>NW_027492822.1:0-458298 GCF_021521415.1 Bidens hawaiensis
GTATATTGTGACGCATCACGTAAAGGGTTAGGGTGCGTGTTAATGCAAAATAAAAAGGTCATAGCCTATGCGTCTCGACAGTTAAAAGTTCATGAGAAAAACTACACTACTCATGACTTGGAACTGGGAGCAGTCATCTTTGCACTTAAAATTTGGAGACACTATCTCTACGGTACAAAGTGCACCATATTCACTGATCATAAAAGTTTGCAACACATATTCGATCAGAAAGAACTGAATATGAGGCAACGAAGATGGGTCGAGTTGCTGAGTGACTATGACTGTGACATACGATATCACCCCGGCAAGGCTAACGTTGTAGCCGATGCCTTGAGTAGGAAGGATCGAGTCAAGCCACTACGTGTGCGAGCCTTGGGGATGATAGTCCAGTCGAACCTTTCAGATATGATTCGAGTCGCTCAACGCAAGGCGTTGAAAGAGGGCCAATTGGATAAAGAAGGACTTTACGGGAATGAGAAGAATTTCGAACAGCGTGTGGACGAAATTCTTTATTTCAAAAATCGGATTTGGATCCCGACCCTCCATGACCTTCGTGATTTGATCATGGATGAAGCACATAAATCGAAATATTCCATACATCCGGGATCAGATAAAATGTACAAGGATGTGAAAGAATTTTACTGGTGGCCAGGAATGAAAAAGGATATAGCCACATACGTCGGCAAGTGTACGACGTGTGCGAGAGTTAAGGCGGAACACCAGAAACCCTCGGGAATGCTACAACAGCCGGAAATTCCGGAATGGAAGTGGGAACAGATCACAATGGATTTTGTGACACATCTCCCCAAGACACCCCGAGGGTCATGATGCGATTTGGGTAATCGTGGATCGGTTAACCAAATCGGCACATTTTATTCCAATTAGGAATACTTTTAACACTGAGAGACTTGCGCAAATTTATATAAATGAAATAGTGTCTCGTCATGGCATCCCCATCTCGATCATCTCCGATAGGGATAACCATTTCACCTCCAAACTTTGGCAAGCTGTCCAAGAAGCATTGGGAACACGTATTGACCTAAGCACAGCTTACCACCCTCAGACCGATGGTCAGTCCGAGAGGACCATTCAAACATTGGAGGATTTGCTTCGTGCCTGCGTACTGGACTTTAAGGGAAATTGGGATCAACATCTCCCACTCGTTGAATTTTCCTATAATAACAGTTACCATAGCAGTATAAAGGCAGCACCTTATGAAGCATTGTATGGACGTAAGTGCCGATCACCACTTTGTTGGTCTGAAGTGGGTGACCCGCAGATCATTAGATCGGATCTGGTCCAGGAGACGACCAGCAAGATTCTTGAAATTAAGAACAACCTAAAAGCCGCACGGGATCGACAGAAGAGTTATGCCGATACCCGTCGAAAACCGTTGTCATTCGAGAAAGGTGATAAGGTGTATTTGAAAGTATCACCGTGGAAGGGTGTGGTCAGATTTGGAAAGGCGGGGAAGTTAGCCCCGAGATACATTGGACCATTCGAAATAATTGCAAAAATCGGTCCTGTAGCTTACCGATTAGAACTGCCTGAGGAACTAAGTGCAGTTCACAACGTGTTTCATGTGTCAAACTTGAAAAGATGTCTGTCGGATGAGACATCGGTGTTACCCTTAGAGGGTGTTCAAATAAGTGATAGGCTCAGCATTGTAGAGGAGCCTATAGAAATAGTAGACGGGAAAATCAAACAACTTAGACACAATAAGATCTCGTTGGTCAAGGTTAGATGGAATTCGCAACGAGGCCCAGAATTTACTTGGGAACGAAAGGACGAATTTCGGAAGAAATACCCCCACCTGTTTCCTCAAAAGGAAGTAGTTGTCGCGTAAAATTTCGAGGACGAAATTTTTATAACGGGGGGAGAATGTAACGATTCCGGCAAATCCAGGTATACCCTAGCCGGAATATACTATTTACATGTCATTTAATACTGATTATATGGGTTATAGTACGTTTAAACGAGTATATATGATTCATAGTACGAATCATACTCGATTATATAGTGAATCGTATTGGAATTACAATTAACCAATGAACGATTATTGAAACCCGAACGAATCGGGAATTTCATTATAGACGATGTATATAATGTTTAGTGATATTTACGAAGTATTAATGCTTCGGGATAGGTGAATTATAGCACAGAAAAAGGATTTCGATTTAATGGTACGTCGGTACGCTAAACGAAACCTTTAACACCAAACCAAGCAAGAGACGATCAATCAAGCCGAAAAAGATGCGTAATTATTAATAATATGATGTTTTAATGTCATGGGATAAGTTTTTTTTAAAGTTTTTAAATCAGTTTTATATAAATTTTATTTTAACCCGAAAAACAACCATTTTAGGCTCGTTTTAAGCCGAATTACGAGTTTAAACGAGAAACGAACTGAACCAGATTATCCACAACACTATCCAGATTTTGTAATCTAGATATGTGGCCATGGTTTTGAGATGTGGGGCCCCCCACACCCCCTCACATGGCCGGCCATATGGTCAAACACACACACACTTCATATTTTTTTCTTTTACACCCAAAAACACAACAAATTCTCTCAAAATCTCTAACTCCTTCAAGGGTTCTTGCAAGATCATCCATTTCCTTTAAGTATTAACCAAGATTTTGAAGGTATAAACATGTTATAATACATGATCTTTGGTATTATTTACTTGGTTTGATTTGTTTTGCAAGAACAAAAAGGTTCCAAGTGACAAATGGGTGAAAACCCGAGATGGAACCGGTTCTTGTGTGATCAAAGGATGTATACAAGTTATACAAAGGATCTTGATCCAAGTAATTAGTTAAAAGTGTTTAGAATAGATTTTTACGGTTAGAATCTTTGTTTTTACATAAAAACCGACACTAGGAAAGAAATGGCTTGATTGTTGGTAAAGTTTGCTTGGTGTGGTGTTGTTGTGCTTGAAAGTGTTGTATCTAGCGGCTAGCAAAGGCTAGAAACCGAGATCCTTGCGATCAAAAGCTAGAAAACACAAGATAGTTCGGTTTTTGTGTGTTTATGAAAAATGGACAGATTGTTGTGTACTTAGAGTTGGGTCACGAAATTTCACAGAGATGATCTACACATGAAAATATGAGATCTGTGAATTTTTGGTAATTTTTTGGATAAAAGATGAATATTTGGTGAATTTAATGCTCGGTTTTGGCCAAAAATAGTGAAAAATAGCAAAACATGATGAAAAATTCCGGAAAATTTAAGATAAGCTTTTTATAACATATAAAAGTCACCCACAAAATTTGAGCTCAGTTGGAAAAGTCTAAATAGGCTTTTCGGTGATACGAGTTCTAGGGCTTTCTAGCTCGGTTTTGGGTGAAAATGGCTTGAAAAATAAGTTTTAAAATCTGGGAAAATTCCAGAAAGTTATGAGGATGATAAAGATCATCCCAGAAAAATTTGGGATTTTTCTAAAAGTGTTTTGGTATTTTTGATATATTTAGTGTTTTAACAAGATTTAAAAATAGATAAATAAATGTAAATGTAGGAAAATAAATCTGGGAAAATTCCAGAAAGTTATGAGGATGATAAAGATCATCCCAGAAAAACTTGGGATTTTTCTAAAGTGTTTTGGTATTTTTGATATATTTAGTGTTTTAACAAGATTTAAAAATAGATAAATAAATGTAAATGTAGGAAAATAAATCTGGGAAAATTCCAGAAAGTTATGAGGATGATAAGGATCATCCCAGAAAAATTTGGTATTTTTTCTAAAGTGTTTTGATATTTTTGACATATTTAGTATTTTATAAAGATTTAAAAATAGATAAATATATGTAAACTTACAAAAATAAATCTGGAAAAATTCCAGAGAGTTATGAGAATGACAAGGATCATTCCAGAAAAATTTGGGATTTTTCTAAAGTATTTTGATATTTTTGATATTTTTAGTGTTTTTAATGAGATTTAAAAATAGGTAAATAAATGCAAATATAGGAAAATAAATCTGGAAAATTTTATAAAATTTTCTTTCTGTCAAAATAAGTTTTGAGTAAAATTTCAAGACCCGAGACTAAACGGGTAATTATTTGTGCTAAAATGAACATAAAAACAATTATTTAAAGCTTAAAACGTGTAAACCGGCAAAGTTCGCATAAGCGAGCTGACTGGTACACGAAAACTTTAAAATAGACTATTTTCATAAATCTAAGTAACTTAAGTAAAAATAAATCATCCGAAAATAATTCGGATGATTTGGGTAATTTTACCCGATTTTACCGTTTTCGGCACCGAAAGACCGGAAACGGGCCCCACGGCCAAAACGGGGTGTCAAACCGAGCTATAATTTCATCACTTTAATTGACTATCAAACTCTAAGCAATGTCATAATCTGAGTCCTTAGAAGTGTCACGGGGTTAACATTGTCCCCGAATCGAGTACAGTACTGGGTTAACAGTGTTCCCAGATGTACCGATTTATACATATTTAAGTTATGAGAATTGTATAGTAATGGCTAGATATTATATTACAGATCCAGGCACGTAGCTGTTCCTTATATTACTCATCGACTCACCAAAGGTGAGTTTTCACGAGCCCCTTTTAATGAATTGTTTTAATTATATTTTCCCGGGGCGGAAAACATGTCTTATTTAAAGTATTTAAGTACATACCGATCGTATGGAAATACTTGTACATTTATATATATATGGACTGATGCATAGAATATATAAAATGTTTATAATGTGTTATTGTTCTGGGGTAACATAGTTCCCAGGGGTTGTTATTGTTCTGGGGTAACATAGTTCCCAGGGGTTATTATTGTTCTGGGGTAACATAGTTCCCAGGGGTTATATTATTCTGGGGTAACATAGTTCCCAGGGGTTGATATTATGCTGGGGTAACATAGTTCCCAGGGGTTGTTATTATTCTGGGGTAACATAGTTCCCAGGGGTTGTTATTGTTCTGGGGTAACATAGTTCCCAGGGGTTATTATTATTCTGGGGTAACATAGTTCCCAGGGGTTATTATTATTCTGGGGTAACATAGTTCCCAGGGGTTATTATTATTCTGGGGTAACATAGTTCCCAGGGGTTATTATTGTTCTGGGGTAACATAGTTCCCAGAAAGTTATTGGAAATGTTCTGGGGTAACTTAGTTCCCAGCATGATTATATGGTTAATAAATGATTATTAAAAATGATTTGTCAGTGTTTATTTAAATTAGTGAAACTCACCAACTATTCGTAGTTGACCCGTTTTCTTTACATGTTTTCTAGGTATGCCCAAGTTGGAATGATTGATATGTGCTTAAATATCTGTGCTACCTGTTGGAAGCTTGCTGCTCTATGTTTTGTAATGAACTTATTAATGTTTTATTGGTAATATATGTGTGTAACACCTAGACAGTAACGCAACTCGCAACAATGTAATATGTTATAAATTAATGTAGTGGTGTTTTCTTTATAAGCAATGCTGTTGATATCAGATGTGTCTGTTGCATCCCGTGTACGTTTCCGCTGCGGTTACGGGGTGTTACACTTAACGTCACACCCCCCATCTTAGGCCTAGGAGTGTGATCAATAGTTGGTACCACATTTATAAATAAATCAAAGTTACGGGTTATTAGCGGAACACTTTATAAAACATGTTGATTTAAGTTATTAAATATTTACAATACAAAAGACGGGACAAAGTCTCGTTTAGGTTTACTTGTTTATAAGTGTACAAAAACATCATATTTAATATTTAAACAAAAATATCCGAGCCATCAGATTCTTGGTTACCTGCAAAATGTTAGAAAATACGTCAGCAACGAATGCTGGTGAATATGCTGACGCTAAAAATATTTTCTTTTACTTTGTTACCCCTCGAGGGTTACGCAAGCCTCGGCCCATTTTGGCTTAGGAATAACAAAGTTATAATACAATTTACAAACTCAAGTCTATACCTAAGTGCCCCAGTAAACACCGCAGCGTTCAACTTAGTTAAGTACCGTTCGTATACACAAGGTCGTGCTCCCCGCAGGATAACGTACTACGACCAGGTGTGGTGCGATGCGCACACCGCGCACTACCACATATGTAAGGATCCAGACAAACGTACACGACAGCCTGAGGGATAGGCTTTTACTCTCGTTTATAAATGTTTTAGAGACACTTAGTCTCACGTAAAGTTTTTCATATAACACATTGACTCGTTTGAAACAAGTTTAAAAGTTTGGGGCGTATTCACCTTTTCAATTAGGATCGGCTTCAAACACCGTCCGTGGGTCTTTCCCTTGCTATCTCACACCTATAGTACGAGTATAACTTTTTGTTAGTCGGATATACACTCCGGCTTAAAACCTTTAGTCTTAGTTCTTATAATCGCCACCTCGATTTACTTTAAAACCTTTAGTTTATAAAGTAATTTCTTTTCTTTTCTTTTTAAACCTTTAGTTTAACATATCTTTCTTTATAAGATAACCTACAGATATCTTATTGATAAAACCATACGTTTCTTCTTCTTTAAGAAACGTATACCTTTCTTCTTTATTATTTAATAATACTCATTATACTTAAATAATATTTATAACAAAGAATTATATTCACACATATATATACACATTTGTATTTCTTTCTTTTCTTTTCTTTGTTATATATTTCTTTTATTCTCGAGGTATCGAGTATAATCTCGACTTAGGGTATTAAGTCTTTTAATATTTTATTATTTTTATTCGGACATTATGCCTACCTTAGACGGCTTTAACAAAAACCATATACTCTTAAGCAGCACTTCGCCGCCGCTTGATTAACACTCTTTCCTTCCTCGTCTATTCTTGTCAATCCTTCTCCACACCTTGGCACGCTTTATGAGGCACCAATTCTTCTTGAAAGGGATCGTTGGGACGTCGGGATGATATCGCCTTCTTGAACGTTGTCGGGTGGTGGCACAAATATCGAGGAGTCGAATGCACGCTTATCGAGGAATCGGGGCACGCTTATCAAGATGCATCGAAGGCACGTTTATCGAGGTTTAGAGAGAGGTTAGAGAGGATTGTATGTGTGTTTTGGTGCGTGGAGAGTGAAGCCCCGAACCTGCTATATATAGACAAATTCTGGAAGCTCATCGCGGTACGCGATGGCCTCCTGGTCACCCGTCGCGTACCGCGACGTAGGCCAGATGAGTCACCCAGTAGACCTGCCACGTGGCGACACGTGGCAGGCGTTGTGCCACGTGGCGATACGTGGTGACACGTGGCGGACGTGTGGCCACGTGGCGACACATAGCGCCACCGTCTGCCACGTGGCACACGTGTCAAAATGTGTCAGACAACCCATCGCGGTACGCGGTGGGTCTCTCTTCTGATCCATCACGTATCGCGATGGGTCAGGAAAACAGAATTTACATTTTAAACCCTTGAGTTTGGAAATTGACAGATTTGGTCCCTTGACTTTGGATTTTGGCATTTTTGGCTCGAAATTTCCGTGATGTTACACTTAATTTGAGAAAAAGAGCATTACGTTAATTGTGTATTACATTCATGTCATTGTGTAATACGTAGTTTCAATTGTGTTTTACGTTTTAGGCCATTTGAGAAAAAGAGGTTCATTTTTTTCTTCAAATTTTCGGATATTCGATTCACTATCCGATCGGATATCCGAAATTTCGGATTCGGATATTGAAATCCACTATAAGAAAGGTCCGGATATTCGAA
This sequence comes from Bidens hawaiensis, assembly GCF_021521415.1. Lineage (NCBI taxonomy): Eukaryota > Viridiplantae > Streptophyta > Magnoliopsida > Asterales > Asteraceae > Bidens > Bidens hawaiensis. The sequence continues at coordinate 7,667 of NW_027492822.1, forward strand.
ACTTCGGATATCCGGTTTTGAACACCCCTTGTAGAGATAAACGTATATAGAAAAATTGATGGAAAAGACATAAAGGTAATAACCCACTTTGTTGACTTTCTCTATCCACATACAAGACACATGTCACTCCCCCCCACCCCCCGCCAAATAATTTTAAAACGCCCATAACTTTTTCATACAACATTTAAAAAAATAATAGTTCATCATAATAAAAAACGTTTTTTTTATCTTTAATATGAGTTTTATATTTTTATATAAAAAAATTAGTGGGTTTTTATATATTGTGTTATTGGTTGTTCATTGTGTTTTTTAATTGAGTTTTTCTATGCATTGTGTTATAAATTTTGGTCATTGTGTTTTTCAATTGATTCTTATATTAAAGATAACAACTTAAACAAAGATTGCGTCATTTTGTATTTTTCTTATCATTGTGTTTTAGTCATTGTGTAATACGTTTATTGTCTTTTGTCGAGATTGGCATGTGGCATCCACTTAATTTGAGAAAAACGGTATTACGTTAATTGTGTGTTACGTTCATGTCATTGTGTAATATGTAGTTTTCATTGTGTTTTACGCTTTAGGTCATTGTGTTATAGGTATTCACCATTGTGTTATATGTTTCAGGCTATTGTGTTATATGTATTCACCATTTTGTTTTATGTTTTTGGTTGCTGTGTAATATGTATTTATCATTGTTTTATGTATTAGATAATTTTTTGTTATTTTATCATTATATTTACATGTTATTATTACACATCGACATTATTAATATTTAAAAAAAACACAACGATGATTTGAAAGACACATTAACAAAAAAAAAAACACAATGACGAAAAAAGACACAATGACAAAAAAAATATACACAATGACGTAAATTTTGTTTTAATTTTTATATAAAAAGCCATACTCAGATTAATATTAAAAAACGTCTGTTATTACGGTGATTTTTTTTAAAAAAAATATCATATGAAAAAGACATTTTAAAATGATAGGGATTGACGTGTGACTTGCATGTGAAGAAAGAAAACATGTATTATTACTTTTATACCCTTTTCCCTTTGATCACCACTTGACACATGCCAAATATTTATGGTTTCTCACAATTTTTATTTTGTTGGGCTTTGTATAGTAACTCTAACCCTTCAAAAAATATAATCAGAAGGATAATAAATGATGAGGTTTGGAAATGCATCAATTATCTATTTTTTATATATAAAATGAAATTTGTGTGCCGCTAGGCATCTTATTGGGCCATGTGACGGTCAGACATTGGACGAAATTAATTTTTTTTCGATATCGTAACGAACGTGATTGAAACAAATTAAATTCATGTCGACTTACCGCTTCAAATCCCGAGACCAACAACGCTCTGGTTTCACCGACTCACCGCCGTAACGCCCGGGTTTTACTGACCCTTTTGTTTTAATTCCGGTACCGTAAGTAACGTAACTGAGACCGACCGAATTTGCGTTGACTCACCACCGCAATGCGCGGGACCGTCATAAAAAATGTAACCGAAACCAATTGAATTTGCGTTGACTCACCGTCGCAACGCTCGGTTTTACTAATGTTCGGGTTTTACCGACCGAATAAACTTCGTTTCAAATACATATTTTTTAAATGCTAATTTTTTATATGTTAATTTGAAGAATTTATTTTATGTGTTTTAACGCTTATGTTTCACCAATGTTGTTTATTCCGTACCGTAACAAACATAGCCGAATAAATGTTATTTTTAAGTATTTTTATTTTTTACATGTTAACGTTTTTATTTATACAAATTTAGTTTCTTGTTTAATTATGGTACCAATCGAAATCATATTAGTGCACCGATTCGATACGACGGGTACATAAATAAATTCAACTGCCCGGCACGGGCACCGGGTAAAACCCTAGTTCTATACTAAAAGGGGTGCCCAAATAAATGTATGGCGGTTTTTATTTGCCAATTGAAGATTTATGATAGTAAGGTTACTAATTTGGTTATATTAATTACTTTGGCAGAAACTAAATATGTGGTTTGGCATAGTCAATACAAGACTTCTGGTCTTTATAACATCTTGCCCTTTCGTACCACTAATATTGTTCAATTTGCCCACAAAATTCTCACAGATTTGTGTTTTTGTTGCTCAGGTGGAGACTTCTTAGGAGGTATCTTATTCTAATACTACTCCTACCCGAGCACGCTTAACTGTGGAGTTCTCATATTATCCACTAACGTTAAGCCAAAAACGTGTTGGTGAATTAATAGGCCCAACATTCCTTATGTACAAAAAATCCCTCTTGTTCACAGCCGATGTGGGATTCACCTAGGGTATTACAATCATATCCCCCCCCGATTATGGACTCAGTGTCCTCGATGAGGTGCACCTCTCAAGACCCCTGGCGACTCAACATCCTTGATGAGGTTTTCCCCACAATCATGAACGGACTAGGAGTGGCTTTGGTACCATTTGTTACATATGACCCCTCGTACCATCAATATTGTTTACTTTCCATGAATAGCTCACATATTTGCTTTTGGTTGCCCAGATGGAGATTTCCTTGGAGGTCAGCCATCCTAGTACTACTTCCACCTAGGGATGAGTCGGTACCGGTACCGGTACCGAAAACGCCGATACCGATTTTCCCAAAATCTTGGTACCGGTATTTAAGGCAAAATTCGGGAAATACTGTAAGGCCCTGTTACTTGTGCCCTACTTTGGACGTTAGATTTACTCATAAACACAGTTCTAAATATAAGAGTTAATTAAAACTTTACGCGGAATATAAACTTCGACCATAATACATTACATAACTTTCAAATATTGTCTTAACAAACATTCATAGTCGTTTAAAAATAAAACATAGTCTTTAAAATATCATAACATTTCCTGGAGATGCCAGTATCTTCAATTCCATTCCATGTGTCCTTATCAAGCGAGCTGCCTCATTGTGACACTCCGTTAATCCGAACTCCGTTAATTCAAACTTAAGATCACACGAACTGTAACGCATATCTCATTATATTTAAATTAGGGTTTAAATGACGCATGACAATCACTACACAAGTAGTCTTTCGGAATTTCACCGAAACACACACGAGTCGACTCAAACCGTTGGTGAACAAACGATAAATATTATAAATAAGTACTTGGTATAATTACGTGTTACGTTTATATGTGTACATTTGTGCTTGTATGTATAACATCATATTATGGATGAAACTGACTAGTTTTGCTAAAATTAAACTAAACTTGAAGTTTATGTTGCAATGTGTAACTTGTAATATATTAAACTAATTATATAAACAACTTATTATCAAACCCTAACCCTTTCTCCTCTCTCCCTCTTGATCGACGGCTGCCCCCTCCCCTCTCCTCTTGTCGACGGCAAGCACACACCACACACACACACAAGTATTATTCAAGCTTGGATTGAAGGGTTAAAGTGCTAACTAGGTAATTAAACACTTCTTTAATCCATTCTATTAACTTGGTTGCATGGTTTAACATGAAAATCATAAACCCTAAGTGTATTATATATGTTGTTTGTTGATGAATGGTTAATTGTATGTTGAGTTTTGATGAAAACTGATGCTGGACAGATTCTTGAATTCGTGTTTAAACGGCTGTAACTCAATGTTAATATTGTATTTGGACGTGATTGTTGACTCTATGATGTAGTAGGTCGAGTCTAGTTTCTAAAAAGTCTGATTTTGTAATTTTTGGACGTATAAATGTTTGTTTTTATTATTTTACAAATCTGTTGTGCAAGTCTGATTCGGGAAGTCTGATGGTAGGCTGTTTTGCGATTAAGATATCTCATAACGACAAGACCAATGGGGTTTATTCCACTTCTGGAAGTTAATATTTTAAGTATGAATCTAACCCAATTGGTCTTGCATTAATTGGATTTTCCATGTAACGGGAATAACAAATAAAATTCTGTTGCGCATGATAATGGCTGCTGTGTGTTTACTGTGATGTTTTGATCATTGTGAGAAAACCGTATACGATAAAAATATAATAAAAATATTTTTAGAAACCTAACTCAATTTTGCTTCTTTGATGATTTTTGGTGATTTATTGGACGTGTATTGATTTATGAAATAGAGTAATCTTGTCGAGTGAAAATTTGCCTGGATAAAATAGCTGCTGAATTACTTAAGTTAACATGAAAAGTGCATAGTTGATCGATGTTTGCTATGTGTATGACTTAATTGCCCTTGTGGGAGTTAGTTTACTAGTAATGTACAATAGTAACACTTGACACGATATTTGTTCACGCATGTAGCTTATCACCAACGTGTTTGTCGAGTCACACTTATTTCACAAACGAAACACGAAACGTATTTCATGCATAAGTTTTATGTGCTAAGTCTAAGGACACACTCGTAGTCTAAATACTTAGAAAATATCATTTTGTTTTAGAGCACTATTGAAGATTTTCTGTGATGCACACCTCTCTCGGATTCTTTTTGTTATCTTCGCAAACAGTGAGTTTCACAACCCCTTTTACTCTTTTTAAACGCTTTTATTAGGGGGAGATAACATACTCCACGCTTTAGATTTTGTTATTCTTTATATATCACTTGTAAGACTAAGTGGCAAACAAACCAACTAAAGTCCTTCATAACATCGAACCGGTTAATATTTGGATAATAGCGAGTCATTGTTGAGTAGTACTACTGGGTTTGACAAACCCCACCCAACTCTAAACTCGACTGTAGGTCGAGTGGGTGTAATCTTGGCTAACACATTACCATGGTCGTGGTTGACATGGTGGCAAGGCAATTGATAAACAGTCAGTTTTGGTGTCGAACACTTAGTAACGCATGCTTGATAGGTTAGCTACCTATTGATATATAATTGAGTTAACACTATCTGGTAACGCAAACGGAAACACAAACACTTTAATTTATTTGTATAAACTTGTGAACTCACCAACCTTTGTTGACACTTTTAGTATGTTATTCTCAGGTAGCCGAGGCGGGCGCGCGGTATAGGACATGCATTCGCTAAACACCATTGCTTTAAAAACTTCTTTAATTTTATCTTGATAACTTGGGTTTTTAAGTCGTCTTGTGTGGCCCAACTTTTTGGTTTATAATTTACGCTTCCGCATTTCATTTAAGACTTGATGTCTTGTTGGTTTTGAAAAATTTAAATATGGTGTTTGATTATAACTAATGATTCCGATCCTGTTAGTTCACACCCTCTGACGGTAAAACTCCGTTAGTGGATTTTGAGGGTGTGACAGATTGGTATAAGAGCCATTGGTTATAGCGAACTAGAAATGCATTCATACTAGTCTATAACCGCAACGACCCATTAGTTATAATTATACGCACTACATATATATTTATATATTATATTTAGTCCTTCGTTTTCTTTATCTCTTTACCTCGTTCACTCATACGCGCGCATACCCGACTTATCCTGTAGGGATGTCGACGCCATCATCATCATCATCATCATCATCATCATCATCATCATCATCATCATCATCATCATCATCATCATCATCATCCGACTCGGTGTCTCATGCCCCTAGAAAGGAACCGCAGTTACCCAACCCATCACCACCCCGAGTAGTCCCAGCACTAGCAGCCCCTGCACCGAAGAGACATCGCCCATCTGGAGACATGTCCGAGGACAACGGTAACTGGAGTTGGTACCCGAGTCTGATCGAGCGTATGGTTTACCGTGAGCAAGTTCCCCCACTACCTCTCCCGGGCTGTCCTATATCCTTCAACACCCTACCACCCATAACCGAACCAATGGAGCGCGCTTTCGCAGCTCTCGCTTCCTGTTTAGAGCGTAAAGTGGGATTTATGCGCTCCACGAGAGCGAAGGTTACTGAGGTGAAGGAGGATGGAGCTAATGCTTGGAGGAGACTTACCTACTTGACTGAAGCTATGAAGGAAGTACAGGATGCTCATGTGCAGTATATGAAAGTAGTGATCAAGAAGCAATCAGAGATGATAGACTTGCATGAGGAAGCTAGAAACGTAAGAGGCCTTACAGCAGAAGCCCTAGCTCGTTGCGAGGCACTAGAGGCGCAAATTGCCCCTAACGCAGCAGGACAGGAAGAAGAAGAACCTGAAGAAGATCCCAAAGAGGAACCAGAGGAAGAGCCGGCTGAGGAGGAGGCACACTCAGACGTGTCCTCAGACGATGACATCTAAGGAGGATAACACCTATTTGGAGGGGTTGTCTCCATCCAAACTTATATTTTCTATAATTTTAAGGATTTATTTTAAATACTTTGTAGCGGATATAATGGTTTTAATCATGAATTATTATTTGGATTATTATATGGTTGTGATGCGATGTTTTATTTCTTTTCTTTCTTTTCTTTTCTACCTTTTATTACATGTATGGTGTGTTGCATATGAAACCGAGAGTTCATGTCTAACATTTTATGCTGTGATTCTAGGAGATGTCTGGAAGAAACGCTGGTCTTGGTCGCAGTAACATCAACATGACAGCGGCAGAACTTCAAGCCTTGCTCAATGACCATGCGGTGGCAGCTCTAGCTGCGCATGTTCAGAATCAAGCCGGAGGTCCAGCCGGAGTCTGTACTTTCAAGAACTACCTGGACTACATGCCCAATTCGTTTGACGGCACTGAATGAGCCAAAGGTTTCCTGCGTTGGGCCGAGAAGGCAGAGTCAGCTGTTGAGATGTATAACTGTCCACCAGCCAGCAGGGTCAAGTTTGCTGCTGGAACACTGCAAGATTCCGCCCTCACCTGGTGGAACTCTAATGTGCAGATTCTTGGGTTGGAATTGGCAAATGCTATGAACTGGGAGGAATTCAAGAACATGATGCTAGAAGAGTATTGTCATAGAGAGGAAATCTCGAAGCTGGAATCGGAATTTTGGGTGTTAAAGATGGTGGGTTATGAGATTGAAGCCTACACCACCCATTCCCATGAACTGGCAGTGATGTGTCCGCGGATGGTAGATCCGCCAAGTAAGAGAATCGAGATGTTAATTGATGGTTTGGTACCCCAGATTCAGGGTATGGTGACGTCTTCCAAACCGACTACTATTCAGCAAGCGATCCGAATAGCCCACAAGCTGACGGATCAAGCAGTGGCACAAGGTGCGTTACCACCTAGAGGTTCCACCTCTAAAACCCGTGACAACTCAAGCACTGACAACAACAACAACTCTGGGAATGGAAAGAGGAAGTTTGACAACACTAGGTCCTCATCATCGAACCCTCAACAGCAACAACACCATCGTAGACCCGAACTCACTCGGAACTTCAATAATCAGGGTTCCAACAACAACAACGGTGGCGGACATGGTTCGAGTGGCTATGCTGGAAAGTACCCAAAGGGCAACAAGTGCAACTATCACCATGGTGGCCTTTGCGACCGTATCAAATGTTTGCGATGCGGTAATTTGGGTCATCAGGCCAAGGACTGTAGGGGAGACCTAGCGGGTAAAGGTGCTCTTAAACAGCCTGCAACAACGAAAGGGTGCTTTGAGTGTGGTCAGGAGGGTCACTTCATGAAGGATTGTCCAAAACTGAAGCAGACTGAGAGCAGTGGAGGCAATAACAGTAACGCAAACGGAAAAGCAAACGCTTTAATTTATTTGCATAAACTTGTGAACTCACCAACCTTTGTGTTGACACTTTTAGTATGTTATTCTCAGGTAGCCGAGGCGGGCGCGCGGTATAGGACATGCATTCACTAAATGCCATTACTTTAAAAACTTCTTTAATTTTTTTCTTGATAACTTGGGTTTTTAAGTCATCCTGTGTGGCGCAACTTTTTGGTTTATAATTTACGCTTCCGCATTTCATTTAAGACTTTATGTCGTGTTGGTTTTGAAAACTTTAAATATGGTGTTTGATTATAACTAATGATTCCGATCCTGTTAGTTCACACCCTCTGACGGTAAAACTCCGTTAGTGGATTTTGAGGGTGTGACACTCATCCTACCCACCTGCGGGCATACTAAAAGTATTAGTGCACGGTTTTGCGTCTTGAGTCTTTGTATTTAACGTTTATGTATTTGTCGTTTATTTATGTAATAAGCGATTAAGTTATTAAGTTAGTTAGCTAAAGTATAGTCTAGTTCGCTAAGGATGTTTAGCGAACTAGATCTAAGTTATTTACACTCCTGATTCGTTAAGGATGTTTAACGAATCAGGACGTGATTCGCTAAGTTATTTCATTTAAGTGTATGTAACGAAGTGGACTCTAGTTCGTTATGGAATGTTAACGAACTAGATCCATCTTCTATATATAGTGGCTTCAGTCCACTGTTTAATTTTATTTTTGGAGTTTAATTATCGAACCTCTGCCCAGATTCACTCTCAAAGCTTCATACTAATATTATTACATACAAACAATTAATATATATCTATAACGTATAACATACAATCAAGAGTAATTACGAACTAGATCCTTATTAGGTTGATCATACATAGATCAGATCTGTGTTAGAGATGAACGAGTTCAAACAAGTGGTATCAGAGCTTTCGGTGCTCTTTTGCTCTTGATTTTGATAATTAATTCGTTGTTAATAGACGTTTAATTGTTATTTTGTGTTAAGTTTAGATTCAGTTTGATTTTGGATCAAATTGAGGTTTAATTGGACGAGTTATTGATATTTTGGTTTGGATTTGATTACGGTAAGGTATTGGGAAGTTGTTAGACAATGGAATTGAGATTTGGTTTTGATTAGTGTGGTTATTAGATTGGATCTGATTTTGGCCGAAAACAGGGGATTGGTTTTGGTTAGATCGGATGCGAGTTTAATCGGTTATTGATTACGGAATGAGTCGTATTGGATTCGCGATATGTTTGCGAGTGTTTTGGTAATTTGATTGAGCGATTTGGTTGAGTATTGAGTGTGTATTACAAATTTGGTTTCTGGGTTTGTGTTCATACATTTTTCCAGAATTCTGGAAAAGATGAGTTTAAAGGTTTGAAGATTTGAAGATTCAGCCTAATTCGTTAGCCCTTTCAGCGTAATTCATTAACAGTTTTGGCTAATTCGTTAATGACATTAGCTAAATCGTTATGGTTATTCGTGATTCGTGAACCAATTCGCTGAGTATTCTAATTCGTGTTCACTAGTTCGTGTGACACGTGTCCTATCTCAGAAACTGTTTTGTAACAACTTTTGCCACGTGGCATTTGTTGTCAGAGGTTTTTTACAAACCGTTGTAACAACCTGATTCGTTATAAGTTGATTCGTTATCAACTATAGCTGATTCGTCATCTAATTCGCTAAGTCTTCTCTTAGTGATTCGTTTATCTAATTCGTTAGTAAACCATCTGATTCGTTGACCATCTGATTCGTTGACTTATTTCGTCAAATAAATTTTGTTGACCAGACCAGATTCGTTAACTTCTTTCAGTTTCGTTAAAACCATTTCTGATTCGTTACATGATCAATCTTAACTTCGTTAAGTTGTAATTCATCAGTTACTGTTCACAGTTCGCTACAACTGTTCACAGTTCGTTAGTCTTACTGTTTACAGTTTGTTAATCTTATTTTCAGTTTTAACCCATAGAGTTTGAAGATTTACCATTTGCCAAAAATGGCTGGTATGTATGCACTAGCTTCTCAAAACATGTTGATGCAAAAAATGTTACAACTAGATATTGAGATCGGTTCACATTCGAAATGTCCACGTTTGATGAAATTTAGTAATTTTGCTAAATGGGAACCTCATTTCCGTGCTCATCTAGGGTCAGTTCACCCGGATTGTTCTTATTATTTAGATGAGGTTTACACCGTTCCAATGATTGGAGATGAGACTATTGGTTTTACACCTAAAGCCATCTCACAATACTTGGTTGAAGAGAAGAAAGCATTGGAAATTGAGACTAAGGCTTATTCTACTCTTACTATGGCTTTACCTGAAAACATCTTTCACCAAGTAGGGAGTATAAAGATTTGTGCCTCTTTATTCCAACATATCCGTATGAGAAGTATGGGAAACACCGCTAAAAGCAAAAAGGTTATGCTCAAGTTTTAATTCAGAAACTTTAACCTACTTAAAGGTGAGACTGTTGAAGAAATGACAACAAGATTTAATCACTTGATAGCTGAGATGGATAAGATGAGATTGGAAACTTCTGAGATTGATAAAATTGATACCATTAAAATTGCACTACCGAGATCTTACTCGACTTTCTTGATGGTTCTGAAAGAGAATAATTATTTCAACAATGAAGATTTGACAGCATCAGAATTTATGCAAAAGATCGAAGCACGAGAATACGATCTTAAATGTCAAAAGTCTTCAAAAGAGAGTCAAGATCCTGCATTTTATGGTGGGAGTATGCCATTAAGTTCAACTATTTCACCTATCACTGCATTTCTCACACAAAATGAAAGTGAAAATGCAACAACCATGTATAGTGATCCACGTGCCTGTTTCTACATAGCTGGAAATACTCGATTCTCTGGTGCTTCTGTCGGTCCCCTCGATTTCACCTGGATCTTAATTAATCATGTCATAACTCACACAGATTAATGTGTCGACAAGAGAGTTAATGACGGGTTGCTATATTTAGAAAGATATCCGTTTGTTAAAGGCGGAATCAATAACAAACATACGGTTGCAATGAATAATCAAAGGTAGAAAGCACACTTAAGATTCACTCAAAAGATTTCCATTTATATAATATTAATCATACAAAAGGATAATCGATTTAGGGTTTTCTAGGAATCCTAAGACAGCCGTCACACAATATTCTCACAATTAATTGTGTCGGTCTTATCCGTATTGTGCTCTCTTAGGCGGCGTGCCCTAAATATTCTATTTATAGGCCTGCCAACCTAGGACAACTGTCATTCCTTCTAGAAACCCCCAAATACAATCATACATACTCAGATTACATATTCAAAATAAACTAAGTGTAAAACAAGTCTTCCGGGTAGGCTTTGCATCAATCTTGTCTTTCCGAGTATACTCGGCCATCCTTCATAACTTGGTAACATAGAAGTGTGCTCAGGATCAGTTTCCAGGTAGACTTTACTTAAAGAGTATTTCACTAAGTAAAATACTCACCGAGTAGACTTCAGTCTTCTAGAATTTGCCTGACTTTGCCCGACAACTCCTTACGATCAACCTTGTTTTTCAGTGATCCATTTCAGCTCTTTGCTATAAAATAACTTATTAGCAATGTGTACTCGGGAGTACCGTTCCTTGCTCGAGCTGAACCTTACTCGATATTACTTAGAAATATTCCTTTAGATTATCAAGCATACTCGGATCATACTTATTAATGAATACCTTGCCCGGTCTTCCAATCACTTGGCTTCTTGGACTTGGTTAACCAAACCTTACTCGGAAGAGTAATATACTTGGTTCTGAAGAACAGACTTGCTTGATAAAGCGAACCTTGCCCGGATTTACATAAACTAGTGAACCCTACTCGGAAACACACTAATTTGCAAACCTTGCTCGGATAACCACTTAAGAAGACTATTTGAAGTAAACCTTGCCCGGTAGGCAAAATATCGTACTCGGCTAAGTAAAAGCTTGCTCGGAGGTCTAAGGTGTGCTCGGATCCATTACTTAGCAAATTCAGAGGAGGTTGAGAAGATTCCAATCTTCCATGTACTTCATTTAGGTCAAATCTTTGACTCAACAATCTCCCCTTAGGTCAATTTCTTGACCCAACAATCTCCCCCTAGATTGGAACACCTCAGCTGACTCAAAACATTTCTATGGTTACTTACACTTAGCAAAAATACACATCAAATCAAAAATCAACATTACATATTCAAATAACATAAGCAAATTACATAATCAGAAAGTTGTCCGAAGACATTACAAAACAAAGCCTAATCTTGAAATTCTTCATTTCAGCCAGAGATGCTTGTTTAATTTTCTTGCTCAACCAAGAATCTTAACAGTTCTGATTGCTTAGCACTTGTAGGCCTTTGCCTTTCTTTGTAATAAGAGAGATACAGTGCTGCAATCACCTTCAATTGCCATAGATTGAATTTTTTGAAGTCATTTTTAGAGAAGATCTTCACAATCTCTCCATTTTCCATCATAACATTCAGATGTTCAGTCCTGGAGTCACAAAATATTCCGCTTGGCATAATATTATGGTTGACTGAAGGGTTTTTGGCTTTTACTGCAGTTTTGACAAAAGGTTTATCCATCTTCAAGTGCATTTGCTTTGATTTTTCTTGATTAGTTACAAACATCTTCCTTTTCTTTGTATTGTTCTGTTTTGAGACCAAAGATGTTGTCTTTCTATAGAATTCCTTTACTTTGGATTTTCCTTTAATTTTCATCTTTGATAGACTAGCCATCTTTTTGGATATTCCTTTGTTCATACCAACTAGAGATTGAGCTGCTCCCTTCTTCATGTTCAGCTGTTGTCCTTTCATTTTCTTGAAGTTGCTCAAAATCTCTTTTCTTGTCATTATTTTTACTGAATCAAAGGGAGTTCCATTCTCAACTAAAAATCTTGGTTTACCATCATATTCACTCAAGAACTTTTGAACTTCCATTTCTTGTTCCAAATCATCTTTCAATTTCAAATGTTTCACTTCATTGTCTTGAACAATCTTTTCTTCACTCAGTGTTTTTGAAATTTTATCAATAACAGTGTCTAGTTTCTCTTTCACCTCTGTCTCTGGTTCTTCTTGTTTAATCAACTTGAGTAGAGATACTAGCACACCATTTGGAATTTCTTCATCATTTAAACAGTTTCCAATCAATTCTTGTAAGACTTCTCTCTGATTATTCTTCACTTCATCTCTTAGCTTTCTCTCATCTTCAAACATCTTCATCAAGTTTTCTTGTTCTTCAAAGTCTTTATCAGACATCATTTGAGAAAGAAATTCTCTGTCATAAATTTCTGTCATTCTTTGCACATAGACTCTTTTGGCTTCAGATTCAGATTCATTCATTTCTGAGTCCATTGTATTCTCCTTCTGAGAATTTAAAGTCTGAATTTCATCATCCTCTTGAGCAATTTCTTTCCCTTTTAATTTCTTTCTTTCCTCAAGATCTTTCTTTTCATCTTCTGGAACATTTTCAGCTTCATCATCTGAGTTGTTCATTTCATAAATTGAGAGAAGCTTCAGCGAATTCTCCCCCTGTTTTGGTAATTTCTCCCCCTGTTTTGGGGCAGCTGAGATCTTCTCAACCTCAGACATTAGGGTTTGAACTCGTTGCAATGCTTTCTTCAGTTCTTCAGAAAGATGATGTTTGTAGGAATTGGAATTACTTGGAGTTGGATCCATTGCTGATTTTCTGTTATAACAATGAACACACAATTATCAGTTAGATCTCATAGTAAGTATAAAAAAAATTAAGGTATAAATGATATTTCAATTCAAACCGTTGTCTTGAATGATATAGAAATCTGCACAAAACACAAATGTAAGTTACTCTTGAAATGTGAAGTTTCAATTTTGAATAGCATATGCAGGTCTTCTTTTAATGAGAGTTAAGACAAATGTAAAGTACATATCTGCAATTTTTTCTGCCAAAATTGCAGATAAAGTTCTTTTGTTTCTGCCTTTTACTTTTACATGCCAAGTAAAGTGAGAAATTTGAAAAGTGTTTTGTCTTTTAGCTTATAAATTTCTTATCTATTTAAAAATGTGTAAAGATAAGGTAAAGTGTGTTTCTTTGAGAGTAAGAATTTGCAGTGGGAGAAGAGAGAGGGAAATAATTTTGAAAAATTTGCCTAACTCCCTCTTTTATACCTTTTGAAAGTGGGTTTTAAATGCTCTTTGTCCTTTTGTGAATTATTAGCTGTCAACCAGTAACATTATCCACTTGATATATTAAACATTTAATTTCATTTAAGTTCATAAGACCTTACTCGAAAGATTAATATATCCAAAGTATACTCGATATACTTCCACTTAGAAACCTTACCCGGTCAAACTTTGCTTGGAAAAATTTTCAATTTTGGATATACAAATTTGCCCGAATTCGTCTATTCATAAACCTTGCTCGATCAAGTAAGTTAATTTAAAGTTAAGACATGATGAAGAAAGCTTACCCGAAATACTAGATTTCTTGAGAAATTAATCACAAGGCAAATAATCAAGTATAATCATCAAATAAACATCCTTACTAAGAATCAATTAAGATCCCCACATAGATTTCTCAATTTCAAATTAAAACTTATCTAGCATGAACCCTCATAAGAATCATAATCAATTTTATCATAATCAATTTTATCATACTAACTAACATATTCAATCAAGTAACACATTCATTCAAGTATGCTTGAAAATATAATGTGCCTGAGCAACCTTTCTGATGTAAAGTGTGCCCGAATAACAATCTTATGCAAAGTATACCCGAATAACCTTCATATAGTACAAAGTGTGCTCGGAAGACAAAGTGTGCTCGGAAGCAAAGTGTGCTCGGAAGCAAAGTGTGCTCGGAAGCAAAGTGTACTCGGAAGGTTAACTTTTGAAATTACCAAGTATATTGAAGGAACACAAGTGTACCCGAAATATAAAGTGTGCCCGGAAAACAAAGTTTGCCTGAAAACACTTGTAATTTCAAAGAAATCATACACACACATATCACAGAACATGTTTGGAATGAAATTAAAACACATAGACATTTAAGTGTGCTATAGTCTAAAATTTCATAGAGCTTTCCCGAAAATCCTATGTTAGAACTAAGCTTGCTAGGATAAACACAATCAATCATCAGGTATGCCCTTACTCGAGGGTTTTCAACATGTCAAACCATACCCGAAAAATGACAAACTTAAATAGTAATATCTAAGCATGCCCGGAAAGATTAACAAACCTTTCCAAACGACATATTCACACAAATCACAAAGCTTACTTGATGTACTTGACTAAGTTCATAAAGTTCGATTGGAATCACAATCAGCATATAACATGCATAGCTTGCCCGAAACAAGAATTTCTTGTTAAAAGCTAGCTATAACAACACATAATCATCTCAAGACTTCAAGCTTGCTCGGGAAATGAGTACAACAGTGTACTCTACCCGGAAAGTGTAAACGCTTCAAAGCATGCCTGAAAATCATAAAGTTAGTCAAAAATGACTAAGCGTACTCGGAAAGGTTGAAAATTATCAAACCTTACCCGAAACAACATATTCACACATAATCAAGTCAAAAATGACTAAGCTTACTTGGAAGGTTGAAAATTATCAAACATTACCCGAAACAACATATTCACACATAATCAAGTCAAAAATGACTAAGCTTACTCGGAAAGGTTGAAAATTATCAAACCTTACCCGAAACAACATATTCACACATAATCAAGTCAAAAATGACTAAGCTTACTCGGAAAGGTTGAAAGTTATCAAACCTTACCCGAAACAACATATTCACACATAATCAAGTCAAAAATGACTAAGCTTACTCAGAAAGGTTGAAAATTATCAAACCTTACCCGAAAATACATATTCAAACAGTTTGTGCCCGGAAAGGTTATAATGCATCAAACCTTACCCGAACTTTCGTATTCAACCTATTTTAGGCAAAAAGCAACACTTTTTGACTTAAACCACTTTGTCAAAATATATTTTTCTTTTCAGATCATAGTTTAAGAGCAAATTGTGCATTTAGAGATCAAATTTCAGATATATTTCTCTTCAAAACAATTTCTTCCATTTACTGAAAAGATCTCAAGAATGGGATCATATTGACTAAGTAGCTATCTCAATACTTCACTCTCAGCATTATTATGACAACATAGATAGGTTAACAGCAGGTATAAACTTAGTATGAATTTCATCTCTTTGTTGATATGATTTAGGTTCATTTAAAGCATAATGCATTAATGGTCAACACTGTGCTATGATGCCTCATATCTCTTCTCAAAGCTTATTTGGCTTTCCCCAAATCACCCCAATTTGACTCCAACCTCCTGTATTTGGTCAAAAATAGTTTTTGTATAACAGAACTTATTGTATTTTTGTATTTTTAGATTCAAACATATATATAGGTTGAACGTTGGACTTACAGTTAGCAACATGTCTTTCATTCAAGATGAGACAGATTTTGCCAACATCTTTGTAGTTCTTGTTGTAACCCTCTTGTTTGATAAAATATTTAAAACACTTATCAACTTTTGGTTGATTTATTCATTCTTCCCCTTGTTTTTGATATTTTCTCAAATTTTCTTAAAGTATGTTCCTTGTCATATTTAAAGATGTTTCATTTTTGGTTGACCAAATAACAACAGGCTCGTGTATGACTGGGTAATCACTTTTCTGCCATATCATTCGGAGAGATTTATCTTGAGACATGCAAAGACAACTATGCATCTCCACATAAAGATTAGCATATTCATTATGTTTATATCACCTTAGATTTTACATCATCATGGAAAAGCAACCATACATGTTAATGACTATACTAAGGTCTTTTTAGCCTATTAATTCCATATGATCAGCTAAGTAGTCAATGTACTATCATTTCCCATAAACACAGTTTAATATTCAATCACCCCAATATCTCTTCATTGTCAGGTTAATGGCTATCCTGTTTGACCAAAAGTGGTCAACAGGACCAAACATACATGTGAATATATGTCCTTTCAAAGTCAGAGCTATTGACATAGTTTTAAGTAAAGGAAAAAGAAACAAGTCATAATTGCCCCAAATGCATTCAGTTTTTCAGGTCAATGGCTATCCTTTGAATCCATAGAGATTTAAGGACCAAACATACACAAGTGCATGTCCTTCCAACTGGGCAAATGACATAGTTTTCAGCAAAAACAACTACTTGAGACTTCTCTTTAAAAATCCTTCTTTTAAGCTTCTTAAAAGCTTGAACTGAATAATCTTATCATATCTCTACACCATTAATCAACTTGCTCATGTTTTGACCAAAATAAAGTATTTATGCAAAATTCATTATAAAATTCATTGAATCACTTAATTTTGACATAAAACACATTTTGACATAAACAGTTGCATCACACAATCAAATCTTAATCATTCTTAACATCATCAAGAAAACAGACTGTACTAACATTCAATGTCTATCCTATCTTAACAACATCAGAAGATCAGATAAAGAACATATTCAAGTAACCATAAACATGTGATTACTCATGACATCAGATAAGCATTTAATTTCACCCAAACAAATCAAACTACTTATCATAGCATCAGATCAGTTAACTTGATAGTCAATAATTATCATCAATTTCAAACAAATTGCACAGATAGTTACTTAATCACCTATCAGTTAACTTCAAATCAGTGACATATTCAAAACATATTCAATCAACATTCAGTTAAAACATATTCAAAACATATTCAATCAACATTCAGTTAAAACATATTCAAAACATATTCAATCAACATTCAGTTAAAACATATTCAAAACATATTCAATCAACATTTATAAGGTGTAACCTCTGTCAAAGTAATCAGTTAGCACAGAGAGACACACGACCAGGCACACATCCTTAATCAGATTTCATCAGAGTTGATCATTCCCAGGGCTTTCAGAAGAAAGTTGAACCTGGTTCTATCAAGTGGTTTGGTGAATAGGTTAGCCAAATTGTCACTTGTATCAACCCTTTGCATTTCAATCAAACCTTTTTTACTGCAGTCTCTGATGAAATGTTGTCTGATTTCAATGTGCTTAGTTTTGGAATGTTGAATAGGATTTTTAACAGTAAAATATGCAGCATTATTGTCAATAAAAATAGGGGTGTTCAAGAAATTCAAACCATAGTCCAGCATCTGATTTTGAATCCATAGAACTTGTGCACAGCAGGCAGATGCAGCAACATATTCAGCTTCTGCAGTAGAGATTGAAACTGTAGTCTGCTTTTTACATTGCCATGACACTAGCCTTTCACCCAAAAATTGACATCCTCCTGAGGTTGACTTTCTGCTCATGTTGCAGCCATCATAGTCACTGTCTGTATATGCAATCAGATCAAAAGCTTGGTTCTTTGGATACCAAATCCCTAAGTCTGGTCTTCCCTTCAAATATCTGAATATTCTTTTAACATCATTCATGTGGGAGACTTTTGGACTGGATTGGAATCTTGCACACACACATACAGCAAACATGATATCTGGTCTTGTTGCGGTCAAATACATCATAGATCCAATTTTGGCTCTATATTCATGTTCATCTATAGGCTCCCCCTTTTCATCTGCAATCATCTATTCTTTGGTGTCCATTGGAGTTGAAGCAGTCTTGTACTCATGACAGTTGAACTTGTTCAAGATGTCTTGCACATATTTGCTTTGATGAATGAAAATCCACTCAGCCTTCTGTTGAACTTGCAATCCTAGAAAGAAGTTCATTTCTCCCATAGAACTCATGCTGTATTTGGACTTCATTACCCCTTCAAACTCCATACACATTCGTTCATTTGTAGAACCAAAGATGATGTCATCCACATACACTTGTACTAGAAGCAAGTCTGATCCCTTTCTTTTGTAGAAGAGTGTCTTGTCAATGGCTCCTCTTTTGAAACCATTTTCAAGAAGATGATTTGACAGCTCATCATACCATGCTCTAGGAGCCTGATGCAATCCATAAAGGTCTTTGTTTAACTTATACACCCTGTTTGGATACATTGGATCCTCAAAACCTGGAGGTTGAGCTACATACACCTCTTCATCAATCTTTCCATTTAGAAATGCAGACTTAACATCAAGCTGGAACACTTTAATGTTCTTTGAGGCAGCATATGCAAGAAAAATCCTGATAGCTTCAAGTCTTGCAACTGGTGCAAAAACTTCCTCAAAGTCTATTCCTTCTTCTTGAAGACATCCCAGTGCTACAAGTCTAGCTTTATTCTTAATCACTAAACCCCTTTCATCCCTTTTGTTTCTAAAAACCCATTTGGTTCCAATTGCATATCTGTCAAATGGCTTATCAACAAGATCCCACACATGCAGGTCTCTAAATTGTGCCAATTCCTCTTGCATTGCTTCCACCCAACTATTATCTTTTAATGCTTGTGCTATGTTCTTTGGTTCTATTTGGGATAGAAAACAAGAGTAAAGACAAATGTTTGCAATTTCAGAATGACTTCTTGTAACTCTTTCATGCAAATCACCAATGATGTTTTCAGAAGGATGATTCTTTTCCACATAAGGAGTTTGAACAATCATATCTGTAGACATAGTTGTGTCAAGATTTGAGTCATTAAGTTCTGGTTCTTCAATGATCAAATCAGTCTCTGCATCATGAAATTCTGGTGCTTCATCATTATGTTGTCTTGAAGTAGATGCACCATTATTTTCTAAGTTCAATCTTTGAAATAGATCTTGAAATCTTGCTGTAGATGCAGCTTCTTCTCCACTTGCTTGGTTGCTTGTGTCACCCTCATTCTGAACTTGATCATCCTGTTCATCATGATTGTCATGATTGTTCTCAGTATGATCATGTTCAACATTGTGATTGTTTTCTTGATTAGGTTCACCAATATCACATGGGTAGTTCTTCACAAAAGTATACTCCTTTTCTTTTTCAGCAACCTTCTTCCATAATTCTTCCAAGTCCAATGACTTCTTCTTTTTCTCTTCAATTTCACTGGTCTTGTAGAAAGATTCATCAAAGTCTTCAGGATAAATCTTGAAAGACCTTATTAACTTCTCATGATCAAACATCCATGTTGCACCATCAACTGTATTGAATTGATTCTCATTAAAAATGATGTCAGAAGATTCTATAACACTCAAGTGATCTTTTACATAGACTCTGTAGGCTTTTGAGTGTGTAGAATATCCAACAAAGAAACAATCCAGGGACTTTGTTTGAAACTTGTTCAAATAGTCTCTTGTGTTCAGTAGGAAACATTTGCATCCAAAGGGCTTGAAAAACTTAATGTAAGGCTTTCTGTTGTGAAATATTTCATATGGAGTTTTGTTAAGCCTTTTGTTGACAAGTATCCTGTTTTGAACATAGCAGGCTGTATTTATAGCTTCAGCCCAAAAAGTGACAGGCAGATTAGCATCTGCTAACATGGTTCTTGCAGCTTCAATAAGTGTTCTGTTTCTTCTTTCTGCTACACCATTTTGTTCAGGAGTTCTAGGAGCTGAGAATTGTTGTTGTATTCCTTTTGCTTCACAGAATTCTTGCATAACTCCATTCTTGAACTCAGTGCCATTGTCACTTCTCATCAACTTGACAGTCTTATTCAACTTGTTCTCAATCATTGTTACACAACCTTTAATCAACTCTGCAGTATCATCCTTGGTACTTAGGAAATAAACCCAAGTGTATCTTGAATAGTCATCAATGATCACCAGACAATATCTTTTCTTCCCGATACTTGGTACACTCACTGGACCAAAGAGATCCATGTGAAGTAATTCAAGTACTTGATCAATTGAATTGATGAGCTTTGGCTTATGAGTAGATTTGTGTTGTTTTCCCTTTTAACATGAATCACAATGATCTTCCATCTTGAATTCTCTTGTAGGTAAACCTATGACATGCTCACCTTTGACAAGTCTATTCATGTTCTTCAAGTTCACATGACACAGTTTCTTATGCCACAATTTTGACTCATTTTCAGTGGCTTTGGAAACAAAACATGCACCTCCTCTTGAAATAGCTTCTTTCATATTCAATTCATACAAGTTACCATTTCTTGGTGCCATCATCATAATCATTTCAGGTGGAATTACAAACTCAGGTTTTAAAATGAAACCGTGTGAATCATCAAAACTGACTTTGTAACCCATATCACACATTTGTGATATACTCAGCAGATTGTACTGAAGACCTTCAACATGAAATACATTATCAAATGAGACTTTCCCATTTGTTAAGATTCCTTTTCCAACAATCTTTCCACCATTCTCATCACTCCCAAAGGCTACTGGACCTTCATACTTCTCTTCATAATTGACAAGAGATCTCTTGTCACAAGTCATGTGCCTAGAACAACCACTATCCATATACCATATGTCATTTAGAGGAGTGGACTGTTCCTGAGATGATGATCCTTTTTCTTTCTCAATTATGGCCATGAATGCCACATTTTCTTTCCTGATATCATCTGCAATGTCCTCTTCATGATTGCTCCAATCAAAATTTCCTTCATGCTGTGTAGTCACTGCCACATTTCCTTGATTTCTGATCTGATTTTGATTTGCTGGAACAGTGTTGTTTGGAACATTTTGAGCTGCTTGAAGGTTCTGATTGTTATTCATTTGAAAACCTTGAGTCTGTTGCATACTTTGTTGTTGATTTCATTTGAGGCTGAAAGTTGTTGAAGTTGGGGTTGTAATTGTTGTTGGGATTGAAGTTGTTAAAGTTGTTCATTTGACTGTTGTTGTTGTTGAATCTTGGCTGATTTTGTTGGTAATTTTGCTGACCTCTTTGTTGTTGATATTGATGCTGACCTCCTGGTTGTTGATTCTGGAATTGATTCATTTGAAATTTTCTTGGTTGATTGAATTCTCTTGCAAAATGACCAGGTTGCTGACAATTGTAGCAGATTGCTTTTGACTTGTCAAATCCAATCCTGTCATTAGGACCAGAAACCAGAGACCTACCAGTTCTGTTATACAGCCTTTTACTTCTCAAACCCAACATGGCAGCTTGCCACTTCAAATCCATGTCTTCCAAGTCATCTGCATCAATTTGTTCTAAATCATCTTGTACCACACTTGTGTGAATTATATTCTTTGCAACAAATGCATTATATGACTCAGTAAACATAGACAACAAAGCTTGTGTTTCATTGCTTTGACCATGTCCTGTGCCAGTATTAGGAACATTTCTGTCACACCCTCAAAATCCACTAAAGGAGTTTTACCGTCAGAGGGTGTGAACTGGCAGGATCGGAATCATCAGTTATAATCAAACCATAAAATAAAGTTTCAAAACCATGAAAACGTTTACGAGTAATTTAAATGCGGAAGCGTAAAAACCTTTAATCAAAAGTTGCGTCACGCAGGACGACTTAAAACCAATGATAACTGTTAAAAATAAGTTTGCATAACAAAAGCGTTTTCAAGCAATGCATGTTCCTAAACCGCGCGCCCGCCTCGGCTACCTGAGAATAACATACTAAAAGTGTCAACACAAGGTTGGTGAGTTCACAAGTTATATAAAATAAATCGTTTAGCGTTTGCGTTCAGCGTTTTACGTTAAGCGTTTTGCGTTAAGCGTTTTGCGTAACCACGTTACGGCGTTTTGCGTTAAGCGTTTTGCGTAACCACGTTACGGCGTTTTGCGTTAAGCATTTTGCGTAACCACGTTACGGCGTTTTGCGTTACCAGATAGTGTTATGTCAAATTATATATCGATAGGTAGCTAGTCTATACAACAAGTATTACTAAGTGTTCGACACCGAAGCTGACTCGTTTAGTAAGTGCCTTGTCACCAGGTCCTTCAGACCATGGTACGTGTTAGCCAAAATTACACCCGCTCGAACTCCAGTCGAGTTTAGCGTTGGGTGGGGTTTGTCAAACCCAGTAGTACTACTCAACAGTGACTCGCTATCCAAGATATTAACCGGTTCGATGTGTAGGACTTCAAATGTTTCGTTTGCCACTTAGCCTTTACAAGTGATATATAATTTATAACAAAATCTTAAATGCGTTGTGGAGTATGTTATCTCCCCCAAGTGAAAAGCGTTTGAAAACAGTTTAAAGAGGGGAAAGTGAAACTCACTGTTTGCGAAGAATTTCCCAAAATAATCACCAAGATGCGCGTCACCGAAAAACTCTCTCTAACGTTCTAAAACAACAAAGAGATTTTTCTAAGTGTCGGAATATTATCGAGTCTCTAGACCCGGCACATAATACCTATGCACATAACATGTTTCGTGTTTCGTTCGTGAATCGTGTGTGTCTTTAACAAGTGTTTTTGTGACACATCACATGTGTAAGCAATCATATACGTGTCATGTATTCATAATGTACATTACTAGCAATTTTTCCCGTAAGGGCATTTTGGTCAACAAATAACCATTAACTAGCCATTATTCCCCATAAGGGCAATTTGGTCAAATCATGGCAATCAATTAGCAGTTATTCCCCGCAAGGGCATTTTAGTCAAAACACGACAATTATCTTGCAATAATTCCCCTCAAGGGCAATTTGGTCAAAACACGATAATAAATTAGCAAGTTTCATATTTCATGCATTTTCACAAAACTCAGCAGCTAGTTTCACCGAGACAGAAATCCTACTAGAAAGATTGTACTACTTCACCGATCATAGCATCTAAATTAATTTACCAAAAATCATCACAGAAGCACATATATCTTAGGTTTCCAGAACATATTTTATTACATTTTTATTCCTCATAGTTTTCTCACAATCATCAAATCATTACAGAAAACTCATAACAGTCAGATTCATGCACAACATAATGTTATTTGCAATTCCCGTTAAACGAAACATCCAATAAATGCAAGACCACTTGGGTTTGGTTCCTAACTCAATGAGTCAACTTCCAGAAGTGGAACCAACCCAATTGGTCTCGTAGTTCATGAGATATAACATTTACAACATAACCTAACAGCAGGTCTAATAGCTCAGCTTTGCACAATGTTTTTGTAAAATCATAAAAGTTAACTTCTACTTGTCCAAAAATTACAAACTTATACTTTATAGAAACTAGACTCAACCTAGTTTACTGCAGTACCCACAATCTCAACCAACTTTCACGTTTACACTTCGTTACAGTCACTTAAACATCGTATACACATTCTGTCCAGAATCTGTTTGCATCCAAACTCAACATAATAACAATCTATGAACTATCATGCATCCATATAACCCTCTAGACCCATAAACACCATCTATGCACATCAATTTCACATTACATACAAGATTAGGGTTTGTGTTTGAACTCAAATCAAAGACACAACAATCACCATACAACAAGATTCAATCTAGTTATCAAATCATTAACAAATCAACAACAATCATATTAACACAACATCATATAGGTGACGGCAGCTAGGGTTTGTAATTAACCCAACAAACATCAAAATCAAGTAATAAGGATGCATAGAATAGTCGATTATACCTTCCTAGCACCTTAATCTTCGATCAAAACTTGAAATTGGTGGTTGTATGTGTGTGTATAGGTGACGGCAGCCAAGTGAAGCTAAGGGGAGAGGCTAATCGGTTTTTGTGAGGGAGAAAAGAATAGGTTAGGGTTTATTATTATTAGTATTTATAATAATACATGTTACACTTTGGCCCCTCCACTTCTAAGTGTTACTTTTCTAGCCCAAATTAACTTGTTTACATCTTGAGTTAACGTTTATAACCATGTTATCACATAACACATAAGTCTAACACATAATTATCACATAATTACTGTTTTGACGTTTTTCGTTTATTCACCAATCGTTTGCGTCAACTCGTTTGAGTTTCGGTGCAAATCCCGAAAGACTACACATGTAGTAAGTGTTAAGCGTCATTTAAACCCTAGTTTAAATGTAATAAAGTGTGTGTTATAGATTCAATGATCTTAAGTTTGAATTGACGGAGTTGAGTTAACGGAGTTAACCTGAAATTGACGATTGTCACATCATTCCCATGTTAAAGAATTTTCGTCCCGAAAATTTGAGTCAAGTCGTGATGAGAGTCTGAAAGAGTAAGAAAAAAAATTTCAGTTTGTCATATCATCCCCTAGTAGAAAGAAATTTCGTCCCGAAATTTAATTCATACCTCCGGTGATGTCTGACGGTTTGCCGAGTTTCGCGGTTTTCTGTGTTTGGTTAGCCCTTCAAAAAGGTGAGGATACTTTTTCATCATTTGATCCTCACGTTCCCACGTGAACTCCGGTCCACGTCTCGAGTTCCAACGAACCTTAACGATTGGAATTTTGCTGTGTTTGAGCGTTTTGGTTTCCCAATCCAAAACCTCGACTGGTTCCTCAATGAAACGTAACTGTTCATCAACTTATAGTTCCTCCAAAGGGACTACTTGGGTTTCATCAGATAGGCATTTCTTCAAATTTGATACGTGGAATACATCGTGTACGCCACTGAGTTCTGTTGGTAGGTCCAGTCGGTACGCCACCGGACCAATGCGCTCAGTTATCCGGTACGGACCAACATACCGTGGGTTGAGTTTGTTTCGCTTCCCAAAGCGAACCACACCTTTCCAAGGTGAGACTTTGAGTAACACCCGATCGTTCACTTGAAATTCGAGAGGTTTTCGGCGCTTTTCGGCGTAACTCCTTTGGCGGTCTCGTGCTGCTGCCATGCGATTTCGGATTTGAACAATCTTTTTCGATGTTTCGAGTACCAGTTCTGGACCAGTGATTTGGCTGTCACCCACCTCTGCCCAGCAGAGTGGTGATCGACACTTCCGTCCGTACAGCGCTTCAAACGGCGCTGCCTTAATACTTGCGTGGTAGCTGTTATTATACGAAAATTCTACCAAAGGTAAGTGAGGTTCCCAACTTTTTCCGAAATCCAATACGCAGGCACGCAACATATCCTCCAGGGTCTGAATAGTTCGTTCACCTTGCCCATCCGTCTGAGGATGGTATGCTGTACTCATATCGAGACGGGTGCCTAGTGCGCTTTGCAGCGACTTCCAAAAGTGCGAAGTGAAACGAGAATCTCGATCAGAAATGATTGAGACAGGCACTCCATGTCTAGACACTACTTCCTTCATGTAAACACGAGTCAGTCTTTCCATTTTGTCCGTTTCTTTAATTGCTAGGAAGTGTGCCGATTTAGTCAACCGGTCAACGATCACCCAGATGGTATCGCATCCCGTCGGTGTCTTAGGTAAACCCGTAATAAAATCCATTGAGATGTGTTCCCATTTCCACATTGGGAGTTCCGGTTGTTGCAGTAGACCAGATGGTTTCTGGTATTCTATCTTGACTCTGGCACAAGTCAAGCATTTGCTCACGTAGGTGGCAATGTCGGCTTTCATGTTCGGCCACCCGTAAAGTGCATTTAAATCATGATACATTTTATCTGAGCCAGGGTGGATAGAATATCGGGACTTGTGAGCTTCGTCCTTCACTAGAGTTCTCAACTCTCCGTAACGTGGAACCCAAATCCGGTTCTCAAAATATCGGACCCCGTCCGATATGGTTTCAAGTTGCTTGTTCATGCCCCGCATGAGTTCCGATGGAAGATTGTCATCTTTCAAAGCTTCAAGTTGTGCATCGCGAATCTGATCGGGTAAGCTGGCATGAATCGTGAGTTGCAATGCTCTCACCCGTCTGGGTTTATCTGTTTCTTTTCTGCTGAGGGCGTCGGCCACCACATTGGCCTTACCAGGGTGGTACTAGATGGCACAATCATAATCTTTGAGCAGCTCGACCCAACGACGCTGTCGCATGTTCAGCTCCTTCTGATCGTAGATATGTTGGAGACTCTTGTGGTCGGTGTAAATGGTAAACTTGGTACCGTACAAGTAATGCCTCCATATCTTAAGGGCAAACACCACAGCTCCGAGTTCCAAATCGTGGGTCGTGTAGTTCTTCTCGTGAACCCGTAGTTGTCGAGAGGCGTAGGCTATAACCTTCTCGAGTTGCATCAGCACACAACCGAGACCTTGTATAGATGCGTCACAGTGTACCTCAAAATTTTTCCGTTCCCTCGGGGAGGGCTAGAATAGGGGCGCTACAAAGCTTGGTTTTCAACAGTTGAAAAGCGGATTCTTGCGCGTCACCCCAATTGTACTTAGTGCCCTTGTGAGTCAAAGCGGTGAGGGGTTGAGCAATCTTTGAAAATCCCTCGATGAAACGCCGGTAGTAGCCGGCCAGTCCTAGGAATTGTCGCACCTCAGTCGGAGTCTTAGGTGCTTCCCAGTTTTTGATGGCCTCTACCTTACCGGGATCGACATGGATACCATTCTCGTTGATCACATGTCCTAAAAAGTGAACCTCGCGAAGCCAAAATTCGCATTTCGAGAGTTTAGCATACAGTTGTTCCTTCTTCAATAGTTCCAGAATTACCCTTAAGTGCTCTTCGTGGTCAGTCTCGTTCTTGGAGTAGACGAGAATATCATCGATGAAAAAAATCACAAACTTGTCGAGGTACGCCTTGCATACTCGATTCATGAGATCCATAAATACGGCTGGTGCGTTGGTTAGGCCAAAAGGAATAACCGAAAACTCATAGTGACCATACCGTTTTCTGAAAGCCGTCTTTGAGATATCTTCTTCGCGCACTCTTAGTTGGTGATAACCAGATCGCAGATCGATCTTCGAGTAGTAACTCGATCCTTGAAGCTGGTCAAACAAATCATCTATTCGGGGTAAAGGATAACGATTCTTGACCGTCACCTTGTTCAATTCCCGGTAGTCGATGCACATTCGGAAAGTCCCGTCTTTCTTTCGGACAAACAAGACAGGGGCTCCCCACGGCGATGAGCTAGGTCGGATAAAACCCTTATCCAACAAATCTTGCAACTGAGTGGACAACTCCTGAAGTTCCGCCGGTGCGAGCCGATACGGGGCTCGTGCTATGGGTGCTGCACCGGGTGTCAACTCGATTTGAAATTCGACTTGACGAATAGGAGGGAGTCCGGGCAAATCCTCCGGGAAAACTTCCGGGAAGTCTCGCACAACAGGTAAATCTTCAATTCGTTTCTCCTCATCGGGTTTCTCAACAATCTGCGCCAAAATTGCCGGATATCCCTTTCGTAGATACTTCTGCGCCTTCATAAGGGTAATGACGCTGGTGGTCATGCCGCTTCTCTCGCCTCGGACCGAAATGATCTCGCCGGAAGGGGTAGTAACGTGAACTATCTTGTCGGGACATATAATCTCCGCTCGGTTCTCGGATAACCAGTCCATGCCGACAACGACATCGAAACTACTAAGCGTAAAAGGAATAAGGTCGATATCAAAAATATGACCTGACAGTTTTAACTTACATCTCGCAAGTACATGAGTCGTTACTATAGTCTTACCGTCAGCTAATTCAACAGGAAACTTAGCATCTAACGGAGTTGGAGTTAAGTCTAAGAGTTGGCTAAAGGCTTTCGACACAAAACTCCTATCAGCTCCAGTGTCAAACAATACAGAAGCAAAACAATCGTTCACAGGGAACTTACCAGACACCACATGCGGATCATTGCGGGCTTGACCCGATCCAATCACAAACGCTCTTCCCTTGCCATTGCCCCCACCATTACTGCCACTTCCATTACCCCCATTGTTGTCATTCTGTTTCAGATTGGGGCAATCTTTCCTGAAATGACATTCCTGCCCACATTCAAAACATCCCTTCGTCGTCATAGGTGGTTTAGGAGAACCCTTTGCAGCAAGGTCTCCCCTACATTCTTTCGCTTGGTAACCCATCTTTCCGCATCTCTGACACTTGACACGGTTACACGGGCCAACATGATGATAGTTGCACCTGTTGCACTTTGGATATTTCCCAGCATATCCGCTCGAAACCTGCCCGCTACCGTTGTTATTGTTGTTGTTGTGATTCTGAGTGTTAAAGCTCCGAGTGGAATCGGGCTTACGGTAGTGTTGTTGCGGTGGGAAGTTCGAGGATGAAGATCTGGTGTTGTCAAACTTCCTCTTCCCGCTGCTCGGGTTGCTGTTGCTGTTGTTGTCGTTACTCTGGTTGTCACGGGCTTTAACGGTCGAACCCCTAGGTGGTAACGCACCCAACAGCCTGATCCGTCAGTTTGTGAGCTAAACGGATCGCTTGTTGGATCGTGGCTGGCCTGGAAGACGTCACCATGCCCTGAATCTGCGGTGCTAATCCATCAATGTACATTTCTATCCTCTTGCTCGGCGGATCCACCATCCGCGGACACATCACAGCCAACTCGTGCGAACGAGTAGTGTAGGCTTCGATTTCCGAACCCACCATCTTCAACGACCAAAATTCTGATTCTAACTTTGAAATCTCTTCTCTCGGACAATACTCCTCTCGCATCATGTTTTTGAACTCCTCCCAGTTCATCGCGTTAGCCAGTTCCAACCCAAGGATCTGGACGTTTGAATTCCACCAAGTGAGGGCGGAATCCCAAAGTGTCCCAGCAGCGAATTTGACCCTACTGGCAGGGGGACAATTACACATCTCAAAGGCCGACTCGGCCTTCTCAGCCCAACGCAGGAAGCCTATAGCTCCCTCAGTGCCCTTAAACGTACTAGGCTTGCAGTCAAGGTAGTTTTTGAAGGTACACGTTCCACTTGGACCTCCAGCTTGATTCTAAACGTGTGCGGCCAAAGCGGCCGCTGCATGATCGTTCAGCAGAGTTGGGAGTTCAGCTGCAGTCAAGTTGATGTTACCACGTCCTTGTCCAGCGTTTCTTCCAGCCATCTAGGTATTATCATCCCGAGATGTCGTCGCCTGAGGACACGTCCGAGTGTGCCTCTGGCTCAGCCGGTCCTTTCTCCGGTTCCTCTTCAGGTTCCTCCTCGGGATCCTCCTCAGGCTCCTCTTCGGGATCTCCTTCGGGTTCGGCCTCAGGCTCTGCCTCAGGTTCGGCGGCGTTCTGAGCAAGTTGCATTTGTAAGACATCGCAACGCTCTAGAGCTATCTCGGTTCGGGTCCTTGCTTCTTGGAGTTGCTCTTTCAAGTCTATCATCTCAGCTTGCATCTTCATCATAACCTTCATCTGTTGATCACTAGTCACTTGCATTTCTTTCATTGCCGCTGCCATGCGGGCAATCTCCTCCTTAGTCTCGGTTCCGTCTTTTAACATTCTGGAAACGTTCTCCCTCGTATAGCGCATGTAACCCACGTCACGCTCCAAGCATGAAACAACAGCTGTGAGAACTCTCTCTACAGGTTCGGTTATGGGTGGTAGGGTGTTGGGATAAGCAGGGTGGTTCGGGTGAGGCAACGGGGGAACTTGTTCGCGATAGACCATACGTCTGATCATGTTAGGGTACCAATCCCAGCTAACGTCGTTTTCGTAAATGCTTCCGGATAGGCGGTACCTCTTCGGTGCGGGAGCTTCGAGTTCCGGGACTACTCGGGGTGGCGATGCGGTAGGTAACTGCGATTCCTTCCCGTGAGCATGAGTCATCGAATCGGATGATGATGAGGGTGGCGTCGACATTCCTACAGGTAAGCCGTGTATGCGCGCGCGTATGAGTGAAAAAGGTAAAGATATAAGATTACAAGACTACACAAACCTATACAGTGCGTATCATTATAACTAATGGGTCGTCGCGGTTATAGGCTAGTATGCATGCAGCTTCTAGTTCGCTATAACCAATGGCTCTGATACCAATCTGTCACACCCTCAAAATCCACTAACGGAGTTTTACCGTCAGAGGGTGTGAACTGGAAGGATCGGAATCATCAGTTATAATCAAACCATAAAATAAGGTTTCAAAACCATGAAAACGTTTACGAGTAATTTAAATGCGGAAGCGTAAAAACCTTTAATCAAAAGTTGCGTCACGCAGGACGACTTAAAACCAATGATAACTGTTAAAAATAAGTTTGCATAACAAAAGCGTTTTCAAGCAATGCATGTTCCTAAACCGCGCGCCCGCCTCGGCTACCTGAGAATAACATACTAAAAGTGTCAACACAAGGTTAGTGAGTTCACAAGTTATATAAAATAAATCGTTTAGCGTTTGCGTTCAGCGTTTTACGTTAAGCGTTTTGCGTTAAGCGTTTTGCGTAACCACGTTACCGAGTTTTGCGTAACCACGTTACGGCGTTTTGCGTTACCAGATAGTGTTATGTCAAATTATATATCGATAGGTAGCTAGTCTATACAACAAGTATTACTAAGTGTTTGACACCGAAGCTGACTCGTTTAGTAAGTGCCTTGTCACCAGGTCCTCCAAACCATGGTACGTGTTAGCCAAAATTACACCCGCTCGACCTCCAGTCGAGTTTAGCGTTGGGTGGGGTTTGTCAAACCCAGTAGTACTACTCAACAGTGACTCGCTATCCAAGATATTAACCGGTTCGATGTGTAGGACTTCAAATGTTTCGTTTGCCACTTAGCCTTTACAAGTGATATATAATTTATAACAAAATCTTAAATGCGTTGTGGAGTATGTTATCTCCCCCAAGTGAAAAGCGTTTGAAAACAGTTTAAAGAGGGGAAAGTGAAACTCACTGTTTGCGAAGAATTTCCCAAAATAATCACCAAGATGCGCGTCACCGAAAAACTCTCTCTAACGTTCTAAAACAACAAAGAGATTTTTCTAAGTGTCGGAATATTATCGAGTCTCTAGACCCGGCACATAATACCTATGCACATAACATGTTTCGTGTTTCGTTCGTGAATCGTGTGTGTCTTTAACAAGTGTTTTTGTGACACATCACATGTGTAAGCAATCATATACGTGTCATGTATTCATAATGTACATTACTAGCAATTTTTCCCGTAAGGGCATTTTGGTCAACAAATAACAATTAACTAGCCATTATTCCCCAAAAGGGCAATTTGGTCAAATCATGGCAATCAATTAGCAGTTATTCCCCGCAAGGGCATTTTAGTCAAAACACGACAATTATCTTGCAATCATTCCCCTCAAGGGCAATTTGGTCAAAACACGATAATAAATTAGCAAGTTTCATATTTCATGCAATTTCACAAAACTCAGCAGCTAGTTTCACCGAGACAGAAATCCTACTAGAAAGATTGTACTACTTCACCGATCATAGCATCTAAATTAATTTACCAAAAATCATCACAGAAGCACATATAGCTTAGGTTTCCAGAACATATTTTATTACATTTTTATTCCTCATAGGTTTCTCACAATCATCAAATCATTACAGCAAACTCATAACAGTCAGATTCATGCACAACAGAATGTTATTTGCAATTCCCGTTAAACGAAAAATCCAATAAATGCAAGACCACTTGGGTTTGGTTCCTAACTCAATGAGTCAACTTCCAGAAGTGGAACCAACCCAATTGGTCTCGTAGTTCATAAGATATAACATTTACAACATAACCTAACAGCAGGTCTAATAGCTCAGCTATGCACAACGTTTTTGTAAAATCATAAAAGTAAACTTCTACTTGTCCAAAAATTACAAACTTATACTTTATAGAAACTAGACTCAACCTAGTTTACTTCAGTACCCACAATCTCAACCAACTTTCACGTTTACACTTCGTTACAGTCACTTAAACATCGTATACACATTCTGTCCAGAATCTGTTTGCATCCAAACTCAACATAATAACAATCTATGAACTATCATGCATCCATATAACCCTCTAGACCCATAAACACCATCCATGCACATCAATTTCACATTACATACAAGATTAGGGTTTGTGTTTGAACTCAAATCAAAGACACAACAATCACCATACAACAAGATTCAATCTAGTTATCAAATCATTAACAAATCAACAACAATCATATTAACACAACATCATATAGGTGACGGCAGCTAGGGTTTGTAATTAACCCAACAAACATCAAAATCAAGTAATAAGGATGCATAGAATAGTCGATTATACCTTCCTAGCACCTTAATCTTCGATCAAAACTTGAAATTGGTGGTTGTATGTGTGTGTATAGGTGACGGCAGCCAAGTGAAGCTAAGGGGAGAGGCTGATCGGTTTTTGTGAGGGAGAAAAGAATAGGTTAGGGTTTATTATTATTAGTATTTATAATAATACATGTTACACTTTAGCCCCTCCACTTCTAAGTATTACTTTTCTAGCCCAAATTAACTTGTTTACATCTTGAGTTAACGTTTATAACCATGTTATCACATAACACATAAGTCTAACACATAATTATCACATAATTACTGTTTTGACGTTTTTCGTTTATTCACCAATCGTTTGCGTCAACTCGTTTGCGTTTCGGTGCAAATCCCGAAAGACTACACATGTAGTAAGTGTTAAGCGTCATTTAAACCCTAGTTTAAATGTAATGAAGTGTGTGTTATAGATTCAGTGATCTTAAGTTTGAATTGACGGAGTTGAGTTAACGGAGTTAACCTGAAATTGACGATTGTCACAATTTCCACTTGGCTTGGAGGCAGAATCAGTATCATCAATCAGTTGCACATTGAACCTCTGCTGATTTCCTTGATTACTTGTGCTACCTCCAATGAAGGATTTTGGAGTAACAACATTATGTTCAGCTGGTTCTTCAATGATGGGAATTTGCTGTTGGTTCTTGGTAGACAGATTTCCCATGGGTGCAATCAATGCATTTGAAACATTGAAGCAGGGTCTATCTTCCTTAATCATCTCATTCTCTATCATTTCAAGTTCTGCAGCCTGAAGAAAGCATACCACATTATCCAATTTCAATTCATTGAAATTTTGCTTCTGAAGGATGAATTTGCAAGCAGTATAACATTCTTTTGGCATTGAGTTGAGTAACTTTGTATTCAAATCAAAGTCAGTCATTACATAATCAGTTGTCCTCAACTCATTCACAATACTTAGAAAACGTTCTAGTATTGATCTCAACCTTTCTCCATCCCTATACTTGAACCTTTCCAACTGTTGCTTCAATCTTTGCTTCTTTATGTTCTTTAGTTCAGTATTCCCTTCATACATTTCAAGGATGGCATCATACATTTGCTTGGCAGTTGTGTGATGAGCCACCCTGGTCAGAATCTCCCAAGACAAACCTAGCTTAATCATAGCTAAGGCTTTGTCATCCACCTTTCTCATTTTTTCTCTTACAGCAGCAGTTGCACTAGCATTTGCACCTTCTTCAACAGCAGTTTGTGGACCATTCTTGATGGAGTTCCACATATCAATATCATTGTAGCATACGACTGCTTTAAAGAGTACTTTCCATTTGATAAAGTTTTCCTGTCCATACAACCTTGGTATCTTGTTAGTAGACACCTCTTGTTCCTCATATCCAGACATTTTGAAAAAAAATTAAAAATCAGTTTCAAAAAAAATTCAAAATAATCAGATCTGAAAACAGAATGCTCAGATCTGATGGTCTGATGTGATTAGAACAAGATTTAGATATAAAGATTAGAACTTTAATTGAAATAAGGAAGAGAAAACACCGGTAGATTGTAGATCTGGAAGAAAAATGAAAAACAGGGCTGCTAACGTCACAAATCAATGGAACAGAGGTCTGCTTACGTCATTCTTCTTCAAATCTTCAATCAGCAACACTCTTTCCAAAATAGCAGTAACTAGCTCTGATACCACTTTTCGGTCCCCTCGATTTTACCTGGATCTTAATTAATCATGTCATAACTCACATAGATTAATGTGTCGACAAGAGAGTTAATGACAGGTTGCTATATTTAGAAAGATATCCGTTTGTTAAAGGCGGAATAAATAACAAACATACGGTTGCAATGAATAATCAAAGGTAGAAAACACACTTAAGATTCACCCAAAAGATTTCCATTTATATAATATTAATCATACAAAAGGATAATCTATTTAGGGTTTTCTAGGAATCCTAAGACAGCCGTCACACAATATTCTCTCAATTAATTGTGTCGGTCTTATCCGTATTGTGCTCTCTTAGGCGGCGTGCCCTAAATATTCTATTTATAGGCCTGCCAACCTAGGACAGCTGTCATTCCTTCTAGAAAACCCCAAATACAATCATACATACTCATATTACATATTCAAAATAAACTAAGTGTAAAACAAGTCTTCCGGGTAGGCTTTGCATCAATCTTGTCTTTCCGAGTATACTCGGACATCCTTCATAACTTGGTAACATAGAAGTGTGCTCGGGATCAGTTTCTGGGTAGACATTACTTAAAGAGTATTTCACTAAGTAAAATACTCACCGAGTAGACTTCAGTCTTCTAGAATTGCCAGACTTTGCCCGACAAATCCTTACGAGCAACCTTGTTCTTCAATGATCCATTTCAACTCTTTGCTATAAAATAACTTATTAGCAAAGTGTACTCGGGAGTACTGTTCCTTGCTCGAGCTGAACCTTACTCGATATTACTTAGAAATATTCCTTTAGATTATCAAGCATACTCGGATCATACTTATTAATGAATACCTTGCCCGGTCTTCCAATCACTTGGCTTCTTGGACTTGGTTAACCAAACCTTACTCGGAAGAGTAATATACTTGGTTCTGAAGAACAGACTTGCTTGATAAAGCGAACCTTTCCCGGATTTACATAAACTAGTGAACCCTACTCGGAAACACACTAATTTGCAAACCCTGCTCGGATAACCACTTAAGAAGACTATTTGAAGTAAACCTTGCCAGGTAGGCAAAATATCGTACTCGGCTAAGTAAAAGCTTGCTCGGAGGTCTAAGGTGTGCTCGGATTCATTACTTAGCAAATTCAGAGGAGGTTGAGAAGATTCCAATCTTCCATGTACTTCATTTAGGTCAAATCTTTGACTCAACAATCTCCCCTTAGGTCAATTTCTTGACCCAACAGCTTCTGGTTCATCTAGAGGATCTGGATCTTCATCACCCACAAATCAATTCTCATCTCAAACAAATGTAAACATGAGGGAGGCCGAACAAAACTTTGCGTTTTTGTCTGCCTTCATGACTTCATATGAGAATTTGGTTAGTAGTAAGATTGCAACGAGCGACCTGACTGATGAAGATTATGATCAGATTGATCCTGATGATTTAGAACTGATGGACTTAAAGTGGAACATGGCTATGATAGTCAGGAAAGTGAAAAAGTTTATGTAGAGAACGGGTAAAGATCTTCCATCTTTGAACAAGAAATTGGGTTTTGATAAACTAAAGGTTAAGTGCTACAATTGTCAAGAGTTTGGGCATTTTGCCAAAGAAGGAGTATACTGGTCCCAGAAAACAAGATCAAAACTCACCGGGTAAAAGTGGAAATGATGCAGGAAAGTCTTCTGGAGGTAAACCATCATCTTCTGGATATCAAGCAATGTTATCCAACGTAGATGGAGATGAATGGTCACAACGATTGCTCTGTGGTAACAATCAAGCAAATCTGGCAATGTTTGGATTTCCTGAAAATTTTCAAGACGCAAGTGGGAGTGAATTGTCTTCTAATGCTGATACTGAGTCTGAGTCTGATGATTCAAGTGAAAAGCTTCCAACTACTTTCGCTTGTATGGCAAAAATCAGTGATTCAACCACATCTGCGTACATGGCTAAGCAAAATGAGGTTAGTACTTCTACTTCTAAGTTATCATGTTCTGATTATGAAACTAATAAGTCTAAGATAGATGACTTAAAACTTCAAAATGATAATTTGCTAAAAGAGATTGTTTCGTTAAAAGATACTTATAGGCATTCCTTAACCTCTCAAATGAATTCAAGAGAGAAAATTGAGGCCTTAACTATAAGTAATCATGATCTTAAAGCTGTGTTATTGGTTAAAATGACCATTAATGATCAAAAGTTTCAAGAAATTTTGAAACATAGATCAAAGATAACCAAGCTTGAAAATGAGATTCTTGATTTAAAGAACAAATTGGGCAAATTCAGAAATTCTTCCTTTTTGTTAAACGAAATAATTGAAGTATTTGGTAAGCAAAAAGATTCAAAGAAAGGAATAGGTTTTGTTGAGATTCCACCACCTTTTCAAAATGATTACAAACCAAATCCTTTTTCTAGAAAAGAAGAGGATGTGATTGTTAAATAATCTGTGATTTCTGAAAAAGCAAAACAAGTTAAACCTGAAATTGTTAAAGCCCAATATTCAATTCGGAAACCTAATGTTCCTAGCAACAAAGTCTTTGTTGATAATGTTGATAAAGTTATCATTGAGGATGTGTTCGAACCTGAAATCATACACAAGAACAAGAACATTCCAAGTTCTAATCACATACTGTGTGAACCTCATGAATTTGAGGAGGCTGTTGTCACACCCTCAAATCCACTAACGGAGTTTTACCGTCAGAGGGTGTGAACTAATAGGATCGGAATCATTAGTTATAATCAAACCATAAAATAAAGTTTTCAAACCACGTAAACGTTTAAGTGTAGATAAGTGCGGAAGCGTAAAAAAACATTTAAACCCAATAGTTGCGCCACGCAGGACGACTTAAAACCCAATTAATAATAACAGTTAAAAAATGAGTTTGCATAACATAAGCGTTCAAAGTAATGCATGATCCTATACCGCGCCCGTCTCGGCTACCTGAGAATAACATACTAAAAGTGTCAACACGGGGTTGGTGAGTTCACAAGTGAATATAAAATAAAGCGTTTGCGTTTAGCGTTTTGCGTTTAGCGTTACCAGATAGTGATAAATCGATTATATATCTATAGGTAGCTAGCCTATAAAGCAAGTATTACTAAGTGTTCGACACCGAAGCTGACTGTTTATCATGTGCCTTGCCACCAGGTCTATCCCGACCATGGTAATGTGTTAGCCAAAATTACACCCACTCGACC
Organism: Bidens hawaiensis; assembly: GCF_021521415.1. Classification (NCBI taxonomy): domain Eukaryota; kingdom Viridiplantae; phylum Streptophyta; class Magnoliopsida; order Asterales; family Asteraceae; genus Bidens; species Bidens hawaiensis. The sequence goes on from NW_027492822.1 coordinate 44,844, forward strand.
TCAAGTCGAGCTTAGCGTTGGGTGGGGTTTGTCAAACCCAGTAGTACTACTCAACAGTGACTCGCTATTTTCCAATACTAAACGTTTCGATGTGTGAAGGACTTCAATTGTCTCGTTTGCCACTTAGCCTTTACAAGTGATATATAATTTCATAACAAAATCTAAAAGCGTTTCGGAGTATGTTATCTCCCCCAAGTGAAAAGCGTTTAAAAAGTTTAAAAGGGGAAAATGAAACTCACTGTTTGCGAAGAATTCCAAAAACAAGTCACCCAAGTGATGCGCGTCACAGAAAACTCTCACTAGAGTTCTAAAACAACAAGGAGATTTTCTAAGTGTCGGAACTATTATCGAGTCTCTAGACTCGGCACATAATACCTATGCACAAGATACGTTTCGTGTTTCGTTTGTGAATCGTGTGTGTCTCAACAAGCACATTAGTGATACATTACATGTGTGAACAATTATTTGCGTGTCAAGTAATAATAATGTACATTAATAGCAATTATTCTCCGCAAGGGCAATTTGGTCAAAACATAACAATTATCTAGCAATTAGCACGTTTCATGTATTTTCACAAAATTAGCAGCTAGTTTCATCAAGACAGAATTCTACTTGAAAGATTACTCTATTCAACAGGTCATAGCATCTCAATTAATTCACCAAAAATCTTCACAAAAGCATACATGAGTTAGGTTTCCAGAACATATTTTATTGTATTTTTATTCTACATAGTTTACTCATAATGCAAGACTAATTGGGTTAGGTTCTTAACTCAACAAGTTAACTTCCAGAAGTGGAACCAACCCATTTGGTCTTGTAGTTTATGAGATATGATATTTACAAAACAACCTAATAGCAGGTCTCATAATTTAGATTTGCACTTCAGTTTTGTAAAATCATAAAGATTAACTTTTACTCGTCCAAAAATTACAAAATTAGACTTTATAGAAACTAGACTCATTATAGGACCCTGTAGTGTTAACAACCTCAGCCAATTTCCACATTAACAATTAGTTACAGTTGTCTAAACATAACTTACAATCTGTCCAGTACCAGTTTTGACCTTTATTCATATTTAAACCGTTTTAGTAACCAAAACACCTCCAAATTAGGCATGGTTGGACTTTCTGAAAATTAGACTCAAAGTACTACCTTGTAGACTCATAATTAGCTCAGTTTGCTAATATATTCAACAAGTTACACATCGTTCAAGTTTAACAATCACTGCTGTCAAAACTCAGCAAGCACAAACAATCATCTAACATGCATCCTAAGCATACGACATAACTCAAAACATGTAATACACATAATTAATCATAGAAATCAGTAGTAAACCTCTAGGGTTTACAAACAATCAATGATTCAAAGATCTTTCACCGTTTAAAACCACATATGATCATCAATATCAATCACTAACACATAATCAATCATCCTCTAGCATAAATCAATCATAAAACACTTAATACATGATATTCAATAGTTAGGGTTTCATGTTTATACCTTAAAAACGCAGAAACAACCAAGAGAAACGTGAGAGATGCTTAGAAACGAGTGTAGGATGCTCTGATTATGAAAGATACGATCAAACGAAGGTTATATGTGTGTGTGTGTGTTGGCTGCCGATCGCAAGAGAGGGGGGGGGGGCTGGCCGATCGGGTTAGAGGGAGAGAGAAAGAGATTAGGGTTTTTTTTAATATTATTAATAATATGTTACACATAGGTCCCTCAACTTTTAAATATTACTTTTCTAGCTTAAATTAACTTGTTTGCATCTTGAGTTAACGTTTCATACAATGTTATCACATAACACATAAGTCTAACACATAATTATCACATAATTATTGTTTTGACGTTTTTCGTTTATTCACCAATGGTTTGCGTCAACTCGTTTGCGTTTCGGTGCAATTCCCGAAAGACTACACATGTAGTGATTGTCAAGCGTCATTTAAAACCTTAGTTTAAATGTAATGAGATGTGCGTTATAGATCCAGTGATCTTAAGTTTGAATTGACGGAGTTTGAGTTAACGGAGTTAACCTGAAATTGACGAGTGTCATAGCTGTGTATGGTTCGCACACAACTCAAGTGAAACAAGATAATCATGTGAATGTCAAACCAGTAAGGGCTAAGAGACCAGAAAAACCAAAAAGTTCTGATGAGGATTTGTTGCGTTTTATAAATCCAACTATTTCCAAGCCATCTACTGGTCATGTGTTTAAATTAAAGGGGATTGACATGATGTTCACTGAGAAAGACATTCCAATAAGTATCATTAAACCAGAACTAATTGAGAGTGTGTTTCACAATGAAACTTCCAAGATTCAAGATCTTGAACGTCGGTATGCTCAAGCTAAAACATCAGATTCATCTGATCCATTGACTAAAGAAAAGCAAGTTTTAAAACAGGTTAAGAAAGTTCAATTTGTAAAGTCAACTGGAACATATACTTTGAAAAGTTTCTCAAACTGTTCTAACTTAGATTTTTATTTGAAAAAGAAATCTGAGTTATCTGATGAGTTTGCTAAGAGCATGACCAAGAATGTGAGTTCTCATCAACCATCTTTGTCATATGTTAATGCTAAAACTAAACAAGATCGAGTTGACATGCGAAGTTGTTTTCTTTGTGGTCAACATGGTCATGTAGTGAGAAGTTGTGGACAGCAGAAATTTCAAAATCTTCATCCTTTTGTCAAAGACCACTCCAAACCGCTTCCTTTGATAAAAGAGATTCTGAAATGACCTGTGTCGCATGATGATGATACTCATATTTTGTTTTCAAACGTGAATCCTCGAAAAGTTGTTCATGTGAATGAAACTCATGGTTCTGTTAAACCAAAGTTCATTCCAACTGAACCGTTATCCAAAAATGTGAATTCAAATGTAGTTCAAGCTACGTATCTAAGACGTAAGTCTAAGAAACCTATAACTTATTCGCAAGTGGTTGAACAACAGTTGAAATTAACTAAATTTAACTTTTCTCAAGAAAATCAAAAGGTGCCCAAGACTGAGGCCTGGGCTGCCTTTTTGAACTAATCATTTTCGTTTGTGTGTAGGATACATCCAAGACCATTTCTGGTGTAAACTGGATCATGGATAGTGGATGTTCTCGTCATATTACTAGGAATCTCGACCTCTTAACAAATGTGAGAAATATTCAAGGTGGTTATGTGGCATTTGCTGGGAATTCTGGGGGTATGATTACACAGGAAGGTGATGTTTCTAATGGGCATATTACTTTTGAGAAGGTTAATTATTGTGACAAAGTAGACCATAATTTATTGAGTGTGTCGCAAATATGTGACAAGCAATACACTACAGTATTTACAGATAAAGAGTGTCTGATTTTAAAACCGGGGTATGTAATTCCCGAGGACATGGTTGTCATGCGATCTCCTCGATCAAATGATATTTATGTCTTAAATATGAGCTCTAAAGTATCAACATCGATCGAAACATGTTTTGTCTCGAAAGCAAATGAGAAAGATTTTATTTTATGGCATCGTAGAATGGGTCACATATATGTTCGTAAGATGAACTACCTAATGGCAAATGACTTAGTTGAAGGTGTGTCTTTGAAGAACTTTAAGTTATCCGGTCACTGTGTTGCTTGAAAAAAGGGCAAACAGAAGAAAAAGTCACATCCCTCTAAGTTATTAAATTCCATTGATATTCCTCTTGAGCGACTTCATATGGATCTTTTCGGTCCAGTGAATCCTGCGAGTATTTCTGGAGATTGGTATTGCCTGGTAGTTACTGATTATTATTCACGATACTCATGGGTCTTTTTTATGAGCTCGAAAGATCAAACACCGGTTCTCGTTCAAAATTTAATTACTAAGATCGAATCACTATACAAATAGAAAGTGAGGAGAATTCGAAGTGACAATGGTACTGAATTTAAAAATACTGTATTGGATTTCTTTTGTTTACAAAGGGGAATTCATCGAGAATGCAGTGCCCCATACGTACCACAAAAAAATGGTGTTGCTGAACGAAAAAATAGAACGTTGATTGAAGCTGCTAGAACGATGCTGGCCGACTCAAAGCTTCCTATCCATTTTTGGAATGAGGCGGTGAATACGGCTTGTTATACACTCAATCGAGTTCTAACTGTTAAGAGACTCAAGAAGACCATTTATGAGCTGTTGAATAATCGTAAACCTAATTTAAAATACTTGGAACCATTTGGGTGTCCTTGTACGATGTTGAAAAAGGATGTGGGAAAGTTCGATGAAAAAGCCATTGAAGGGTATTTCTTGGGTTATGCTTCTCCTAAGAAACGAGTATTTAACTTTACGTCTGGTTGTGTTGAAGAATGGTACCATGTGGACTGTCAAAAGTACACTACTCCTTCTCAAGGGAAAGGTCCCGACTGGATGTTTGACTATGATGGTTTATTCAACTCGTTTACTTCAACAACTGATCAACCAGATGAAGATTTAGTTCGTGCTTATTTTGAAGAACAATTGGTAATTCTGAGATTTTCAAGTTCTAATGATGTTGAAGTTCCAATCGATGCTCAAACAGAAGATCCTGATAATGATTCTCCAGTTTTCTTCGATAATGCATCTACTTCATCTGACGACACTCCAGTTGTTGATCAAGTTATCGACCTTGATAGTGATGTTTCATCTCACGACCTGGGTGAACACTACACTAATTTATTTGAAACTTTTGATGTTCCTGAGAATCCCATTCTTAGGATTCATAATTATCATCCGAAAGAAAACATTATTGGAGAACTTGATGTGGGAGTTCAGACACGACATCAAGTTGCTTCATCAAGTGATAATAATGTATTGTGTGCTTATACAGACTTACACTCGGCTGGGATTGTAAATCTTGCTAAATTCACTTGTTTTCTATCCCAAGTTGAGCCAACGACTCCTCGTATGGCACTTCAAGATTCCTCTTGGGTAGAAGCCATGCAAGAAGAATTACAGCAATTTGCACGTTTGGGTGTTTGGGATCTTATCTACAAACCTACTAGAGTCAAGAAGGCGATTCCGACTAAGTGGGTATATAAATGTAAGAAAGACGATCGTTGGGTGATTGTGAGGAACAAGGAACGTTTAGTGGTGCAAGGTTTTCATCAGCAAGAGGGTATTGACTACACTGAAGTGTATGCTCCGGTTGCAAGATTGGAGTCCATACGAATTTTTCTAGCCTATGCAGCTTATAAGAACATCAAAGTCTACCAAATGGATGTAAAAAGTGCTTTTCTCAATGGTGAACTTCATGAGGAAGACTTTGTTTTACAGCCTCCGGGTTTTGAAGACCCTGATTATCCTGACCGAGTTTACCGATTAAACAAGTCATTATATGGTCTACATCAAGCCCCGATTGCTTGGTATGGCATGCTCGCCGACCATCTTACGGATAATGGTTTCAAATGTGAGACTGTTGACTGCACCTTGTTTTATAAAAATATAGGTGATGATCTTCTCCTCGTCCAGATTTATGTAGACGACATAATCTTTGGGTCAACAAATGACACGTTGTGTAAGGAGTTCGAGAAATCAATGCAAACCAAGTTCGAGATGAGTTCGATGGGAGAGATGAATATCTTTTTAGGGTTGCAGGTTCATCAGTCTGCGAAAGGAATCTTCATTCACCAAACAAAATATGTGAACGACGTCTTGAGCCGATTCAAGATTTCTGCCGGAAAAACCCCTTATACTCCTCTTTCCGTGGGTCATAATTTATCACCGGATGAATTGGGGGATAATGTCGATCCTACCCTATATCGAGCTATGATTGGTTCTTTGATGTATCTTACTGCTTCTCGACCCGACATAATGTTTGCTGTTTGTTTATGTGCTAGGTATCAAGTTAGTCCCCAAGTGACTCACCTGGCAGCGGTCAAGCGTATTCTTCAATATCTTAGGGGCAATCCTGACACCGGGTTATGGTACCCCAAAGATGATACTTTTGATTTTACCTCTTATTCCGACTCAAAATATGGAGGATGCAAGATTAATTTCAAGTCTACTACAGCGGGATGTCAATTCTTAGGAAGCCAGCTTGTTTCCTGGCAGTGTAAGAAGCAGACAACGGTCTCCACTTCAACCACCGGAGCTGAGTATGTTGCAACCTCGAGTTGCTGTTCCCAGGTTTTGTGGATACAACAACATATTCGCGACTACGGTTTGAAGTTTCTTACTACTCCCATTTTTATTGATAATTCTGCTGCTATTAGCATCACCAAAAATCCCGTACAACACTCTAAAACGAAACATATCAAAATTCGATATCATTTTATACGGGATTTTTATGAAAAGAAATTAATTGACCTTGAGAAAGTACATACAGATTTTCAAAATGCTGACTTATTTACCAAGGCATTTGAAAAACACGTTTTAAAATTTTTGCTTGGTTTAAATGGTCTAAAGACCCTTTGCTGATATCCTGAAACTAGGATAACTACCTTTACTTTATGGGTATTTTTGTTTAAATTTTATTTTGGTTTTGGTTTTTGGGGGTGAAAATAGAAAATACAAAAATATTGTGCTTTTCGTTTGTATAAATAAAACCCAAAAACATTGAAAAATTTAAAACTTCAAAAATAGTGTGTTTTTATGTCTCTAGTTTTTATGCTTTAAAATTTGAAAAATCTAAAAACAAATTAAAATCTAAAAAAGTCAAAAAGATTGTACATTATTTTTTTTATATATAAGAAATTTTTGAAAAAGTCAAAAAGATTGTGAATTTCTTGTTTGTACAGAAAAATTCGAAAAGACAAAAAGATTGTGTTTTTAGTATGTAAAGAGAAAAACCAAAAAGATTTTTGTTTGCATTCGCTGAAAATTATGTCAATTACCTCTATTTTTGAGGGACATATACTTGTATATGGTTGGTCCTGATAATTTATTGTAAATATTCGGGATAACCATTTACCTGAAAATAGAAAGTATTTGGGGTTTTCGTTAAGCTTCAACTTTATTTTCTCGCTGAAAATTATGTCAGTTATATAAGTTTGTGGAGCATGCTTGCATGTTTTGATACAATTACCTAGGTGTAGTTTGACAGGATAGCCATTAATTTATAAACTTAAAGTAACTGGGGCGATTAAATTTTATTTTTGTTAATGCTCCTCAAAATTTTGATTTGTTAAAGCAAAAAGAGAAAATGATAGTACATTGATTATTTGACCCCAAATCCAGGGAAATAAGCTTAAAAGACTGAGTACTTAATCATTGGTGCCTTGATAGGTCTTAAACAAGTTGTTAGAGTAAAGTAAGTGATATAAATATAAAGAAAAGCCAAATTGAAAGTGGTGTTAGTCTCTAGCAAAAGTCTCGGTGAGGATGGCAGAAATGTAATAACCGGTCATACTCAAGCCTTATAGATGTTGATCATCCAAAAATATAATAAAGCAAATAACAAGCGTTAGGCTTCTGGACACTGTGAGTCTTTATGCGGCTTAATCATCTGGGTATTCATATGCATGAATAATTCACTCGCTTTTAGAGCAAACCCAAAGTCATTAAACTTGATCACTGCTGTACTTTGTACAATCCAAATTACTGACTTGATCAAAATCCGTTGTTAGTCATACAATTGTTCCTCCCTTGCGTGCGTCTCATTACCAATAAGAAACGGACCCCAGGGGATACAATGTATGTAAGCCAACAGATAGACTCGTGCATACTCACTCACAGTAAAAGGAACTTGGTGCATTGCTCAAATATTCTAAAATTCTTCAAAAATTTTGTTCAACACTATAACGGTTTAAGTGAAGTTGGGGTGATTTGGCAAAAATCAAATTAAGCTTGAACCGAGATTAGGGGCTCATAGTTTCTGATACTCTGTGCGCAAATTGAACCATTAATCATATCACAAAAATGCTTGAAGGCTTGTTATAAGATTTAAGTGGACAACAATATTAATGCCGACTTAACGCCAGTCATAATATCGCAGAAATATAAAACTTGATGGAAAGACATTTTGGTCAATATGATTCTCTGCTCAAACTCAACAAAAATACAAAAATATGTACTGCTTTTGAAAATCATATAAAACACAAACAGATTGTCGATTTCTTGGTTCGGATATTTTTCTTGTAAATACATTCTTTAAACATTACAAAATACCAATAATATTTTTTCTTTTTCATTTTACATTTTATTTAATTTTTTTTTATTTTTTTTATTTTATGTTTCAAAAGATGAAACGACGTTAAGATATTTGATTATTGAGGTAGGAGATCTCGGTAATCCTTAAGTAGTTTATTTTACCTTAATCGATGCAACGAGAGCGGCCGTCTTCGCTATAATTATTTATTTTAAGTTAAATGTTTCAAAATATGAAACGTTAAAGTATTCGATTATCGAGATAAAGGTCTTCGGTAATTATTTTAAGTTAATATTATTTATTTAAATTCTTTTAATTCTTTAATCAATATTTATCATATATTTAATTTATTTATTCATTTAAAATTAAATAACGTAGAGTTCGTTATTTATGAATAACGAATTAGGTTATTCTAACGAACTACATCCTAGTTCGTTACCATAATTCGCTTCCGCACTCTGTAACGAATGACTTCAATTCGTTGTACATAAATTAACGAATTAGACATGAATAAAATCTGATTCGTGATGACACGTGTTAAGCTTAACTTAACGGATCACTTGATTCGTTAATTCAAAATTCAAAGTTCAGAACGAATCATATGATTCGTTACTTTGGAAATCGTGCAATGTCAGTGTATATAGGACGGTGTGCATACGAACCGTCCTACTATTCACTCTTCTTCTTCACGTTATACTGTTACGTTGCCCAAATTTCCATTATTTTATCGATAATCGAATCTCATACTTTTGACCATACCACTGTGTTAATAAGGCATAGACGAGTAGATCTTTGTATTTTTCGTCAAATTTAACATAGGTTTGATGGGGTAATTATAAAATTTTATTCTCGGTTTTTTAGGTTTATGTAAACCTTAATCTTTAAGCTGTATTACATGTATTAGACCTTAAATTTGATGTCATTATCATCGGAATGTATTTCCGAGTTCCATGGTAGTCTTTTATCAGATTTTGATTATGGATTGCCGGGTTAATGATTGATTGTTGTTTTCGGGTTTTTATGCTTTGTTCAAACCCTTAAATTTATGTTTTGGATCTTCAAATCGATACCATTTGAATCGCTATGAGTTTCCGAGACCTTTATGGTCGTTTGTTCGGCTACTCATCAAGAATTATGGAGTAATTGATTTATGATGTGCAATTTTGACTATCAGTGTTCTTGGTTAATTTTGACCTTGACCAGCGAAGTCAAAGATTAAGCCAATTTTTGGCCATTCGTTATACTTAATGAATTGGAACTCCTTCGTGTCCAATTCGTTAAGTAAATCACACGAACTAGAGTAGCGGATCATTTTCTTAACGAATCAGAGGTGTATTCGTTAAATCATAAGGAACTAGGTGTTAGTTTGTTACCTTTTAATAGTAATTCGCTATTTCTTAATTCGGTACTTATTTACTTGATAGCGAATCAGTTGATTCGTTACAATATTGTAACAAATCAGACTGTTTATTTAACGAATGATATTTCACTATTTAATCATTTAAATATTGTAAAATTAAATAAAACATTCCAAGGATCAAACCGCGTCGATACATCGATTTTACCCACAAAATTTATAAACATAATTTATTGACAAATTAATAAGTGCTCAAATCTTATATAATTTATGTTTATAAATTTTCATATTGCTAATACTCGACTTTATTTATTCAGTATTATGGCTGATCAAATGGACCAAGATCCACCAGTTGCTGAGCAACAAGAGCAACAACAACAACAACAACAACAGCAACAAGTTTTACCGTTAATGCCATAAGACAAGAAACACACATTTGTGCCATTGTTGGTCCAAACGTTGCTGACGAAGCGGTATTTGGGGATTTGCTAGCATTCTTACGTCGTTCGGTTATACACTTTGCTATAACTGCTCGGCCCAACGTTTATCTGAGCATCATTAGACAATTCTGGAATACAGCTGAGTATGTTGAAATAGAGAACCACATTCGAGCCACAATCAACCGAACTCCTATCATCGTAGTTACAGACGTGATTAGACGTGTTCTCCGTTTTGGGGACAATATGGATAATCCGTGCGAGTTTGATAAACCATTAATCAAGGGTTTGTTACGACATGTATTTTATGGTGGTGACATTTAGGAATCCATGTACAACAAGAATGGACTGTGTCCCACTTACAAGTATCTACTCCATGTATTGATCCACTGCTTGGGAAGACGCAAAGGCGGATTTGATGAATGCAGTACTATGTTGAAGTAAGCTTTTGTGGCACTTGTTCTGAATAAACCATTTAATTTCTCTGAGATGATCTTCTATCATCTTAAGGAACAATGTCAGCAAACGGCTCAGAAAAAGAAGTTCTTAATGTATCCAAAATTTCTACAGTTAATTATTCAAGACTTGATTCCCAACTTGGTTATCGATCAATCATTGGTGGACGATGTACTTCCTTTGGAACATATGAAGGTTGATACTGTGCGAAGACGATCTATCATAAGGATAAGCCGAAAACCAAACGCCTGCTTGGTCATATTATTAATCCTTATTATGTATGTCCTCCCGAGGATCGGTGGATCCATGATGATTCGGACTCCGAGCGTGAGGGAGGAGAATGTGGGAACGATGGAGGTGATGATGGTAATGATGATGGAAATGGTGGTGATGGTGATGCAGCTATCATAGAACAACAAGCAGTCGTTGAAGCCGCGTTAGCTGCTACAATTGCAGCTCAACGAAAGAGGAAGGGTAAAGAGCTGGCATCTGAGGGTTCGGTAAAGATACGTGTGTCAGCTGGTGCTAGAGTTTCTTTTGGTGTTAAACCGTCTCGTACTACTATTTCTCAACGCCCGGCGGTGCCGATTACTACTAGCACTCCGACACTTACTTTGACGACGACGACGGTTCCTCACGACAGGCTGGGTATGATTCCTCAAATGGCTTTAGCTGAAATACCAAGGCCTTCTGTTATTTCCTCTACTGTTCCTCCAACACCGTCCATGAGGCCCCCTCCACCTAGTGATGTCTCATTTATGAGAATTACACGGCCTCAGGGACCAATCCAGCCAGTTCATCCATCTCTTTATAATATGCCACCGAATCGTCAAACAGACATGCTTTTGAATCTTCTTCATTTGTATGAAAATCAAATGTCTACTGACCGCCTAAACCAAGAACGCCTCATGGAAAATCAGAAACAATTGATGAGCTATGTCTCCTTCTACCAGATAGAAACGAAAGCCCTGCGTGAGATTGTTACGTCTCAGGGGGTGAAAATAAAAGAGCAGGAGGAACTTATCTTACAATTAACTTGTAAGGATAATGCACTAAAAAGACTCAAGAATGATGACGAAGATCCTGATGAGTCTGGTGCAGGTGGTGAGACAAAACAAGCTCACGACTCATCATCTGGTGCTGGCACTAATGGAGTTGGTGACTCGGGCAAGCAGATTATTATTTATCATGATACGACTGCTGCTAAACCGATTGAGATGATTGAAACTGATACAGTTATTTTTGTTGATGGTTCGGGGGTGGTCAGAAGTGTGGTGAATAGGAACGAGATTGAGGTTGGTCAGTTTGTTGAAACGTCTCTAACACGAGAGCAGATCTCACTACTGCTTGGTTTAAATGACGACGAGTTGACCGTGTTAGAGACAGAGCCTGATGTAGAAGTTATGAATGATGAAGAGATCTTAAGTGATCCGACTATTAAGATGAATACAGATTTTATTTATGAAGATGAAGAAGTCGAGGTTGAAGATGTGACAGCGGAGGAGTATCCTAACTTGTTTCAACACACAAATGTTGATCAAGGTGCTCCAGTATTTAACGAGCAAACGTTTAAAGCCGCTGAGGATAATCTGGAGAAGGTGTCTAAGGGTAAGAAGGTGGTTGATACGAGAGTCAACTCAATTGAGAACCCGACTGATGCTGATATTGAAAGATGGTTTGGATATCGAAGCAAGAAAACCCGTAAGATTATTGAGGCTTATAGATATGTAGATCAGGAGCAGAAGGATGAAGCTACTTCTCGTGCTAAAGCCAATCAGATGACCTCATTGAAGACTGTGTCTAAGGTTCAAGGTGATATTATTTCATGGTTATTTGATTCTGAGTTGAAAGTTTGTATTGTTAAGTGGGAAAAATGCGTCCAGTATTACGCAAAGATGAGGGACGTTCTTTCTTTACCAATATGGGATGTGAGGACGTTAGCTTGTCGTCCTTTAATGAATCGTGGGAAAAATCGACATGCAGAATGGTTTCATCAACATCTGTTGTTCGAGGTCAACCATGGTTTAAAGTTTTTCAAACCGCAGGTTCCCACTCGTAAGCGTATTGAAGAGAGCAATCCAAGGACGGGCTGGAGTAAGCTGATCCTTAAGGTAAAACCGCCAAAGACCATGAAGCGTGTGCCGGTGAAGACGTTGAATCAACATATGTCATTATCATTCAACCGCTGGTACTACGACAACCGAACCGGCGAGGCCGTCATTGTCCTGGGCAAAGGTTTGAAGTCCGAGTTGATCAAGATCATTGACCTGATGTGGCTAGTTAACTTAACCGAGACTGATAATGACGTGCTACACAAGAACAAGATTTTATTTGAGCGCAATGAAGACTATGATCTGGCTATGCAATTCCAACGTGTTGTGCGTGTATGTTATGAGAGCGGAATTCATAGTTGCAGAGATTGGCAGTCCAAGCATTTCAAGTAAAGTAAAGACAAAGAGCTCAAGACGAGGGGGTGTCTGTCAGTGCACGGTTTTGCGTCTTGAGTCTTTGTATTTAACGTTTATGTATTTGTCTTTTATTTATGTAATAAATGATTAAGTTATTAAGTTAGTTCGCTAAAGTATAGTCTAGTTCTCTAAGGATGTTTAGCGAACTAGATCTAACTTATTTACACTACTGATTCGTTAAGGATGTTTAACGAATCAGGAGGTGATTCGCTAAGTTATTTCATTTAAGTGTATGTAACGAAGTGGACTCAAGTTCGTTATGGAATGTTAACGAACTAGATCCATCTTCTATATATAGTGGCTTCAGTCCACTGTTTAATTAAGTTTTTGGAGTTTAATTATCGAACCTCTGCCCAGATTCACTCTCAAAGCTTCATACTAATATTATTACATACATACAATTAATATATATCTAACATATAACATACAATCAAGAGTAATTACGAACTAGATCCGTCTTAGGTTGATCATACATAGATCAGATCTGTGTTAGAGATGAACGAGTTCAAACAAAAAGTCATCTACGCTGAGTGAGTTTTAGTTAATCATATAACATACAATACATCCATACACATTCTTATATATGCACCCGAAGGTACATATACATACATAGTTCCTTACCTTTCTTCATACATTCATTATTTCCTTTTATACATACATATATACATATACTTCGTTCTATAACATTCGCATATATTATTAGGGTCTGTTCCCAACATTCGTGGATATTATTAGTGTATGTTCCCTACATTCGCGAATATTATTAGGGTCCGTTCCCTACATTCGTGGATATTATTAGGGTCCGTTCCCTACATTCGCGGATATTATTAGGGTCTGTTCCCTACATTCGCGGATATTTCTAACCATACGTACATACATCATTTATATATATCAATCAAATCTTTAAACTATCCCTTGACAGTACATGCAATATCCGAAGATCGTTCATGCATCGTCAAGCATTCATTCATACATAAATTATATAAGGCATACACTTACTGCTTAAGGTAAGTGTATTAACTAATCACATTGAGTATGCACACAAACTCGGAAACATAACAAGGAATGGGGCTAGAAACTCACATGTATCCTGTTTTGTTCTCCGTTTATTGTCATTCCCTTCCTTAACTGAGCTCGGCTAACTGTATATTAATTACATGCATCAATACTTGTCCTATCATGTTATTCATATTTCAGCCAAAATGGCTAAGTCTGGTCTAATCTAATGGTCTTGTTCTAGAATACATTTTACTTAGAATATTTTTATGATGTAATGTATTCTTTCCTTTCTTTTCTTTTTTTCTTGTATTCATTTATTTGAGTCCTAGATTAATCTTTCTTTCTTAGAATACAATCATGTAATCGAGCCTGCCTTGTATTCAATTAAGGTCCTTGTAATCGAATTACTTTATGTATTGAGAGTATACGGATTGTAATCGAGTTAAGACATTTGTAACCGAGTTCTCTCATGTAATAGAATATAGAGCATTGTAACCGAATGTACATTGTAATCGAGTCTTAATTGTAATCGATTTTACATCGTATGCGAACCATGTGTATGTAATCGATCTAATCTAATGTATATGATCCATGTAATTGTATTCGAGATTCATATTGTAAGCGAGTTCAATAATGTAATCGAGTATAGTATTGTAATCGGCTTCATCATTGTATGTGAGTTGACTTATTGTATTCGGGTTCAACTAGTGTAATCGAATTTATAAGATGTATGCGAGTTTGTTCTTTGTAATCGGATACGTACTTGTAATCGATCATATTCTAATTGAATCGTGCCATTCTAAGCGAACTTAAACGGTGTAATCGATTATGAGCCTTGTAATCGAGTTTCCATTTGTGATGTAATCGAATACATCATCGTATTCGAATAGACAGTTGTAAGCGAACGAGCTGAAACTCTTGGGTCCGTTTATCGCTGTTCTTATTATATTTCGAGACCTTAGCACTTATTTATGGTTCGATATTAACCCCTAAATAGTTCTTTGACCGTTTTCAGCCAGAACTTGACCCGAGTGACCATAAAGCTTGGACCTTTATGGTCCAAAACGTTTAAAACTTGATCTAGGGTTTTCTTTTATGAACCGTTCATAACCATAAGTTCGTTAAGTCCATTTTAATCACCAAGTTTGCAACTTTAAGACTTATTTAGGCCCGATCTACTCTAGGGTTTAATTTCATGGCTAATCGTTCATTAAAACATGAACTTTAAAGATCAAGAACATACCTTCACTCGTTTTTAGGTTATGGTTTAGCTTGGTTATGAACTTTAATTTTGTATTATCCAATATTTACCAAAAATCTTTGGTTGTTTGGTCTCGGATCTTTCCTTTCTTGCTTACGGTCGTAGGTAGGGGCTTGTATGTGTGTGTTTTGAGTGTGTAGAGAATAAGATGGAGAGAAATGAGAGATTTAGGTTTTAGGGAGGTTTAAGGGAGTATTTTTACTTTCTTAAGCCCATGGACCTAAGGCCCATCCCATCCTTTATCACATCCTTCCCACCCAAGTCCATACTCTTTATTATATTTAATCTTAATTAAATATTAACACACGTTCAACAAATATAGATCCCTTTATTCATTTATTATAAATTTAGGATGTTACAAGTCTTCCCTCCTTAAAGAGGTTTCGTCCCCGAAACCTAACTATCATTATAATAAATTCGGGTAGAACCTGCGCATCTCTTCCTCAACTTCCCATGTAGCGTCTAATCCTTTGCGATGTTTCCATATCACCTTCACTAGGGGTATAACCTTGTGACGAAGTTGCTTTTCCTTGCGATTAACAATCTCTATAGGTTGCTCAATGTAGTTCAGCTGTTCATCAACCTCAATATCCACCAATGGCACATGAGATGTGTCATCATCTAGACATTTCCTCAGATAAGAATCATGGAAGGTTGAATTAATTCCTTATAACTCCTCGGGTAAATTTAGCTTGTAAGCCATTTCACCCATGCGATCCATAATCTTAAACACTCCAATATACCTCGGACTCAACTTACCCTTCTTCCTAAAACGAATAATTCCTTTCCACGGCGAGACCTTGAGCATCACATTGTCACCAACGTTAAACTCAATCGGTCGTCGCCGCTTATCAGCATACGACTTCTATCTGTCTTATGCAGCTTTCATTCTTGCCTTAATCTGATCGAACTTTGAAGAGGTTTCTTGAACAACTTCTAAATTTCCCATCTATTTCTGACCAATCTCTCCCCAACATACCGTGGTTCTGCATCGTCTACCGTAAAGCATCTCAAATGGAGCATACCAATACTCGAATGGTAGCTATTGTTATAGGAGAACTCTGCGAGATGCAGATGATCATACCAACTTCCTCCAAAGTCTAAAACACAAGCACGTAGCATATCCTCAAGGGTTTGGATCGTCCTTTCAGACTGTCCATCTGTTTGAGGATGCTACGCCGTACTGATGTTCAATCTCGTTCCCATAGCTTCATGGAACTTCTTCCAAAACCTCGAAGTAAACTGAGTATCTCTATCAGACACGATCGATAACAGTACTCCATGCTTAGATACAACCTCTTTGATGAACAAACTTGCTAACGTTTCTGACGAGATGGCCTATCGTATAGGCAGAAAGTGAGCACTTTTGGTCAGACGGTCCACTATCACCCAAATGGTATCGTGATGCTTAGCTGTACGAGGTAGCTTAGTTATGAACTACATGGTGATGTGTTCCAATTTCCATTATGGTATCTCCAATGGTTGCCTCTTCCCATAAGGCTTCTGGTGCTCTGCTTTTACTTGTAAAAAAGTTAAGCACTTACTGACATAATCTACTACATCATTCTTCATCCGTGGCCACCAGTAGTCTCTTTTCAAATCTTGGTACATCTTTGTGGCTCCTGGATAAATTGAATACCTTGACTTATGAGCTTCATCTAAGATTCGACCTCTGAGACTTCCATGGCGTGGAATCCACATGCGGTCAAACCTAGTCTTAACACCATGAGTGTTTTCCATCAGCTCGTCTTGCTGCCCAAAAATCCTTTCTTTCTTCACTAGCCCTTCATCTACCAGCACTTCTGACTGCACCTTGATGATTTCTTCAAATAGACTTGAGTTCATAATCAACTGGTATGACTTCACTATTGCAATGACTTCCTCATTCTTACGACTTAGTGCGTCGGCGATCACGTTAGCTTTCCCAGGATAGTACTTAATGTCGCAGCCGTAATCCTTTATCAACTCTAACCACCATCTCTGCCTCATGTTCAATTCTTTCTGCTCGAAGAAGTACTTTAAACTTTTATGATCCGTGTAAATAGTACACTTAGTACCATACCTATAATGTCTCCATATCTTGAGAGTATGCACTACTGCTGCTAGCTCTAAATCATGCGTCGGATAAGTAATCTCATGGACTTTCAACTGTCTAGACGCGTAAGCTATCAATTTTCCTCGTTGCATCAACACACAACCTAACCCACGATGCGAAGCATCAGTACAAACAACCAAATCCTCGTCACCTTCGGGTAGAGCAAGAATTGGAGCTTGCGTGAGTCTTTTCTTTAGTTCCTCAAAAGCTTCTTCTTGAAACTTACCCCAACTGAATACTACCGACTTTCTGGTCATACCGTTCAACGGTGCGGCTATCTTGGAGAAGCCTTCGATGAATCTCCTTTAGTAGCCAGCTAACCCCAAGAAGCTTCGTATGTTAGTCGGGTTCTGCGGAGTCTTCCAATTTGTTATTGCCTTAATCTTAGCTGGGTCCGAAATGCTGTCTTAGGGATGCCTGCCCCTTTCACTTTCAACTGATGATAGCCTGATCTGAGATCTATTCATGAGAACCAACTTGAACCTTGCAGTTGGTCAAACAGATCATCAATCCTTGGAAAAGGATATCTATTCTTTAGCGTAAGCTTGTTCAACTCGCGATAGTCTATGCACATTCTCATACTTCCATCCTTCTTCTTCACAAACAACACCGGTGCGCCCCATGGGGAACACTTGGTCTTATAAAACCTTTGTCAAGGAGTTCTTGTAGTTGGGACATCAATTCTTTCATATCAGATGGTGCTAGACGGTAAGGCGCTTTCGCGACGGGCTGGGCTCTTAACACTAAATCTATCTCTCGCTCAGGTGACAACCCCGAAAGATCCTCAGGGAATACTTCTGGGTAGTCGTGCACGATAGGAACATCTTTCATTTGTTTCGTCTCGGCCGTAGCGTTGACAACATACGCCAGGTAGGCACCGCACCCTCGCCTTAAAAAACCCT
This sequence comes from Bidens hawaiensis, assembly GCF_021521415.1. Classification (NCBI taxonomy): domain Eukaryota; kingdom Viridiplantae; phylum Streptophyta; class Magnoliopsida; order Asterales; family Asteraceae; genus Bidens; species Bidens hawaiensis. The sequence continues at coordinate 62,891 of NW_027492822.1, forward strand.
CGGCTTTTATCATCGAAATGACGTTAAGCCCAGAACTTTCCTTATCACCATAAACCATCACCACACTACCATCCAAGGACTTTAACCTTATTATCATACTTTTACACACAATCTGAGTTTCATACTCAAACAACCAATCCATTCCCAAAACCGCATCGAACCCTTCTAAGGTCATAACATACAAGGTAACAGGGATCTCATGTCCCTCTAATTTTATCTTACAGTCCTTAACTATTTTCATTATTTTAACCGAGGTGTCACTAGCGGTTTCTACTATAAAAGTTTCAGACACTCGGCAACATTTCATTTTAGTTAATTTACTAAATGGTGTAGCTACGAAACTCTTGTTCGCACCTAAATCAAATAATACTGAAGCGGAAACACCGTTTATTAGAAACGTACCTGTGACAACGTCTGGAATCTGCTTGGCTTGTTCTTGAGTCAGCATGTAGGCTATGGTCTTTGGCCTTGCTTGCTCCTCATCTTTCTTTCCACTTCCTCCGGCCATGCATTCCCTAGCAAAATGACCCGTCTTACCGCACCTGTAACATGCGGGCTTTGCATGGCCATCCGGAGAAAGGTCCCACCTTTCCACATTTGTAACATGTGTTTAACCCTATCCGGCATTCCCCATCGTGGGATTTCCCACACTTATGGCACACGTCAGAACCAGTGCCCCACTTGCACTCGCCACCGTGTATCTTACCGCAAGTCTTGCACGACCTCTTTTCCCACACCTTCTGTTTGTTGTCCTTGGAGTTCCAAAACCGAGTACCGGGTCGTTTAGCATGATTGACCCACTTCTTATCTTTCTTCTCTTCTCCCACCACCACATCGTCCACGGCCAGGTCTTCATAAACCATCTTTGCGAGTTCGACAACAGAGTCAAAAGTAGCAGGTTTATTCGCCCTGACTAGCATGCGAACTTCTGGTGGCAATCCTCTCACATAGCACTTGATTCTCTTAGCCTCAGTGTTAACCATATCGGCACCAACCTAGACATTCGGTTGAACTCTGTGGTATACTCACGATGTGTCATCTTTCCCGCCTTCAAGTTCAGTAACTTCATCTCCACCCTCTCAACTTCGGCGTCAGCACATAACCTCTTCATTACTAACTCCTTCAGATCCTCCCACCTCATTGCCTTAATCTCTTCTTGACTCTTACTCTACTCAATCAACTCCCACCAGTACATTGCTTCATCACCGAAGGATTGGGTAGCATAACCCACAGCTTGGTCGGGACTACATTCGCTGATTCAGATAACCTTGTCCACTGTAGTTATCCATTGGAGAGTAGCGATTGCGTCTCCCAAACCAGGTAGCTTCGGCGGTCACAACCCTTGAAGGATTTGTAGTTACACCTGTAACGATTCCGACAAATTCAGGTATACCCCAGCCGGTATATACTATTTACGTGTTATTTAATACTGAATATATGAATTATAATGTGTATATACGAGTATGTGTGATTCACGGTACGAATTATACTCGATTATACAGTTAATCGTATTGAAAGTACGGTTAACCGATTGACGGTTATTGAAACCCGAATGAATCGGGGATTACATTATAGACGAAATATATAATGTTTAGTGATGTTTACGAAGTATTAAAGCTTCGGGATAAGTGAATTAAAGCACAGAAAAGAGTTTTCGATTTAATAGTACGTCGGTACGTTAAACGAAACCTTTAATACCAAACCAAGCAAGAGGCGATCGATCAAGACGAAAAAGATGCACAATTACCGACAATATGATGTGTTAAGTCAATAAATGTCATGGTTTAAGTCTTTAAAGTTTTTAAATCGGTTTTATATAAATTTCATTTTTTAGGCCAAAAACGACCGTTTTAGCCTCGTTTTAAGCGAAATTAAACATTTAACCGAAAAACGAACTGAACCAGATTATCCACAACATTATCCGGATTACACAATCCGAATGTGTGGCCAAGAATGAAGGAGTGGGCCCCACCCCACCCCTTATGTAGACCGATCGGCCAAGGGGAGGCCCCTTAGCCTTTCATTTTCTTTTTTTACATACAATCCAACTCCAAAACCTTTCCCTCTCTTCAAATCTCATCCAAATCCTTGATTTTTAACAAGAATCACAAGGTAAAAACATGGTTATAATGGTTAATTCATAGTTTTAATTCCATGATCTTGAGTTGTTTGCAAGAGAATGAAGTTTCAAGTGAAAAATGGGTGGAAACCCAAGAGGAAACCGATTCTTGCATGATCAAGTGATGTATACTAGTTATACAAGGGATCTTGGTCCAAGAAAGGAGTTAAAAGAGTCAAAAACGATTTTTACGGTTAAAATCTTTGTTTTTATATCATAACCGAAACCAAGAAAGAAATGGCTTGATTGTGGGTGTAACTTGCTTGGTGTGGTGTTATTGTGCTTGTAGGTGTTATATCTAGTTGCTAGCAAAGGCTAGAAAGCAAGATCTTGGCGATCTAAAGCTAGAAACACAAGGTAGTTCGGTTTTTCGTATGATTTATATGATTTGGACAGATTGTGATAGACTTAGAGTTGGATCATGAAATTTCACAGAGATGATCTACACATGAAAATATGAGATCTGTGAAAATTTGGTAATTTTTGGATAAAGGATGAATATTTGGTGAATTTAATGCTCGGTTTTGGCTAAAAATGGTGAAAAATAGCTAAACATCATGAAAAATTCTGGAAAATTCCAGATAAGCTTTTCATAACATGTAAACGTCACACACAAAATTTCAGATCGGTTGGAGAAGTCTAAGTAGGCTTTTCGGTAAAACGAGTTTTAGGGTTTTCTAGCTCGGTTTTGGTGAAAATGGCATGAAAAATGAGATTTTGGTTCTGGAAAAATTACAGGGAACTATGTGGATGGCAGGGGTCATCCCAGAAAAATTTGGGATTTTTCTAAGGTCGTTTGGTATTTTCGACATATTTGGTGTTTAAATGACGTTTAAAAATAGATAAATAAATGTTAAATATAAAAATTAATTCCGGAAATATTTTTATAAAATTCCTTACTGTCAAAAAGTGTTTTGTGCAAAATTTCAAGATCCGAGACTAAACGGATAATTATTTGTGCTAAAAAGAAAATAAAAACAAACTTTTAAAGCTTAAAACGCGTAAACCGGCAAAGTTCGCCTAAGCGAGCTGACTGGTGTATAAAAACCCTAAAAATGGACTATTTTCATGAAACTAAGTTAATCAAGTAAAAATAAATCATCCGAAAATGATTCGGATGATTTGGGTAATTTTACCCGATTTAGCAGTTTCCGGTGTATTAACGACGGAAACGGGTCCCGCGGCCAAACGGGGCGTCTAAACCGAGCTCTAAATTCACGGCTTTAACTAAAATATCAGTCAAACACTATTTTCGGGTCGTGTGTGACCAAACTCATTTTTGAAACATAAAAACGGATAACCGTGCTAGGCACGCAAAACGAGGAAAACAAAATAATAATAATTTTGACGGTCAAACTCTAACGAAGTTCCGGGGTTAACGTTGTCCCCGGATCGTGTACAGTACTGGGTTAACAGTGTCCCCAGACGTACCGGTTAACACGAATTTAAGTTATATTAATAGAAATTGTATAGTAACGAATTAGGGATCGTATTACAGATCCGGACCGGTAGCCGTGCACATTGTTACATATTTGCTCACGAAAAGGTGAGTTTCACGAGCCCCTTTTTACTGAACTGCTTTAAATATTTTCCCGGGGCGGAAAGCATGTTTCCATCAAAATGTTTAAGTACATGCTGATCGCATGGAAATGAATGAATTTATATAATGTTTATTGTACGGGAATCGTACGGTAATGTATTAAGATGGTAATTGTCTGAGTTGCTAACATTGTAAGGCCCGAAACAGTGTTCTGGGTTAACAGTGTCCCCAGAGGTTATTAAATGTGTTTCTGGGTTAACAGTGTCCCCAGAGGTTATTAAATGTGTTTCTGGGTTAACAGTGTCCCCAGAGGTTATTAAATGTGTTTCTGGGTTAACAGTGTCCCCAGAGGTTATTGGATGTGTCTCTGGGTTAACAGAGGTTTCACTTGTGGGCTCAGCATAATTTCATCGCTAATATATGATTACTATAATGATTTGTCATGGTTTATTTAAATTAGTGAAACTCACCAACTATTCGTAGTTGACCCGTTTTCTTTACATGCTTTCTAGGTACACCCAAATTGGAATGAGTGATACGTGCTTGATGATGTGTGCTATTTTGTGGAAGCTTAAGGATCTTTATTTTGTATTAAATATACTAATGTACTATCGGTAAAACTTATGTGTTAACGCCTAGTCGGTAACGAAACTCGGAACAATGTAATACGTTGTAAATTAATGTAGTGGTGTTTTCTTTATAAGCAATGCTGTTGATATCAGATGCGTCTGTTGCATCCCGTTTACGTTTCCGCTGCGGTTACGGGGTGTTACAACACCTGCCTCGGCCTCTCTTTCCATCATTAGTTTTCACCAATCGAACTTCACTTGAATCGCCTTTCTCTCTCTCATCATCTTTCTTACCATTTCCTCCTGACCCTTCAGTGTAACACCCTTGGCAAACACAACATCGTCCCAATCTTAGGCTATCACATATCGGCCGTGGACAAGAGAGATCCTTGGTTCATAAGTAATGTCCTACCTCTTAACATCACCAACGCGTTTTTGGCTTAGTTGGCTATGGAGCACATGAAAACTCCACGGTTAAGCGTGCTTAGGTGGAAGTAGTACTAGGATGGGTGACCTCCTGGGAAGTCTCCATCTGGGCAACCAAAAACAAATCCGTGAGCTCTTTGTGGGCAGAGCGGGCAATATTGGTGGTGCGAGGGGCCGAGGTGTTACAAGTAGTATCAAAGCCACTCTTGTGTCATTCGGGATGATGGGACATGCCTCATCGAGGACGATGAGTCCAAAGGGGGGTTGTTTGTAACACCCTTGGCAAACACAATATCGTCCCACTCTTAGGCTATCCCACATCAGTCGTGGACAAGAGAGATCCTTGGTTCATAAGTAATGTCCTGCCTCTTAACATCACCAACGCATTTTGGGCTTAGTTGGTTATGGAGCACATGAAAACTCCACGGTTAAGCTTGCTTAGGTGGAAGTAGTACTAGGATGGGTGACCTCCTGGGAAGTCTCCATCTGGGCAACCAAAAACAAATTCATGAGCTCTTCGTGGGCAGGGCGGACAATATTGGTGGTGCGAGGGGCCGAGGTGTTACATTCAGCAGTTCTCCCATGGCTTCCAACAGATCTTATGGGATTCAGGTTCTTCAGAGCAGCGGCTACAGCTTGGACAATGGCCGCTTGAATTGCAGGGCCAAGTTGATACCCTTCGTTGTTGCTCGGGTTTCGCACAGCTGCGCTTCCTTCTTCCCTAGTGTTAGAAGCTGATTCTACAGAAGATTCTCTAACAAGGCGTGGCCTGCAGCGACGTCCAGTGCGACCTCCTGCTCCAACAACTTGTCTAGCTCCAGCCATCGTATTCTGGAAGGGGAAAACACAAACGTCATCACTCAAGGAACTATTTAGTACAAGGATAGTAAGGCTAACTGGTAATAACATTGGCCAGCTGTGATTAGCTGATCACGTTACTTTCCGCGTCCTATACACTTCCCTTTATGAGTCTATTTGTGCTATGTATACTCTTAAACATTTAATCAATCAAACAATCGATTGATCTTATCCCTAACATTCACATATCTTTTCTTTAGCAATTAAGCTAACATGAACGTTCATTATTTAACCATACACTTTACCTTTACCGAGCTTGCTTGAGTGACACATGGCTATCTTGAACTGGCATCTTCTTTCTTTTATTACCTTAATCCTATTCTCTGTTCGAGTCTAAGCATGTAGGATACTTAAATCTCTCGAACTTTGCTCTGATACCAACTTGTAAGGCCCCGTTACCGGTGCCCTACTTTGGACGTTGGATTTACTCATAAACACATAACTAAATATCAGAGTTAATTAAAACTTTACGTGGAATATAAACTTCGACCATAATACATTACATAACTTTCAAATATTTTCTAAACAAACATTCATAGTCGTTTAAAAATAAAACATAGTCTTTAAACATCATAACATTTCCTGGAGATGCCAGTATCTTCAATTACATTCCATGTGTCCTTATCAAGCGAGCTGCCTCATCCTACCCACCTACGTGCATACTAAAAGTCATCTACGTTGAGTGAGTTCTAGTTAATCATATAACATACAATACATCCATACCCATTCTTATATATGCACCCGAAGGTACATATACATACATAGTTCCTTACCTTTCTTCATACATTCATACAATCATACTTTCATTCTTTCCTTTTATACATACATATATACATATACTTCGTCCTATAACCTTCGCATATATTATTATGGTCTGTTCCCTACATTCGCGATATTATTAGGTCCATTCCCTACATTCGCGGATATTATTAGGGTCCGTTCCCTTTCTAACCATACGTACATACATCATTTATATAATATATATATATATATATATATATATATATATATATATCAATCATATCTTTAAACTATCCCTTGACGGTACATGCAATATCCGAAGATCGCTCATGCATCGTCAATCATTCATTCATACATAAATCATATAAGGCATACACTTACCACTTAAGGTAAGTGTATTAACTAATCACATCGAGTATGCACACAGCCCAGGAAACATAACAAGGAATGGGGTTAGAAACTCACATGTATCCTGTTTCGTTCTCCGTTTATTGTTATTCATTTCCTTAACTGAGCTCGGCTAACTGTATATTAATTACATGCATCAATACTTGTCCTATCATGTTATTCATATTTCAGCCAAAATGGCTAAGTCTGGTCTAATCTAATGGTCTTGTTTTAGAATACATTTTACTTAGAATATTTTTATGATGTAATGTATTCTTTCCTTTCTTTTCTTTATTCTTGTATTCATTTACTTGAGTCCTAGATTAATCTTTCTTTCTTAGAATACAATCATGTAATCAAGCCTGCCTTGTATTCAATTAAGGTCCTTGTAATCAAATTACTTTTTGTATGAGAGTATACGGATTGTAATCGAGTTAAGACATTTGTAACCGAGTTCTCGCATGTAATAGAATATAGAGCATTGTAACCGAATGTACATTGTAATCGAGTCTTAATTGTAATTGATTGTACATTGTATGCGAACCATATATATGTAATCGATCTAATCTAATGTATGCGATCCATGTAATTGTATTCGAGTTTCATATGGTAAGTGAGTTCAATAATGTAATCGAGTATAGTAATGTAATCGGCTTCATCATTGTATGCGAGTTGACTTATTGTATTCGGGTTTAACTAGTGTAATCGAGTTTATAAGATGTATGCGAGTTTGTTCTTTGTAATCGATCCTATGCTTTGTAATCGGATACGTACTTGTAATCAATCATATTCTAATAGAATCATGCCATTGCAAGCGAACTTAAACGGTGTAATCGATTATGAGCCTTGTAATCGAGTTTCCATTTGTGATGTAATAGAATACATCATCGTATTCGAACAGACTGTTGTAAGCGAACGAGCTGAAACTCTTGGGTCCGTTTATCACTATTCTTATTATATTTCGAGACCTTAGCACTTATTTATGGTTCGGTATTAACCCCTAAACAGTTCTTTGACCGTTTTCGGCCAAAACTTGACCCAAGTGACCATAAATCTTGGACCTTTATGGTCCGAAACCTCTAAAACTAGATCTAGGGTTTTCTTTTATGAACCGTTCATAACCATAAGTTCTTTAAGTCCATTTTAATCACCAAGTTTGCGACTTTATGACTTATTTAGGCCCGATCTACTCTAGGGTTTAATTTCATGGCTAACCGTTCATAAAAACATAAACTTTAAAGATCAAGAACATACATTCACTCGTTTTTAGGTTATGGTTTAGCTTGGTTATGAACTTTATTCTTGTATTATCCAAGATCTACCAAAAATCTTTGTTTGTTTGGTCTCGGATCTTTCCTTTCTTGCTCGCGGCCATAGGTAGGGGCTTGTATGTGTGTGTTTTGAGTGTGTAGAGAATAAGATGGAGAAAAATGAGAGATTTAGGGTTTTAGGGAGGTTTAAGGGAGTATTTATACTCCTTAAGCCCATAGACCTAAGGCCCATCCCATCCCATCCCTTATTCCATCTTTCCCACCCAAGTCCATACTCTTTATTATATTTAATCTTAATTAAATATTAACACACGTTCAACAAATATAGATCCCTTTATTCATTTATTATAAATTTAGGATGTTACAAATACGATACCTGTACCAGTACCGTACATTTACTGAAAACTCAAAACTTGGTACCGATTCGGTACCGATGGTACCAAATCACTACCGATTTCGATACCGGTACTTGTACATGTTTTGCTCATCCCTACTCCCACCTGAACGCGGGTAACTATGGAGTTCTCTCATCCAGTAGCATTAAGCCCAAAACGTGTCGTGATTTAAGATACATGACATTCATTATGAACCAAGAATCTCTCATGTCCACGACCGACGTGAGATTCGCCTAGGGTGTTACACAAACTATATCAGTAACCAAAACTAAATATAAACAAAAAAAATTCATGAATGTTAAAACGAACACCAACACTAACTTCACAACCATACTGAACCATTAACACTGATCATTCTCGGTTACTCAAATCAAATAAAACATACATTTCATATTTTCATTCGGTTAGATGTTTGTGAACTGTACGCTTGTTCGGTTTAGTTCGATTACATCCTGAATCTAACAAATTTCATCAAACCAATACAAAATAAAATTGAAATAATGCCTTTCATTAATTTGCAGCTTCTACGTTGGTTTCTAACCGAATATTTGACCTAGTAGCATCAATTTTATTACTATTATTAACATATGCTAAATCCCTAGTTCAATCAAAGCATACAAATCACTTCACATAAAACAAATTACACAAATATGCTATGTTAGCTGTAAATTAAACAACCTTCTCGTAATTCATAATCCATCAATTTCCTGAAAACAACTTACATGAAAGGATAACACGTACTTTTGGATCGACGTGTTGGAACTTGGCTAGAAAAACGCTCTACAAATCAAGAAAATCAACATATTTAGGATCTGTGAACAACACTCTACAAATTTGTAATCAACTACAATCGATTTAGGGTTAACTAGATTGATTAATACAAACCGATTTAGGGTTTATTTATTCCTTGCAAACCGACTAACCGAAATAACATAATGAAGAAAAATAAACAAAATACCTAACTAAGGGGCTGTTTGTTAACATCTGAATGGAGTCATTCAGATGTAAACATCTGATTCATTCAGACTTCAGACTGTTTGATTCCAAACAGAAAAACATCTGAATGATTAAAATTTGGTCTGAATCATTCAGACTTGTTGTTGCTGAATGAGACAGAGGCTCATTCAGACCTGACTCATTCAGATCTGAATGAATCAAACAGCCCCTAAGACATCTCATGGTTTGATGATTGTATGTTGATTGATTAAGACTATGTTTCATTTACAATGGATTGGTTTGAAGAAGACATTGTTTAGAAAGTTGTGTGTTGAGAATGGATATTGATAGAAGGTTAGGTTTGTTAAATGGATTGGATAACGGGTTATCAAACACACAAACGGGTCTGTCCTTTTGCAATATTTTTCATTTTATTTTTGATTTAATTTATTATAGACTACATTAGATTTATAATAGGAAGATAGTCTACATGACGCTTATGTGAACATCATAGAAACTGACAAGTGTCTAATAGAAAAGCCTTCTTTAATAGAGTAGTAAATACTATTATCATAAATTCATACTCAAAGTTAAATATGTTGAAAGGACGAGCATATGTACGTATAGATAGAGAACGATAATCAAATAGGAAATGATTTTTCGGGCCGAGGCATGCTGAGAAATTTTGTGTCTTTGATCAAATATTTAAATGTAAGATCGAGGCGATGACAACATTATAGATAGTGAAATATTGTGTAGTTATTCACTTGTTGGATAATCATATGCATACGTTGCGTAACTATCAACATATATTGTGTAGTTATTCACTTGTTGATAAACATACGTCGTATAATTGACTATTAATATAAAGTTATGTAATTGTATACATATGTTGTGATTATAAACATCTATACTATATATAATACATCAAAAAGGGGTAAATTAAGACACTTCAAATTAAAAGATTTACAAGTGATGCTACATATGGTACAACTTTGAATTGGGGCAAAAGAGTATTTTCACAATAAAACTAACGTTTATTTAATATAGTTACCATATTGGTCCCTCAATTATAATTAAACTTAAAAAATAATTACAACAATAACCCTTAATCTATTACCTATATATTATTTTAATTTTCACTTTTAACCCAAATTCCTCATTAATTTTTAAACTTTAATAACTTTTTCATACTTTAATATTTTTTTAAAAATTTACACCATAAAAACGAGCATATTTTTATTTTTAATTTGAGTATGATATTGTCATAGTTTTTTTCAGTTAAAAAAATACATTTTATGTATGTGTGTTTGCGGTCTGTTTTTTATTGTTTTAAATTAAACCGTGAACCAAACCTTTTGCCACAGCTTTTTGTCATCGAAAACCAATACAGAACTTTTGAAAATTGAAAACTGGCCAAAAGTAAAAGAAAAAAAATCAACAGTCAAATCAAACTGATAAACGGTTTTACGGTTTCAAACCGAACAATAAACCCCCATAAATTTATTACGTGATTATGAATGTTTGCGTTGCCCCCTGCATGACGCGGGTACCCATCTAGTATATGTATATGCAATGTTATTCACCTTTAGATTATAATGGTATTATGAAAAATCAATTTCTTACGAAAGCTTGCCTTCTCTATACGTTTGTATACGTAATCGAATTATCAAATCATGGATAACTACAAACTGGCAATCCCAGTTATATGTTTAATTCAAACGAACAATTGAATCCACTTATGCTTACTTTAAATCAAAAATACAAGTTTTCAGTTTAGAATATTTATCTTTTTTTATATATGTTATATATAGTTAATATAATAAATCTTAACTTATGTTTTGGTTTAGGGACAATTCTGAAAATAGTACTTTTTAGGAGAGAGATTTTGAAAATAGTCCAAAACTTTTTAAATTCTTAAAATTGTCCTCCGAAATCTATTTCTCACGTGAGATTGGGATTCGTGACATGAGTTTTGGTTGTCCTATCACACATTGACACGTGTCATTTCAAAGACAAAGTTTCAGAGAAATTTGACTTGGCCGATAGTTTTCAAGTCAAAATAGTTTTCTGAAAAACCATTGTTTTGGAATGAAATTTGTCCGTCACGTGAGGTTTCAAAGTCATCGTTATCCGCGTTTTTTTGAAATTCATCTCCTCAGACGCATTTCAATTTAATTTCGTCTACTACGTGAAATTTCAAAAAAGATAAAAAAAAGCAATACTTTTTCAGTGAACTTGGTTTTGTTAGATGATTTTCAAAAAATTTAAAAAAAGGATAATTTCCAAACAAATTTAATCTCCTTAGATGATTTTTATAAAAATTTTAAAAATATGGCAAGTGTTAAGAATGTGGTGGGTGGTGGTGAATGATGGCAGTGGGTGGTGGTGGTGGTGGTGGATGATGGCGGTGCGTGGTGGTGGTGGATGATGGCGGTGGGTGGTGTGATTGATGATGGTGGTGGGTGGTGGTGATGGTGGTGGATGATGGCGGTGGGCAGTGGTGGTTGATGATGGCGGTGGGTGGTGGTGGTGGTGGTGGATGATGGCGGTGGTGGTTGATGATGGTGGTGGGCGGTGGGCAGTGGTGGTGGTGGATGATGATGGTGGGTGGTGGTGGTTATGATGGCGGTGGGTGGTGAAAGATGGCCGTGGGTGGATAAATTTACTTTTCTAATATCTATTCTTTTTATGCAAAAAAAGATGAGTTTCATCAAAAAACCATCGAATTAAAATACATTGTTACAAAATCTATCTTTTCTGACAACACGTCTTTTTATGCAAAAATAGACGAAATTCATTTGAAATGCGTCCGAGGAGATGCATTTCAAAAAAGCGCGAAAATCATCTTTTTGAAACCTCACGTGACGGAAAACTTTCATTCCAAACCTATGGTTTTCCAGAAGACTATTTTGACTACAAAACTATCGGCTGAGACAGATTTCGCTTAAAGTTTATCTTCAACTTTACACGTGTCCTTTTGTGATTCGTCAACCAAAACTCACGTCACGAATCCCAATCTCACGTGGGAGATAGATTTCGGAGGACTATTTTGGGAATTCAAAAAGTTTTGGACTATTTTCAAAATCTCTCTCCTAAAAAGGACTATTTTCAAAATTGTCCCTTTGGTTTACCATAAAACATGAACTTCTATCACTTAGGCTATGCGTTATGGAGCACTCTCTATCATTTTAAATCATTCATCACATCAGCATCACTTAAATTTTATCTCCATCATTCAACCACACAATTGAACTTTCTATGTTCACCATCATGCCGTTTATTTATATTATTAAAAGACAAAAGGAAATGAATAAAAAGAAAACAAGCTTATTGGGTAGTGAGCCGTGTGAGTTGTGTCATTGGGACACCGCCGCTAGCAGTCTGCGGGTAGGGCGCGATGTTTTTATGACACCACTGGCTTCATCTCAATACTACTAGTGATGCTCAATGAACCATACTCTTTAGGCCCTCAACCTTAAAAGCAACGTATTACTTTTTTAACATGCCAATACCTTGCAAACGCCTTTATTGTACAAATGAACCATAGTGATGAAGTTTTGAAAATAAATATGTGGTTTTACCGGTTCAAATTGATTTGCCTCAAAAGTCAGAAATGCATGCTTGCTCTTTTGTGCAATTATGCGTGAAAAAATATATATAAACATATTTGTTGGTGACTTTATAACCAAACTTAAAACTTTTAAAATTTTTAATAACTATCACAAAATACTCGTGACGTCACAGTACTAAATTTAAGGGAAAATTCTGGACATAGTCCATTTTAAGAGAGAACTTGAAAATAGTTCAAAAAATGTTTGGTTCCCAAAATATTCCTCTGAAATCTATCTTCTACGTGAGATTGGGATTCGTGACGTGAGTTTTTGTAGTCCTCTCACAAACTGACACGTGTCACTTTAAGGATAAGGTTTCAGAAAAGTTTGTCTCGGCAGATAATTTTCAAGTCAAAATAGTTTTCTGAAAAACCATTTTTTTGGAATGAAATTTATCCGTCACGTGAGGTTTCAAAAAAGATGATTTTCGCTTTTTTTTGAAATTCATCTCCTCGGACGCATTCCAAATGAATTTCGTCAACTACGTTAAATTTCAAAAAAGTTGGAAAAAAAACGATACGTTTTCAGTGAACATAGTATTTTTCCGATGATTTTCAATAAAGTAAAAAAAACGATTAGTTTACGAAAAAGTTTAAAACAAACGATAATTTTGCTCTGAATTTTATCTTCTCAGTTGATTTTCATTAAAGTTTTATAAAATTCCAAAAATATGTATTTTCCTTAAATGTTCTCCCACTTTAACAAAATTTTGTTGTAGAGCAATGAAATTCAAGAGAGGTGATCAGATTGATGACCCTTTGGTGGAGCCTTCCGAGGGTGATAGTAAACCACAAGAAAAAAACAATGATGATGTTGAAAAAACCGTTCAACAAGACGAAGACATTCAACATGACGAAACCACTCAACATGACGACTAACAGCCTGAGAAAAATGAAGCCAAAGCAAAAAGAAAGCATCAAAAGATGTTTTTTTTTTCAAAAACCCATCGGGTTCAATATATTTGTAACAAAAGTCATCGGATCTTACAACGTGGGCCCAATTCACACGTAAAAGATAACTTTCATATTAAACCATCGAAAAAGATGAGTTTCATATCAAAACTCATCGAATCTGACAACTCTAATTTCAACGCAAAAATAGATGAGTTTCATATCAAAAATTATCTTTTTCTAAAATCTCTTCTTTTTAGGAAAAATCCGATTATTTTCATCAAAATTCTATCGAAAATACAAACTTTGTAACTGCTCTAACAACACGTCTTTTTAGGCAAAATAGACGAAATTCATTTGGAATGCGTCCGATGAGATGAATTTCAAAAAAACGTGGATAAGGATGATAACGAGGACTGAAACCTCAAGTGACGGATAAATTTCATTCCAAAACAATGGTTTTTCAGAAAGCTATTTTGACTTAAAAACTATCTGCCGAGACAAACTTTTCTGAACCTTATTTTTAAAGTGACACATGTCAGTTTGTGAGTAGACAACAAAAACTCACGTCACGAATCCCAATCTCACGTAGGAGATAGATTTCAGATGACTATTTTGAAAACCAAACACTTTTTGGACTATTTTCAAGTTCTCTCTTAAAATGAACTATGTCCAGAATTTTCTCTAAATTTAACCTCTTCAACACGTCTTTTTAAAATTAACTATTAAATAAAATATAAATAGAAAATGACTGAAGAGCCAATCATTTGGGGGAAGGCATATGAAACAAAATTGTACGTTTAACAAGATTTGCTTGATTTGGTATTCTGAGTTGAGTTGGGCACAAATCCCTCATTCAGGAAATGCTTACACATGCCCCATTTCCAACCCCCACATGTTTGTCCTTTTCTTGATATGACACTGTTATTCAATATTCATATGCTTTTATTTTTAATTTTAAGAAAAAAATATATATATTTATTTACTTTGTATACATTTTGACTCTTTAAAAAACACTCGTATTATACTTGTGGTCCAGCCCAGTTAATTACTACGTTTTCTTTGGGAGGTCCTTTGTTTGAATCTGAGCCACACAAGGGTTTTATTCTGCTTGTGTTACGTCAGAGGTTTCGACTATTGTGACGGTGCAACTAATGTCAAATGTTATCAGGGGAGAAGGCTCCTTCGAGGACGTGGAGAGAAACTCTCTTGGGTTCAGACTGGGGTCGACCGCAAGCTGACTTGCAACCACCCAGTCATATTGTAGATTGTCATTGTTAAAAAAAATCATTGTTATTAAATAAAAACTATAAATTATACAAGTATTCTAAGTTTAGTGTTTTAACGATGGTACAAAACGTTTCATCTTTCTTAAAAAAATAGATCTTTAAAACACTGGGTACAAATGGTTAAGCGGTTATCGCTATACCTCGCTTAAACTCGGTTGAATAATGAATGGCCATATATTACTCTTCACGTCAAACAACTTTTAACATCTATGGTAAATGTTGTGTATGCGTTTTATTTTGATGTTTTCTTAGCTTTTCTTCATCGGTACAATATTTAGTCTATTTT
This sequence comes from Bidens hawaiensis, assembly GCF_021521415.1. Lineage (NCBI taxonomy): Eukaryota > Viridiplantae > Streptophyta > Magnoliopsida > Asterales > Asteraceae > Bidens > Bidens hawaiensis. The sequence goes on from NW_027492822.1 coordinate 78,212, forward strand.
TACTTGATTTTAAATATGTTCGTAATTCCTTTTAAAAATTTTGTTGAAAGTGTAAATGGAGCAGGCCCGGCCCATGGGCAGGCCAGGTAGGCCTCAGGCCCCAGACCCACAACTTTTATAGGGCCCATCAGATTTTAAATGTCATATATATATATACATATATATATATATATATATATATATATATATATATATATATATATACTAGTTCCGTGCCCGCGCGTTGCGGCGAGATTGCATGCAAACATGACATCGGATGCGTAGCCGGTGTTACTGTTTCTGTATGTGCGTGACTTAACAATAGTGCGCGCGTAACAAGACGATAGTATGTTCGTATTGCGGCATTGGAGTCTTAACTGGTGTTAGTAAGCACGTCACACAACGATTGTGCACGCTCAGTCAGGTGTTGGTGCGCATGTAACGCTACATTGAACTAGTCTTGACCCGCAACCCGTTCCGCTTGACAATGTTCTAACCGAAATTCGTTATGACTTGACCCCTTTCAACCCAAGCCCGTCCCGACCGAAGCCAAATTAACCTTTTTGTATCGACTCATTCCAGCCTTAACCTTATAGACCCATGACCCGAACGACCGAAACCGCCCGATTCGTTTACCAGTCTTTAATGGTAATCACGCAACACGTTAAGTTTTTAAAATGAAAAAACTATAGCAATATCATACTCAAATTAAAGAGAATAAAATACTCGTTTTTATGGTATAATGTTTTTAAAAAAATATTAGCGTGTGAAAAAATTATAAACGTTTAAACGTTGTCGGGGTAGTTGGTTTAAAATAAGGGGTATATATGTAACTATTATATAAATTAACAAAATGTGATTAAAGTTAATGGACCAAACATGTAATTATTTTTTAATAAATTTAAAATAAACCGTACATGTTTTTGAAAGACAAAATTGCCAAAATACAAAATTGCCCCTAAAATGTCTTAATAATCTTATGCATTATAGTTTGTACTAAAAACAACAAGTTTGGTACCTCTTAAAAATTAAGAGGTCCCTCACTCATGCTTTATATACGGTATAGATAAGTATTTTAGGCCCAGTTACATTAAAAGGATGACCAATAACAAAAAAATAACCAGGGTTTGGATTTTGGAAGTTTAAACGTACGTGGGCTGTAATTGCAACTTCTAAAACTTCATCTGACTTCTGACGAACTTGAGAACTTTTCCGGCCAACGTGATCGAAGTCTGCCTCCTATTACAGGTTTTTAACTTATTTTAATTTTCTATTTAAAAAAAAGTGCCGATTGGAAAAAAAAAGTGCTGATTGGAATTTCTCAATTCTCGGTTTCTAGTTTTAGTATATGTTGCAAGTTGCAACTTGCAAATAAAATAATATTGTAGTCTATCAATAACAATTGAAACATCAAACATGTATAATTGTATATTTATATATATATATATGCTAAATTGTCAATTGAAACATGAAACATTTGAATTTTGAAATATATATATATATATATATATATATATATATTATGACGCTGTATGTATATGTACTTATCAGTTTTTAAAAAAAAAGTTATTATTTCATATTTGATAGCTAATTACTAATTACTAAATACTAATTAGCTATGTTATTATTTATTTTTAGACATTATGCCTCCCAAGTCTAAACACTTATCCGGTTGTCAAAACGTAAAAAGAGAAAAATAGAAGAAGAACTAAGAAATACACAAAAAAGGCTTAATGGATTGGCGATTATTGCTATCGAAAACGATGCTTTAGAGGCCATAGATTACAAAGATTTAATCGAGGGCTTTACTTCCAAAAATGCGAAAAGAGCATCACGATTCGTTTAAGTACTTTTGTTAGTTCATTTTGCTAAAATAACATTTTGTTTTGTATTTTAGGGCCTTTTATTTTTCATGTCCCAGGCCTTGATTTTTTTTTTGTATTCTCGGAGATGGCCCTGAAATGGAGCTAGATTTGTACATTAAAAATTTAAAATGTATTTATGGTTATCCTTGAGTGTGTGTATATACACATATTGCAGTTGTTTTTAATAGATCATGATGTTAAAACATTTTATAAACTTGTTTATCATTAGTTTTTGTTAGCAAACTCTTTTCACACCAGGATTAGATCATATAACTAAAAGTCGTATTTATTTATGAAATCAAATCGCTTTATTGACACTTAGGTGTTATATGTTTCTTTATAGGTAAAATGTATGTAATTTGTAGACCATATCTGCATAAGAAGATGTGGACCAAACTTCTGAAGTTTGTAAGATGAAGATTGTTTTTTTAACGTTTGCAAACTGCTAAAATAACTGAAATTTAAACAAGCTTCCAAGTGACCAGTTCAAACCTAAACATAAACAATTTTCCAAGGCACAAATCAAGTGCTTAATTCAAGCCTAAAAATATTCAACCCAAGTGTCAAATTCAAACTTAAACAATAATCACAAAACATAAAATAACCGGTTACATTACATGGGGGTGGAGATTTGTCGCTGGCTGGGGCGGTGGGGGTGGAGGTGAAGAGGGAGACGACTGGGTGGGTGGAAGAGGTGCGACGACGAACGACTATGGGGTGGGGGAGTAGGAGAGGGTGAATCGCTAGCGGTGGGGGATGCAGGAGAGGAGATGGCGACGGGAACGAGGAAGGAAAAGAGGGCCGGTGTTTTTCTTCTTCAAGAATTAGGGTTTCAAACTTTGAAAAAGTTAGAAGACTATAGTCTACGTTTCGTCTAGGATAAGAGGGCGTACAGACCTTTTTTATGACAGAACTTCTAGAAAACAAACTCACTGCATATTTAAACGTCTGTACGATGCAGAAAAAAGAGGACAAGAAGACCTTTTCTAAAAAAACAAAAACCACATTAGTTTCATGTAACGCGAAATATGTTTCCGATTTAATAAAGATCTTTAGTATGATTTTTTATGATAAAAAGACATTAATGCACTTAAGCAATCTAACAATGAAGAAGGGATTTAACTTATTTTTTGAAATTTGACTTTCATTAAGACAACCAGCACCAAACAAAAAAAACAACGAAGAAGGTAGCATGCTTCTCCACCAAGTATAGAAAAACAGCGCAAACAAAGAAGAAACAATTACATTAAAGCACTCTTACGCCACCTATCCCATCCTACCTCCCCTCGTTTCGATCTATGTTTTAACCAAAGAAACCCTGAAGCATTTATATCTCCCATTAAGTCTTCGATCTTGATATCTTTCTCTTTGTGCTACTTTTTGTTCATTGCTTTCCACTATGAATGTATCAACTCCAATGATATTATTGCTATGAAATGAGTTACATATATACAGAAGGAATAGACAAAAGGTAAAATAGGAAATAGCTATAAACAAGGATCTAAATAGCAAAATGTATGCTAAAGTACAGCTGCAACTTTGACTGAAGATTGAGTGCTTGATTTGTGGAGATCTTGATTGATTGTAGTTTTAACATTCCCCCGCAAGATGGACGATCGTGAGAGGAGACCGATCTTGGAAGATAGTAGTTGGAACCGTTGTCTTAGTAGTGGCTTTGTAAGTGCATCGGCTAGTTGGTCATCCCCTGAAATGTGAGTCACACGTATAGTGCCATCATGAACCTTTTCACGTACAAAGTTGAAATCTAAGGCTAAGTGCTTCATTCTTGAGTGAAAAACAGGGTTGGCCGAGTAATGAGTAGCACTTAGATTGTCACAATAGATTGTTGGTGTGACCGATGATTTGTAGCCAAGTTCAACCATTAATGATATGAGCCATTGCACTTCGGTTGTGGTGGAAGAAACGGCTCGAAATTCAGATTCGGTGGATGAACGAGCAAGTGTCGGTTGGCGTTTTGAGCTCCAAGAAATTGGATTTTGGCCGAGATAAACGATGTAACCTGTTGTACTCCGGTACGATGGGTAATCGCCGGCCCAATCCGCATCGGTGAAGGCATGGAGCTGCAAAGGGGAGTTGCGCCTAAAAAATATTCCATGATGTAGAGTGCCATGTAAGTATCGGAACAATCTTTTTAAGGTGTCCCAATGTGTGCTAGTTGGTTTATGCATAAACTGAGAGTTTATTAACTGTAAAAGCAATATCAGGCCGAGTTAAAGATAAATATTGTAATGCTCCTACGAATGCACGATACTCGGTTGGTGATGGTAGTGGATCACCATCCAAGATGGTAATGGTTGAGGAAGCCGACATGGTTGTGGTGGATGGCTTGCAATTACTCATGTTGGCTCTAGTTAAGATATCAAGAATATATTTAGATTGAGACAAGAAGAGACCTTTGGTGTGAGGAATGACCTCAATGCCAAGGAAGTAGGAGAGGCTGCCAAGGTCTTTTAGGGAGAATCTAGTTGCAAGAGATTGAATGAAGGAATGTATAAGAGAAGAATTTGACCCAGTGATTATAATATCATCAACATAGACTAGGATGAAGATAGGAGAAGGTGTAGTTTTGTTGATGAACAGAGAGGGATCGGAAATTGAGGGCTTGAAATGAACCGAGAGGAGATAAGTTTTGAGTTCATCATACCAAGCGCGTGAAGCTTGACGAAGACCATAGATGGCTTTGTGGAGTTTACAAACATGGTCAGGATAAGAAGGGTCTACAAATCCAGGCGGTTGGGACATGTAGACCAATTCGGATAAGGTGCCTTGTAGGAAGGCATTGTTGACGTCAAGTTGGCGAAGTGGCCAATTTAAAGAGGTGGCGATGGAAAGGATTAGGCGTAGGGTGGCGGGTTTGACTATGGGGCTAAAAGTCCCGACGTAGTCTAAGCCGGGTCGTTGATGGAAGCCTTTGGCAACAAGTTGTGCTTTAAGGCGATCAACCGAGCCATCGGATTTGAATTTGGTGCGATAGACCCATTTGCATCCGACAACATTTGGAGCGGTAGTGGCAGGCACAAGGGTCCAAGTGTTGTTGTGTTTAAGAGAATCAAATTCGGATTGCATGGCGGCACGCCATAGTGGCTGTTTGAGAGCTTGAGTGATAGTGGTGGGTTCGGGAAAAGAGTGAGGTGTGGAATGGAAGAGAACGAAATCAGAGTTATGATATTTCGGGTTAGGTTTGCGGTTGGGTCGAGTTTGATAGGGGGGTTGGACACGGGTTGTTGAGGTGTGTTTGGGTCATTGGGTGGTGAAGTTGTGGAAGGGGAGGAGGGTGATGAAGTGGGAGTTGACTGAGGAGGATCCGTGGGTGTATCTGGTGGTGATGTTGTTGTTGTAGGAGGTATGTGTTGGGTGGATAGAATCGGCTGTGAAGGTGTAGTGATGGGGATGGAGGTAGTGGTTAAGGGTGACCATGTGTCAGGAGAGGGTATTGGAGAAGTGGTAGTTTGGGAGAGAGTTTCATAAGGAAAAGTGTGTTCAATGAATTGAACGTGAAGAGAAGTGTATACCCGATTTGTGAGAGGGTCTAGAAGGTGGAAGGCACTTTGGGATGATGAGTAGCCAATGAATACGCATGGTTTTGACCGGCATTCAAGTTTGTGTTTGGAATAAGGTCGTAACCAAGGATATGAAAGACAACCAAAGCTATGGAGTTTTTCATAATTAGGAATGGTATGGAAGAGGCGAAGGTATGGGGAATCATTATTTAAGGTGGGAGTTGGGAGTCTATTGATGAGATATGTGTCTGTGGTGAAGGCAAATGGCCAAAACTTGAGGGGTATTTTGGCATGAGAGAGTAAGGCAAGACCCATTTCCACAATATGATGATGACGACGTTCGGCATAGCCATTTTGTTCGGATGTATGAGGAGGGGAGGTGAGATGAGAAATGCCACATAAGATAAATGAGGAGATAGCTTAATATATTCTCCATCATTGTCGGAAAATAATTGTTTAATTTTTGTTTTGAAATAGTTTTCAACGAGTTTTTGAAAACGAATGAAAATGTTAAGGGAATCCGACTTGTGTTTTAATGGATAAATCCAAATATATTTTGTGAAGTGGTCTACAAAAATGATGTAGTATTTGTAGCCATCAAAGAGGTGATTGGAGATGACCAAACATCGGAAAATAATAATTCAAGAGGTGCATTAGATGTTAAAGAAGATGTATGAAATGGAAGCTTGTGACTTTTATTGATATGACATGAATTACATGAGTCAAATTTGCTAGAAATAAACGGAACAAATGAAGATAGATGTTGTAAAACTCGTGAATTTGGATGTCCTAGGCGATGATGCCAAGAAGATGCCTTGTGAGTTTGCAAATGAAACAACTTTGGAGATTTGATGGAAGATAGTTGATAAAGACCATGGCTAGATGTTCCCCGAAGAATGGTTAGGCGAGTTTGGAAGTCCTTGATAATGAAATAAGAAGAAAAGAATAGGATTAGTATATTGTTGTCCATGCATAAACGAGAGACAGAAATTATGCTACGAGATATAGAAGGAACACAAAGAACATTTTTTAGAATAATAGGGACGTTAGAGAAATATAGAGTAATAGTGCCAACGTGAGTAATTTTAAGTGACAAACCATCACCGATGATGAGTTCCTCGGTACCATCATACGGGGTGTGCATTGAAAGAGCATTCAAATCATTAGTTATGTGGTGAGAGGCACCACTATCCTTCAACCATGATAGGTCAGAGTCCACATTGGAATGAGTTGCCATCATGTGTGCTTGTGGTTTGGTGTTGTTGCGGTTGTAAGTTGGAAGGGTAATGGTGGGGTGTGTTTTTTTAAAGTAAGGGCAAGATGTTAAGGAGTGCCCTTTAACGAAACACCATTGAAATTTGCCAAGAAAGGGGCGGTTGTTTGGTGCAGAATTTGGAGTGGGTAAAAGACCGGGGCTGGGGTTGGTGCAGTAGGCACGGTGGTTGTGGTGATAGTATTGTCGGCAGTAGACATGATGGGTAGGTGGCTGTTGGCGATGAAGTAAAGGATTTAGGTTAGGTTTAGCAAAACCTGGCTCAACTCCAATGATATTATTGCTATGAAATGAGTTACATATATACAGAAGGAATAGACAAAAGGTAAAATAGGAAATAGCTATAAACCAGGATCTACATAGCAAAATGTATGCTAAAGTACAACTGCAACTTTGACTGAAGATTGAGGGCTTGATTTGTGGAGATCTTGATTGATTGTAGCTTTAACATCCACAACCTCCAACAACCTAAAATAATTTTGTTGTGCAGAATCTCCTATCTTTTACCCAAATTCAACATGAGCGTGAGGAGATCTTTGGACGAGAAAGCGAAATTTAGAGGAATCCTACACCAAAAAGTAAGACCATCCGTAGTGGTACACCGCCCCCCCTGCGTTTTGAGTTTTTTTTAAAGCGTTGTATTTAAAACGCGAGAAAAGGCACGAATATCAAAAAATTACCGTTGGAAATGTTACCGTTTTGTACCGTTGGAATTAAAAAAAAATTATTAATTAAATTTATACTATAAAAACAAACAAAACTCATATTTTTTTAACACATTCCTCTATTCATTCCACTTCTATATATTTTTTACTCAAATATTTCTACCAAAATGTTTCCAAACAACAACCAAAATATTCTCAGTTTTGGTCAATATGCCCGTCAAGGCAACCAAAATCCACAACCGAACCAATCTACCGCCCCGACGCCAGCCGTACCCGTCCCGCATATGTATGATCCGCAAATGACCGCGTACTTTGCATTTCTGCAAAACTCTATGCCAAATGCGGTGCCCGGTTTCCAAAACCCAACGACAAACATTTTTGCCGGTTCGGGTTCCCAACCCATCCCGGAGACCCAACCCGAGGTCGAGTTTGTGCCGGAGACACAACCCGTCCCGGAGACCGTAGGCGGTTCGAGCCAACGCGGACGTCCGAGAAAACACGGAAAGAAGGCCGCCGGCAAACCTCGGGTTAAAAAGACGGTGATAGCGTGGAGTATCGACGAGTGCGTACTATGTGCTCGTGCTTGGTGCGTGATATCGGAAGATGCCAAATGCGGTAGGTTTTTAAAATACATATATATTTTTTTAAATTTCTTATAACAAACATTAAACTTGTAATGTTTTTATTTTTTTAGCGAACTATCAAAAAATGAGAGTATTTTGGCACAAAATTATAGAGTTGTTCCACGCGCTTGGTGGGGACTCACATCGAGAAAAAGATTCGACATAAACACCAAATGCTTGGCTTTCCATACTGTTTTCTCTCGGATGAATCGAAATAGGAGTAGCGGTGTCTCGGACGCGGAAGTCATGGAAAACGCGTTGATTGAGTTTCAACATAAGGTCGGCGGGACCTTCAACTACTTTGGCATTTGGAAAGACCTATTGAGGTTTCACCCAAAATGGGGCATGGTGTTGGATGCCGAAGCCGAAGCCGAAGCCGAAGGTGGTCCGCGTAAAAAAAAGTCTAAAACATCGTCGTCGATTGATCCAGACACGCCCCGTTCCGACGCTTAAAACTTCAACTTAAGCGATAATGATGTCGTGAATACTACCGAGATGCCTCAGCCGGGGGTAGAAGAACCAAGGGCAAAGGAAAGGAGAAAGGGGTCGCTTCGTCGTCGGCAACGGGTTCGAATTCCGAATTGGAAAGTCAATTCAAAGAAATGAACTCTCGACTCCAAGATTTACACGACCTTGGAACCCAACGACTTCAAGTAAATTTCGACGCCGTCGACCTACTTAGAAGGAATGAAATGGACAAAGACATCGAGATTTTATAAAATGAGCAATCCGAAGACGACCCGATAGTACAATCTCTAAACGCCGCTTGACGAGTGAAAAATTTTAGAAAAATAGAAATAAGTTTTAGTTTTATTAGTATTATTTATGTATTTTTTTTAATTTGATGTATTTTTTTTAATTTAGTTTTTATTTGGAAGTTTAATGTATTTTTTAATTTTATGTTAATTTGTTTAAATGATTTAGTATTTAAAAAAACAAATAAAATTAATAATGACTAGACGCTACGTGACGCATAATGCCTGGGGGTGGAGAGTTATGATTACAGCCTGTTTTTGTAAAAAACCATAACTCTGACTGGGCGCCACGTGACGCATAATGACTGGTAGTAAAGCTTTATGACTACACATGCTCTAATCAGGTGCCAAACCTTAGTTGCCGTCAAACAACCCGATAAACCGTAAAAGTAACGTGCATATATTATAAAATCAATTTACTACTGCATATAGTGTAATGTACGTGTCCATAACTCTCCTCCTTTTTGCTTATTATGCTCCGTAGACTTGGATATAAAATGAATATTATATTATTATATAGGAAAACATAGACGGGTTGAGCAATGCCAGCTTACTTTGTCTTTTGTAAAATTAGGAAATTGTCTAAAACTTTTGAAAATAGCATCACTTGTGTTGTGGACCACCATCTTGTTGTCGATATATAGGGTTGCGCCTTCAGAAGTATTACCCATATAATTTGAAAATGTGACGTTAAACAGCTTCCGTGAACCACCCATTTAATCCTCACCCATCGTTGTTTCATGCTTCACCATCGACCACCTTTACCTAGGGACGTGTTAAAAGTTATATATATTTATGGTCCGTTTTATATCTTATAAATAGTTCGTGTTTTTTATCATGTTGGTTTATTTTTTTTTTTTTTGTCATACCATGCTCTTGTGAACCGGGTCAACTTCTGGGTTTGTGTCTTTAAGTTTGGATTGCTAGTAGATGTGGGCTTGTAGCTGAGTTGTTGATATGGGTCTGTTGCTGAGTTACTGGGCTTCTTGTTGATTTAAGAGAAGCCACCAGTTCTTTTTCTAATTAGAACGGGTTTGAGGAGTTAATCAAGTAATAGTAATAATATTTCTTTCTCTTAGGGTATGTTTGGCAAAATTAGCTGGAAGCTGAAGGCTGGAAACTAATGGCTAGAAGCTGGTAGCTGTTAGATGTAGCTTTTTAAATATTTTTAGGTGTTTGGCAGAGTCGCAGAAGCTTTTAATAAAACTAGTTAGGGCACGTGGGCGGAATGGGCGCACAACCTAACATCCACCGCATAATCAGTGTCGATACATAATTCACCTGATGACAGTGCATACAAACCCGAATGTAGACGTGTAATTCATGAAAAGACAGTAAGCGTGATGACTGATGTCGAAAATCAAGAAACAAAGCTGAAATATACAGCAATTTCAAATAGATAATTTTTTAAACCAACATATTTTGATCTGAATCCCATTTGAACATGCACTGTTCTAATCTGAAACATGTTCTAACCTGACCCCTTTCGACTCAAAAGCGTACCGACACGAACCGAACTAATTTAACCCTTTTTGTATCGACTCGTTCTGACCCTAATTTGGTCTTACACATGACACGAGCTCACCTGACTCGACTTGTTACCGATCCTAACCGATAATCACGTAATATGCTAATTTTATAAAGTTAAAGAAGTATAACAATATCATACTCAAATTAAAGAGAATAAAATGCTCGTTTTTATGATGTAATTTGATTAAAAAATTATTAACGTGTGAAAAAATTACAGCCCTTAAAAAAGTCGTGGGGGTAGTTAGTTTTGAATAAGGGTTAAATGTGTAACTATTTTTATAAATTAATAAAAGTTGATAGAAATTCAAGTATCAAACTTGTAAATTCAAATGTAAAATCTTGTAGCTAACTTTTTCTCATGTAGCTAATAATTTTGTTACAAGCTTTTACAATTTGTTACAAGCTTTTACAAATGTAAAAGCTTGTAGCTAACAATGTTGTTAAATCGGTATTTTTTTCATTTCTTTTTATTTTTTTTATAAAACCGGGATGAAAAATAAAAATTTTTGGTTTTTTTACTTTTTTTTTATTTTCAAGTTTTTTTTAGTTTTATAATTATTTTTTAATTTTTTGTTAAGAAGAGTGTTTTTTGTGGTCTAAAATGGTTCTCAAAGTTCTCAATTTCAAAATAATTCTCACATTTTTGTGTGTGTATGCACGCGCGCACGCGTGTGTGTGTGAAAATATATAATAAGTTGGGTTTCGTACGCATAAAGCCCCCCAAAACAAAACAAAAAAACAAACTTATGAAAATGGGATGTGATTACTCACCTTGATTGGTGAATGAAAAGATCAGGTCTTTGTTAAAACTTGGGTGAGTTCTAATGAGTAATCCCTAAATCCAAGTAATTAGGACTTCTTTAGAATACATTTGTAATAGACATATATTTAGTAAAGATTGTGATAATGTAATTAGTCTTTATTGTTAGGATCTTATCTCCAAATAGGAGATTGCATTTGTATCCTATATATGTGAGTTAATGAGAAAGGGGCAGAGCATCGATTAACACAAAATATTACCTCTTTCATAGTATCATACCTAATACGATCCTAACCCTATTTTCTTCCAACTGCCGCCCCCACCACTTCTACCTAATTCTCCCCCCTCGCCTGTCTCTTCTTTGATAGACAACACTCCCTCTTCTTTATATTCCAATAAAATAATTTTATGGATTATAAACTCTACAATAATTGTATCCTCATAACCTCAACACAACAACCTCAAAAACCTCCAGGAGGTCACGGAATATTTGGGCCTCCACCCAATCAAGCACACCATGTGACATATCAGCCCACCAATTTCGAATTAAGTCCTCTAGATCAATGGGTGGTGCTACCACTTACATGACAAACAATCCGGGTAATTTTCAAACTCTTTTTAATAATGGCATTTTGCATAATATTATAGTTGGCAACTGCACAACCATTCCCGTACAAGGACAAGGCAATCAATGTTTACCACCTCCTTGCCCACCACAAAAACTAAACAATGTCCTTCTTGCACCTAAATTAATCAAAAATATAATTTCTGTCCGTCGCCTAACGATTGACAGTTGGATTCCCATCTAATTTGATCCTTTTGGATTTCTTGTAAAGGATTTTAAGACCCGAATCCCTATCCTCCGATGCAATAGCACCGGTGATCTTTATCCGCTTCTTCCACCGGAGTCTGCTCAATACACGTCACCATCTATCTTTGCAGCTATTTCACAACAACTTTAGCATCAACGTCTGGGCCATCCCAGACCAGCTTTATTACAGTTTTTAAGACATCCTGATGATATTTCATTTCATAAATTAAATAAGAATGTTTGTCACTCTTGTGTTATTGGGAAAAGTACTAAATTACCGTTCATGCCTTCTACCACTTGCTCATATTTACCATTTGATATTATCCATAGTGACCTTTGGACATCTCCAATTATAAGTACCGGGGGTCATCGTTATTATATACTTTTCTTAGATGATTTAACAAATTTTTTATGGACCTTTCCATTAGCCCAAAAATCACAAGTCTACAATATATTCTCTATATTTTCTAAGCAAATAGAAACTCAATTTGAGAGAAAAATAAAAACGTTCCAATGTGATAACGGAACCGAATATGTCAACTCCTCGTTTAAACAATATGGTGAACAAAATGGTATGATTTTCCGATTATCATGCCCCCACACCTCCTCTCAAAACGGAAAAGCGGAACGCAAAATCCGCTCCTTTAATAACATAATCCGCACCCTTATCGCCCATGCCTCTCTTCCTCCCACCTATTGGCATCATGCCCTTGACATGGCCACTTACATCCTCAATATTCTTCCAAGTAAACTTCACAATTTCAAAACTCCCACCGAACTTCTTTATAATCGCCAACCCGCCTATGATCTTCGGGTTTTTCGGTTCCTTATGCTACCCCTTACATCCATCTACTATTACTCACAAACTCGCCCACCGCTCTCATCCATGTGTTTTCCTTGGTTACCCACAAAATCATCGAGGCTATAAATGTCTTGATCTCAAAACACATCAAATAACGATCTCCCGTCATGTCGTCTTTAACGAAACGATATTTCCGTTTGCCACTAACCATTCCCAACCTCATTCCCTACCTACCGATTCTTACAATTTTCTTAACACCCCACCTCATCCACAACTCTGGTCACAAGTCTCCTCCTCAATATCGGGCCAACCCAACCAGCCTACAACCCACACTTCACCTAGCCACATACCAAACTCAATCCCATCCTCACCCACGGCCCATACATCATCCACAGCCCACACCACTCAATCAACAAATCAATCCCATTCAACACCCACTCACCTCACATCCTCACCTGAATTACAAAACACCACTGCCACAGAATCCCCATTGACCCCACCTACTATAGACCCCCCACACATCTCGCCACCTCCTCAACCCACCACGCGTACTATGCGAACGCGCGGCATGGAAGGCATTGTAAAACCAAAGAAACTTTTTAATCTATCGGCCACAAGTATCATTCCTATTCCCAAAAACCCATCTCATGCCTTGTCCATCCCGGAATGGTATAATGCCATGACTAACGAATATAATGCCCTTATTAAAAATGAAACTTGGGATCTTGTCCCTCGTCATCCCCAAATGAATGTCATACGTAGTATGTGGTTATTTAAGCACAAGTTTCATTCTAATGGGTCTCTTGAAAGATATAAGGCACGCTTGGTGTGTGATGGACGTACCTAACAGGTTGGTATAGATTGCGGGGAAACTTTTAGTCCGGTTGTCAAACCCGCAACGATTCGCACGGTTTTTTCCATCGCATTATCTCGTTCTTAGCCGGTACATCAACTAGATGTTACAAATGCTTTTTTACATGACACTCTAGACGAAACGGTGTTTATGTATCAACCTATGGGGTTCTGAAGCAAAACTCATCCGGATTATGTTTGTCGGCTTAAGAAATCTTTATACGGGTTGAAACAAGCACCGCGAGCGTGGTATCAACGGTTTACAGACTACGTTTTGCAACTTGGTTTTAAGCAAAGCCAATGTGATAATTCCTTGTTCTTCTACACTGCGGGACACACACGACATATCTATTATTATATGTAGATGATATATTACTTACATTTTCTTCAGATGTGCTTCGCCATCAATTAATGTCTAGTTTGGCGAAGGAGTTTGCCATGAAAGACCTTGGGCAACTCAGTTACTTTCTTGGCATCTCGGTCACTCGGACAGTTGATAGTATGTTTCTCTCCCAGAGTAATTATGCTCAAGACATAATTAAGCGAGCCAGAATGCATACATGCAAACCCGTCGCCACCCCCGTGGACACTAACAGCAAAATAAGTGCTGACTCTGGTACTCCGTTTGATGATCCCACCCTATATCGTAGCATGGCTTGTGCGTTACAGTACCTCACCTTTACTCGACCTGATATCAATTATGCGGTGCAACAGGTCTGCATGCACATGCATGCTCCACGAACTACACATTGGGATGCTCTCAAGCGCATCATTCGTTATGTCCAAGGCACCGTGCACTTTGGTCTCACCCTTGGTAAAAGTGTGAACCCTTCGTTACTTGCCTACACTAATGCTGACTGGGCCGGTTGTCCGGACACCCGTCGGTCTACCTCAGGATATTGTGTATACTACGGGCCTAATCTGATTTCGAGGTGTCGCCAATGTTGTGGCTGAAATATGTTGGCTTCGTAATCTCCTATTGGAACTTCATTGCCCCTTATCTCAGGCTACGTTGGTTTACTGTGACAACGTAAGTGCCATTTATCTTTCTGGGAACCCTGTCAACCATCAGCGCACGGAGCACATAGAGATAGACATTCACTTTGTCCGCGAGCTAGTTCAGCAAGGGCAGGTTCGCATCCTTCATGTACCCTCTTCTTATCAGATTGCAGATATCTTCACCAAAGGGCTACCTCGTGTTTTGTTTGAAGACTTTCGGTCCAGTCTCAGCATCCGGTCTCCTCCCGCTTCGACTGCGGGGGTGTAATAGACATATATTTAGTAAAGATTGTGATAATGTAATTAGTCTTTATTGTTAGGATCTTATCTCCAAATAGGAGATTGCATGTGTATCCTATATATGTGAATTAATGAGAAAGGGGCAGAGCATCGATTAACACAAAATATTACCTCTTTCAATTTGATTTAATAAAAGTCAAAGAAACATATATGTATTAAAATAAAACAACTAGAAGTTGAAAAAGAAACAAGAAAAATGAAATCAGTTTGGGACAGATTTCTGTCACTGATTACATAAAATTTTAAAAATATCAGTAACTTCTCAAAAATTATAAACTACTAAATTAATATATAAGAAACAACTTTTCTTTAGAAAGTTTGCCAGATTCGGACCCGAGATAGGTTAAAATATTGATCTTCATAGAGGGTTCAAATCTGCGCATTAATTTTAAAATAGCGATTGTGAATTCATGCGAAAGAATAAAAATACAAATAAAAATAAATAGTCGTTAAACTGTAACTCAATTGTGTTAGCTTTGGCCTTGCATCGTTATAGTTTTTTATGACCAACTTATTGCTCAACCTTTGTCGAACAATTCTACTGTCAAATCTGAAACATTATAATAACAATGTTTTTTATGCTTAGTAATGAGTTTTGATAAAAGAAAATCATGAACCACTTGTGGCATGATAGATACAATACATTTGGTCATACATTATTATAATCCTTATGGTTCGTGAATCAAAATAAATTAAACAAAAAAAAACTTCAAGAATGTAAGAACTTGTTAAGGCGTGACCAATAAAGATCATCTTGCAACCTTATGTTCTCTGTTTCCTCCATCCCCATACACCATGGTGTATGGATTAGTTGGAATCATAAACATGATTATATGATGGTTTTAGAACCGGGTATGTCTAGATTTGACATGTTGAAACGAAGAACAAACACATAAAACATGATCAAGAATAAAGTAAATATGAAGGACATAAATAAAAAAACTTACTTGAAGGAATGTTTTAAGGAGAGAATAAGAGATGCATGAGAAAATTAAAAATGAAAAAATTAGGGGGTATATATGGTTGTGATTAGAATACGTAAGTCTTTGAGAGAAAGTCGTATTTGAAATATGTTAGAAAAATGTTTTTCTTTTAATAAAATATGTCAAGTAAAATACTCAGGATAAAAAAATATAATTTAAGATGACTATAATTGTTTATGTTACGTGTTAAAATATTAATATTAATCTAGACATACCCTGTTCAACATGTCAAATCAACGATAATGCCACAAAAAGAAATAATAACAGCAGATACTCTATAAATACGCGATTTTTTAATGTGGATAATCCGAATAACAAACCAGGTCAGGTATAAAATACAAATACAAGAAAATGGAAAAACCGAAATGTTACACTAACCAGCTTGCCTGCACCCCTCTCTACCGTTTAGCCCGACCAATGCTGTCCTATTTATATTCGAACACCTCCTAGCCAACCCTCCTTCACAACCCGGCCACCACACCGTCGTCGTACCACTCTGACCACCTTCCCCACATCAAACCACCTTTTCGATACCACGATTGCCCCGACCACCCTCGTTGCCATCCGGCCACCACTTCCACCCGCCCACCTTGACCACCGTGTTATCGCGCCCACCTCATTCAACCTCACCCAACACCCTACCACGACCACCACCCCATGCTATCTCGTAGCAAGTTGACAGGTCGCCACCTACAATGTGTCACTGCCCCTGCCACCACCACCAACCACCTTGCAGCTGCCACCCTACTCTCCACCTTTCCTACCATCCTACCATCGTTCCTAGCACATGGTTACCGCCGCCTCAGAGTGAAGTCAAGGGAGGAGGCAATGGTGCCATTCGTAGGTGTGACCTCAATGACATTCAATTCATTGATAATTATTTCATTTATTTTTATTTTTTTATACGTACAAGGTCCCTTTGATAGATTTCAATTTCTTTAGTTCTAATTCCAATTTCATTGATAAATTTTAATTAAAAAAAAAGGTTGCAAACCAGACGCACACCCTAGTTATAAATAAATCATGTATCGAGCTTGAACGAAATGATGGATTCATAATAAATACTCTTTCCCAAACATAACCAACTATTTTTGAATACATTGACTGATGATTAAGACGAGATGAATACAATAAAAACCAAAAGTGTCATTGTGGCCTTAAAACATGTTGTAAACGAGTTGAGCATATAAAAAAGAGTTTTCTTTTATGGTAAACTCTGGTCATTGGTAAAACTCGAGAGTTGAACCCCAATGTTGCTAAAACCCTAGTGGGTAAAAACCATTACGACGGCGAGCCGACATGAATTCGTCTAATATCAATAAAGTTCGTTACAGTATAAGCAACGCGCACGTTGGTAGAACCCAAATGTTAAAACATAATAAATAAGTTCTTCAAGTTAACCTATCAACAAATAAAATATTTAAAACGATGTTTATTCGATCGTTAAACCTGGATGTTGGGGCAGTGAGTCGGTAAACCCGAGGGTTGTTGGTCCTGGGCGTTGCATTGGTGAGTGCACGCAAATTCGGTTAATTACAGTTACGTTCATTACGGTGATACGGCTAAAACAAAAATGTCAGTAAAACGCGACCGTTATTAAAACCCGAGCTTTGTTGTCCCGAGCGTTGCAGCAATGAGTCGGTAAGACCCAAATGTTGTTGGGCCTTGATAGTGAGATGACACGAATAGACGTTTAATTATCAGATTAATATAAAAAACACAAAAGAAAACAATATGAATTACTTGGCCTAGTCAAAGCCTACAGGTGGACCAATTGTTGTCTAGCGGCACTAAGCTTGTTTTTTGTTATATATAAAATGAGAAAATTATGATTTTGCGCGTTGTGTGATCGTTGTTTATAGGTGGGCTTAGTCTGTATCTGGCCGTTAGTTGACTGTCCTTTGATCCGTTAAAAATGTTTAAATTACTTTTTTTTTACCACCGACTCTTCATAATACATGTTTGAAATTACTTCGTCAACTTCATCTCATCTGTTAGTTGGTGGTTAAATTGGAGCTCAATGTTACAATACTCTTCTTTGTTGTCTTTCGGCTCACAATCCAAGTCACGGACGTTCGATCGATCTGAGGTGCGATGCTTGTGTGATGCTGGGACTTGGTACCGGATCTCAGGACCGAAGCAAACTCGGGGCGAAGTTTCTTGTGCTGTGTAAGTGTTTAATTAGTCACAAATTAGGTTAAAGTATCTGTTACTTAAGAACTTAAGATAATTAGGGTTAGGTCAATTTTAGGGCAATTGTATGTTTATGTGAAATTAATTATGTAGCTATTTATGTGAAATTAATTCTCTGTTTATGTCAAAATGATAGTGTTGTCTTGATTATATGAAGATAATTAGTGCAATTTTAGGTTGATTCTTTGTTAATATGTTAATTTCATTACATAATGGGAGTTGTGGATGGCTAAAATGGGCTGATGATTCCACCTCTCCCAGTTGTGAAAAGGTAATTCATAATTCATGCTATGGTGAAGATGATGAACAAGAAATATGAGTTTGCAAGAATAAAAACCAAAGAAATAACAAGGTTGAAAATGTTGTTAGGAATTAGTTGATCATTCTTTTGTGTGCTTGTTTGTGTTTATTGACTAGTTGTGTAGTTTGTATTTATAGTATTGGATAATGTAAGGCTTGTACTTGTTAATCTAGTTTATGTGAAGGCTTTATAATGGTTTAATCCCTTTAGTTGTTTGTGTTTTTCACATTAGCAGTCATGTTGCAGCCATGATGAAATTGTAGAGTTTGAAAAGGATGCAGGGCAGTTGGGAAAGCATGATTGTATGATTGACAATAAAGTGGGTCAATTGGAAGAACATGAACTGATGGCTTATTTAGTACAAGAAGATGAAATATTCAGATCAAATAAAGAACATGAAATGGAGACGGGCCATGATTATGACCCTGAGGTTTTGAAAGTATCTTATGACTATACTATGGATCCGAAGAAAGATTACAATCATGATCCATATAAAGGCGAGCACGGTTGGGGCTATGACTGGTCAAATGATGATTGTCATTGGAAGTAGCATTGATGTTTGTAACATTCGTTAATTTTCAATTTCGAAAACCCAACTAGTTTTAAAATTTCGATATAATGCAATCCACATTTATTATTGAAAGTATTGAATTTTATGTCATTTATAACTCATGTTTAGAATTTATTTTTATGATTTTTATTTTTGATGTTTACGATGTTACGAACCCGATCACAAACTCTTTTTCATGTATTTTATTCTTAAATTTTACTTTATCAAAGTCCATGAATTTAAACTTTTCAAAAATCAAACTTTTTTTTGACTCTTTTTTGAAGATATTTCATTCAATTGAGTCAATTATATGATTTTCTCCATAAGACTAACTTTATAACTAACCATCAATTCATGAACCTTGTTTTTAACGATTCTTAGCCTATATATACTAGCCTATACTTCTTCAAATCTTCATCACTCCCAATTATGTTCTAGCTCTCTAATTTGTGCAAAGTCCAAAGTCAAACCGCTCAAGTTCAAGTTTATTGTTTTTGGCTTGTGTTCTCTCCTCGGGTTAGTATGTTGTTTTTTTACGAGTTTAGTTGTTTAGGATGTTATGATATATTAAAAATATTTTTCAATGGCATTCGTCCGACTGAAAACGAACTCAACTCGCTTATGTTTATTTTGGACAAAGTTTGGTTATTTTTCTACATATAACTTTTGAAACATAAACTACTAAAGTTCTAATTTACCATGACGGAAACGAACCCTACATAAAAACCAGGTTCGAGTCCGACTAAAAATGAACCACTCGCTTAAACCGTTTTCTTACTTTTTAAGCCCGTTTAACTTTCTTGAATGACCGAACTCATAAATATTGATTAACAAATATCGCAACCCAAATTCTTAATAAATTTAACAACTTGGGCATTTTAATGTCAAAAACATTACTAAACCAATTATAGTGGGAACGTTATATTTTTTGTTATAAACTCTAAAAATCCAAACTTTGAAGAAAACCTACCGCAGTCTTCGATATTTTATTTCATATCCATTATTTTGAATCTAGAATTTATTTTCTTGGACCGTTTTCAGAACTGAACTTGTCATGTTCTGCTTGCTTAAAAGCTTAGTTTGCTTCACTCGCTTACTTTAACAAGTGCGTTTTTCATAGCCCCCTTTTCATCTTTTAACATTTTGGGGGTGTAATACATTACAAATTTTTATGTGTTTTCATGTTTCATATTGTAAACCAAAGTTCACATATGTGTCTCGTATGTATTTGTTTCATATCCTAATGCTTGTTAATTATGTGATTACGTGCTAGTTGTTTACTGTTTTCTTTGGTGGAAGTGACTCATACGCATACACATACTCATAGTGGGAGGGTCCGACGGGACGTGCCTACACGGCCTAATTCTTCAACTAATGTTGGAATGCTTGGTCGTTCTCATCTAATACTCCTAGTAGGTTGGCTAACGGGGGTTCCCTAGTAGATTTGGCTTATGTCAAGCAAATGAGAATATCATGTATTTATTTTATTTTATTTTATGATTGAAACGTTACATCTTGACTTGTGAATTTTATACTTTTTATATTATATTCATATGCAAAACTTTATAAATTCTCACCTACATTAATCTTGACATAATATATTACTTTGAATGTACTGCAGGTTGAAGTTTAATTTGAGGATTGAAGGCGAGATAGTTGGACCATTAGGTTATTAGACACATATCATAATGAAATTCAAAGTTATTTTATAATTATTTGATTAATGCCAAATTGTGTACTTGTGATTTAATGAAATGAAGTAATTATATTTGTCACATTAATAATGTCACGGGATTTTGTGCAATTTGTACGTACCGCCCTGACATATTCCGCCCAGACATTTTACACCCAAGGTCAAGGTGCTACAATGTTGAATTCTAGTATTGTTTGTACTTTAATTGTAGTGTGATGTGTTACTTTGAATCAATTGTTCTAACAAAAGTTTTGCAAGAAAAACAAAAGTGTTTGATTAAGTTACTTTTCACTTGAAATGTGATATAACAAATCACAATCAAAATGTCATACAACTAGTTCTAAAAATGTGATACAACAAATCACAATGAACATACACTTAAAAATCTCATAAAACAAACCTGCGTAACAAACTACTAGTTTTAAATGTCATACAAACCATAATTGTTTTGATGTCTAGCACAAAACACCCACATCCACATCATAACAGCTCACCTTGTTGACTTCATTAGGTTTGTCTTGTTTGGGAGCTCCTTGTGAGGACCTGGATTCTGATTGGGAGCTTGTCATTGTGATGTTGTGACAATAATTTCAACAGTTTTACATTTCAAACTCTTCCCTATCTTAGTTAGTCTGCCTCCTGTAGAAAACAATTATTGAATGTGATGTTGTATGTGTGGTTAAAATATGAAAGATGGGATGATTTAGCTTTTGCATAAGATCGTGATTTAAATTTATAAAAGTGATTTCTACTTAGGACTAACACACACAAAATAGGCAAGTGCACCTATCGCATATGTAGAATAGTATTGGTAAGAACCAAGTATCGATCCGTGGATACAAATGTTCCTAATAGTGAATCTTCGTCTTACTTTAATCGGAGGGTTTAATCATTTTGGGGTTGATTTTCAAACTTTTAATGAAATAAAAATACTTTTTATATAATATGTAGGTGACAAGAAGAGAAATTCTAAATAAGTAATTCAATTATATGAAGGTTACCATCTAAGATCAAGAATCCACTCCATTCTTCCTTGATGATTATTATATAAACATGTGATAAACTTGTCCTAATAATATATGATAGAATAGTCCCTTATTTCTAAGTAAACATATTCTATGACATAAAAGAAAGTAGCATGCGTATTTTCAAGTCCATCCTATGCTTAATATTATGCTACCACGAGAATGTCAATTTAAGTAGACAAGCAATTTGGTGTAACAACTCGGTTTTCCCATATATTATACCCGAACCATTTTTATATTCGGGTTATTTATCAAACGAAATACCGCTTTTATCGAATTAAATTAATTGGTATAATATTATTTTTGATTATTTATTTATAACATATTTATAACTTTCACTTATATACACAAAGAGCCCCCTAAACTCTAGTTTAATCTATTTTTGTTTTCACACAATAACTTCAAGGGTTAGATTGTAAATCATATAAAACTTATATTGTGAACAGGATCTTTTTACCCGATTACCCATTTAAACAATCTATAGTCAAGATCCAACCCGTTTAGCAATCTCGTTTACCCGGATTGTAGCTTGGACCTTAATTATCGGCATAAACTTTCCATTAAAATCGTGCAGATTGTCAGACATTCCATTTACGGCTTCACCGAAGTTTTAATTTAAGTACTAGTCAAAAAAATCAATCTCGTTTTTAATATATTAAACCCGGCTATATTCACATCATGTATATACCATTAACAGTCGTTATAATCAAATTAACCTTTGCTGCATCATCCCCTACCTAGCGCCGATCAAACCCCTGTATCTAATTGTGTTACATCAATCGTTTAATGGGTGTTTATGATCCACTCTTAGCCGTCAGGTCTGGTCTACAATTCACCTTGTATTCATCATCTTATCTGGTAATTAAACGCATTGTTGTGTTCGTTTTGATCCATTAATCAAAAACCCTAACATTAATCAATCAAACCTTTAATGAATTACGTGATTTGATTTGTTAGGGTTCAATGCATAAACTGGTTAAATCATTTGTCTGGTTATATATTTTTGTTTCTGAGTTATAACCGACTTGTTGGGTATATTAGATGCTTTGTGTGCGTGTGTTGGAACCGGTGGTCGCCGGTTCGAACCCCGGCCACACGATTTTTAAGATTTTATTTTCTTTATTGGTTTTTGTTAAATATTCTAGTAATTTTAATAAATGATTAATTATTATTAACTGTTAAATCAACTTTATATTGTTAAAACCAACATCTTGGAGTGTATGTTTCTTGTCAAATCTCGTCAAAAACTTTTGTTTACGTGTGTGTGTGTGTGTATATACGTTTATGTGGTATAAGTGTATTTTATTATAATAATAATAACAAATCATCGTTATTTCATTAAAACCCGACATCATTATTGGTGTTTTCTCGTCATCAAACGTCTTTATAAATTTGCTTATATTATGTTATATATAAAAATATATATTATAACAATCGTACTTTAAACGTATCAAGTATATTTATAATTTTCGTTAAATATTCCAAGGTACATATTATATGATAAATATATATTTTAATGTTGACATTAAATTATTTAATATATTACAAGTTATATTTTTATATGTACACATTTATAATTGCACTATATTCAATTAAATATTATTTATACAATCATATAATTATTCAACTCAAAATTATTTATTTAAGCTAATAATAATGATTTCACGATAATAATAACCGTAGAGTTCAATCGATCAATCAATAACATGCTAATCACAACGTAACTCAAATCGCACCGAAATCGTAACTTATTAAATCGTGTGTATCTTTTATAATTATTTCATATTATTATTATTATTATTATTCATCTAGGAATCCTTGCCGGTGTATCCCGAAATGGTTCATCATTCTCACATCATCTTTCTTATTTTGTTCATCCGATCAGGTGAGTAATCACTCCCCTTTTTACTTATTTTTAACCTTTGGAGGACATATGGGTATCGTATCATAATTATCTATTATCTAATATACAAAATCGCAACTGTTTAATCCTTGTGTGTATATCAGTTTATGCCTAACTTGCTATCTGCTTACTTGCTTTATTTGAACCGCATTCGGAGAGGTCCAACATATTCTCAGTCTAGTATGATCATACGACCGTCGTAGTGGCCGGCGTTTGACACATTGACAATGGTTTCACCGACACCTCATTTTAGGTAACCAATGCCCATTCGCTTGACAACGGTTTAGCCCTTTCTTTATGTTTGATTGTTTGTGTATGTGCTATGGTTTAACTGTTTATCTCACAGGAACAATTTGCATCTTTCTTTATATATTATATATACTATTACAGTTGTGTCTTAAACTGGTGTTTATTCACTCAATATGTATTGTTGACAAAAAATATATTTTATACGCATTTGCAGGTTATCAGCTTGGTTGTTTAGCGAGATGAAGATCACGTAGAAATGCTTTTTAGGATACAAACTTAATTAATTATTGTTGTAAATTCGTTATATTTGATGTACTTAACTGTAATTGTTTTATTTGAAATTATTAAATAGATATTGAAACTTATAATGTTGCATGATAGTAACCTTGAGAGCCGTGGCAATCAGTTCACGCCCCGGCATTTTCGCCGTAGGTTGGGGTGTGACATTTGGTATAGTAGAACGATTAGGATTGACTTTGAATTTTTAAAATACCAATCCTAACAACTTCGAGTGGTTGTAGTTAACTCACACAACCTGCCCTTGGTTGGTTTAATTAGGTTATAATTACACAATCCATTAACATATGATTTGTTTAACTAGCATGATAACCTAAGCAATCTTGTTAACAATGTTATTTTAGAGTTATCAAAACTAGAGAAATAGATCATAACTTATATCTCATCATTTCTAAGTATAACATAAGGATCCATTTTTTATCTTGAATAAGTTATCAAAGTATTCTTTTTACCATTTCTAGTCTCCAAGAACATGAATGAACATGAATGATTGTTAATCATCAACCTTGATGTATTGAGTTAAAGTGATAAAACATTTCATTATTAAAGGATAATTGTAAAATAGCCATATACTATACCAAATTAAACCACATGTTTCACATAATTAAGTAAAACAAAGCTTTCTTCATAGATTTTAGATGGTAAATGGAGTTTAGCTCATAATGAGCATTTTTGTGAACATTAAAAGAGATGATGATAATAAACACATGATTAAACTAGAACAATCTAACCAAATGTGGAAGAATCTTCCTTCTTGATGATGATGATGATGATGGATAAAAATGGTAACCTCCAAGCCTTCAAACTCCTCACAAGATCTTCAATATGGGTGTAATGTGGGTGTTTTTATACGAGAAACCCGTTTAGAGATTTTCTTCAAGCACATTTGATAAATGCAACATGCTCTTCTATTTATAGGCATTCTGGAGAGGCAGGCACGACCCCGTGTTTCTAGAGGCACGCCCCCGTGTCCAGGTGTCCAGTTGCATTAAATGCTGTCAGACCGTACATGATGACTCACCACGGGGGCGTGCTCTCTGAGGCACGGCCCCGTGCTTTTTTGTGACATGTGCTAATTCTTTTGTCTTTATTTGAAAGGTGACCACGGCCCCATGGTTGCTAAAGCACGACCTGTGCTTCTTTTCTGGTATGTGTCTTTTCTTGTGTTCAGAAGCATGGGGGCGTGGTTGGGGCTTTTCTTGGGTTTTCTTTAGTTTTTCTTTGTCTTTTTGCTTGTTTCTTCGTTTAAGACTTAGGTTTACCTAAAATTGCATTTTAATTTGATTAGTAGCTTTCTGAGATATATTATTTGATAGAAATTGCAGTTTTTAGAGATTATTCGATGTTAAAAAGATGTATAATTTTATGTATATCAGAATATAGCACCCCGCCTAAGCTAGGCTGACATGTCACCTTTATAGTTGGTCAGAATTCAATGCACCATTTTCATTAATGATAAAACATTACATTTTTTTCTAGATAATTACAAGAGCATAAAACGTCATTTAATCATTCTTTTTATGAAACTCTTGATCCTTAAGTTTTTTTCCTTTGAGCCTCGATCAAATCCTTCCAGATAGCCCTGTTACCATATGTACATATAAAGACATATGCATGCCGGAGTAAAAATACTCAATAGGTCAACAACTATAACGATAACGTAATGTCCTGTAATTAACTATCGATATATATATTATACACACACACACATACATACATATTAAATAATTCATTCACTTGATCAATTAGTTACATTCACTAGGTTTTGCGAAATGTATGCAGCAAAAGAAATTGAAATCGAAAGAATGCATTTCCAGTTCTTCAGGGTCTGCCGGTAAAAGACCAGTGTTATATTTTACTGGTGAGTTGGATAAAATGGTAAGGTTTTGGTTAATGTTTTTGAATTTTGTAATTTGGAGAATGGTTTGAGAGGATTGTGACAATACTACCTTCTTCCTTATACAACGCTTCGTGCGGTCTTGAAAATGAATAATTGCGACAAGTTCTAAATCACACGAAACATATGACTCATTTAAAGCTTCCGAAAAAATATTTATATGGAATGTGGTTTTATCTCACAGTAACAGAGGAATTGGGTATAAACGCCATATTTTGCATAAATTTATTCTCAATATTACAAAACTTCTTTTTACTTTTTCACTTTTTTGGTTATAGTAGATTTCTAGTTGGTTATTTGCAAAAATATTTTCTTAGATTTTCTTTTGGTTTTGTTATAAAAATAGTCTTTATTTGCTACAAAAATTTTGTTATTAGAGAATCTATAATTAGTTGAGCAAGCAATTGGTCAAGTAATTCCCCTCTCCACACTTGAATCTCACATTGTCCTCAATGTGAAAAGATTCATAAAAAGAATCACATGAAGTTGGTGGGTAAAATGGAAACGAACTTCCCTACGGTTAACGAAATTTCGACAGAGCGTCCCCTATTTTTCGTCCGTTTTCCTGTTCTGTACCTGAATAATAAAAACTGCAAACAACCAAGCATAATACTCCTGAAAATTGGGTATGGAATCATCCACACCCTACCCACATGAGCTAAATAAGTACCTAATAAAGCGTCTTGGCACCCACATCCATAATAAGTATCCAAGCAAATAAACAAACGATAGAATGTAAATTGTTTAGATAAACATGATAATAATGTTATGAAAGTACTAGCAGTTAGACCCTTTCCCATACCAGACCTACTAGTGCTGCTGCTCGTCAGTTACCCATGTTATCTGGGTCAAACGGTCCCCACTGGCTGTCCATGCGCTCACCCAAACGGTCAATCTCTCGCCTCGTCTCTGCGTATTCTGCTACTAGTTGTGCATCAGAGGGAGAAATTTGTCCTATTAACATGTCAAAAGAGGTGGTGGTGTGAGTCTGGAACTGGTCAATGAGCCCGTATAGGCCCTCAAAAGAGTACTGGCTGTGGTATGACGAGCTGGGGTCGGCCCCTGATGATGATGGGCTGCCCTGCTGAGAATAAGTGCGGTGGCGGGTCTGTCGGGGTGGTGATCCTCCTCTCTACTTGGGTACATCCTGGATCATCATATCAGCCGAGTCTTCAGGATCCCAAATCTGGTTTAGGGCATCCTAAAACCTCCATATGTCCGGATTTCTGCCGATTTGTTGGACCATTTGCATGCTGATACAGAAACTGAGGTCAAGGGAAATCGGTCTTGGGCTTCGGGTTCCTTATGTGTCTGCTTGGTAAGCTTCGTAAAGCTTGTAGATCCACAGACATTCAAATATCGGGGTATTTGGGCTTTTTTCATTTGCATTGGTTCTGAACAAATGACAGAACAATTAAGTGATGTTGCAAGGCATGTCATTCTTGATGCAATAAAGGGCCCATAAATCCCTCAAGTTTACGACCCCCTCACTCTGACCACGAGCGGTGACTGTGTGGCTCAATAGTGGTGAATGTATCTCATCAGTAGGTCGCGTAGGGCGGTGCTTTTGGTGCTACTCGCATAGTAAGTTTCATCCCCGTAACTCAGTTATTCCCATGCTTGTAATCCGGTAGCACCTGCCGCTGCTCCCTCCTCAGCATCTTCATTTGCAAATGTAATCATGGCGTCGTACCAGATGGGTCTGTCAGTGTCATCACTCGTGTAAATACCCAAATCGATCCCGAGCTTGGTGACCGATCTTGTGTACCACTCTCCCCCACATCTAAACTCAACGGCATCTTCGTCCCACATAGACAAGTTTCTCGTCTTGAAAGAAAATGAGGCTAAATACTCCTTGGTCAATTCAGTTACTACTTTACCCTTTTGATTCAAAACACGCGCCCACGGTCCTTTCACAAATTTCTTATATATTCCCCATTGGTTTACTTGCCTTAGAAATTTGGTTCTGGTTCGCGAATGCTAAGGTAGCCCATTAGTTTTCGGGCCCGTTCATCTCTTTCGGTATCTTCATGGAAGATCAAGAAAGTATGTTCTTCCTCTCCGTACTCAGCCATCTGCAAGTTTAAATTTAACGAAAGTTTCTAAAAACCTGGAACAGAAGACAAAACCACGATGCCGTGCTTCTATAAGCACGACCCTATGCTAAGCAAAAGCACGGTACCGTCCTTTAAGAAGCACGGCTCCCATGCTGTGGGTGACTGGCTATTTGACAAGTTTCTGATTTTGACTTTTGTTGACTCGTGGTGGACCACGGGTCGTGCTTTTCAAAGCACAGCCCGTGTTTTTAATTCTTATTCTATACTTATCAAGATTCGAACTTGCGATTCCAACCGGTTCTAAATATCATCCGGGTTTGATTTGTTATATGGATTACCCAAGATCCGAAACCAAATGGTTTTTCTCAACAAAATTTAAGTGCAAATCTATCTAACAAATCAATATCCTAGATTTAAACAATTAACCCATCTAATTTCCGGGTTTAGACCCGATTTCATCAATTTGTGAGATTTGGGGTTTATTTTAGACCTAGAATGATGAATTTGAAAAATAGATTCACTAAATTAACATTGAAGATTTGAAGCAAAGATTTGAGTAATAGGCAAAGAGGCGTCGGTTTTCGGCTTTGGAAGAAGTGGTGTTAAGGTTAAGTGAGTAGGAATTATTATTTTATTAAAAAAACGTAACTGCACTGTAGAGTGGAGCACGACCCCATGCTTTTGGAAGCACGGTACCGTGCTGCATGAAGCAGCTAGGGTTTTTCTTTGTTTGTTGTTTTTTTAACGTGATGGTCTGATTTTAATTGATTTTCGTTGAAGATTATCGTTAAAAAACAAAACGCAAAGTCCTAGGAATTCATTAACTTCTTAAACATTACAAGGAAGTGAAAAAAACATGAATCGAGAAATACGAAACTAGCCTAAACGATAACAAATTCTAACAAGACAAGACAAAGTCCGAACTACTAACGAGCACCATTCACGAACAAGTCTTAAATGTGTGGTGGGGCTCTTTTGGCTTCCAAGAGCTCGGAAAGATTTTTGTCGAGCTTTGCTAACTCTCGGTTAAGATAGTTGAGCTTGAAAGCCACATCTTTGTTGTGGCTATCAACAACGTGAAAATTCTCGAACCTTGGCTGTTAGACTTTGTTGGTTAGCTCGATTAAGCGAGCTTCGGTTTGGATGTTACTCTCGACTTGGTCTCTTACGATTCTTTGGAGCCTATGATTTCTTCCTCAAGTTGTGAGGAAGAATCACCATTCTTGCTCTTTCTCACTGGTCTTCATTCCACCCTTTTGTTTGGTATGAATGGAATAGTGAGATTTGCATGAATTTTATAGAGACTGGAACGTCGAGCACGGCCCAGTGATTGATGAAGCACGACCCCATGCTGTTAGGGGAATACATGTTTCTGATTCAGAGAATTGTACAGAGTCATCGCGTATCATGCTGAAGATTCTATGGTAATCAAGGCTCTGTGCTTCAAGAAGCACGACCCCATGCTTTTTGTCACTGAATTGTTTCTTTTTATTTTTCAGCGAGACACGATAAAAGGAATTCTTGGAATGATGTTTTAAGATGTTAATTTAACAGTTTTGATTATCCTAAGATTACTTTTCATAAAATTAAAGGTTCTAGAAACAAATAGGGGATAAGCCCGGTTTTCCTAAACATAGATTTTGATCGGGTAAGCCCAATGGTCCTAAATCATTGTGCCTATTACACCTGATTACACATAAAAACATGAAAAATAATGTCTTTAGATCCCATCGAAAGGTTCTCCTCCGTCGAATGGTCCGGTGGAGGGAAGTACGTGAAACGAAGTACTTGAAACTGGAGTTGTTTGTTAATGTCTCGAAGCTCCATTTTCATGCTCTCCACCGATTCGGTGAGTTGGACGAGACCCATCTCCGCAAGGAGATTCATCTCGGTGAGTTCCTTAACGAGATCTTGAAGTTTCATTAGAAGCTCGATTTTGGAAACGTGTCGGGTTTCGTTCCTTAGTTGACGAGGAACGGGAATTGCTTTGTTCATCTCAGTGGACATTTTGTGATCTCAGAGGAGAGTTTTCATGTTTGGTTTGGTGCAAGAAAAGCATTGGCAAGAGGTTCAATTTATAGCCAAGCAATTGTCAGGCACGACCCCGTGCTTGGAGAAGCATGGCCCCGTGTTTTTGGCCTGAGAACTCTGTTACAAACCAGTCTAACTAAGATTTTTGCAGCGAAGATTCCAGCCCGCACTTTGTGGCACGGGACCGTGCTTCTAGGAGCACGCCCCCGTGTTTTTGAGACATAATTTTTTTAAGTAGGAGGACATATATATAAGGCCTGGTTTAATGGGGCCTTGGCCAGACCCTACTTCCAGTATGTTCATTGGTTTTGACGGAGGATTATTACATCCGAAACTTCTTCGAATGGCATGTCGATGTATGGTTTTAATAGATGTCCATTGACTTTGAACTTGTGGCCGTCAGAATTTGAAATCTCGACTGTCCCATAGTCAAAAACTGATTCAACTATGTATGGACCCGTCCAACGAGATTTCAATTTTCCTGGGAAAAGATGTAAACGTGTGTTATATAACAGTACACGATAACCAATTTGAAATTTCTTGTTTCCTTTTAAATGGGCGTCGTGTAGACATTTAGTCTTCTCTTTGTAAGACCAGTAGTTTTAGTAGGCCAGTGCTCTTAGTTCTTCTAACTCGTGAATTTGATCTTCCCGGTTTTTACCGGCGGATGTTAGATCAAAATTCACTGCTCTAAGAGCCCAGCAAGCTTTGTGCTTCAGTTCTACGGGTAGATGACATGCTTTCCAATAAACTAGTTTGAAAGGTGTTGTTCCTATGGGGGGTTTGTAGGCTGTCCTAAGAGCCCATAAAGCGTCGTCCAACTTTTCAGTCCAATTTTTTCGATTCATTCATATAGTCCTTTCGAGTATCCTTTTATTTCCCCGATTCGAGACTTCTACTTGCCCACTAGTCTGAGGGTGATAGTGTGTTGCCAATCGGTGGTGAACTCCGTATCATGCAAAGACTTTTTCCATTAGCAAGTTGCAAAAGTGAGTACCTCTATCACTAATTAGAGCTTTCAGAGTACCGAAACGTGAAAATAGCCTTTTCAGAAATCGTACAACTACTCGAGCATCATTAGTGGGAAGAGCTTGTGCTTCCACCCATTTAGACACGTAGTCGACTGCTACAAGGATGTACTTATTCTCGAATAAGTTAGGAATGGACCAATGAAATCTATTCCCCATACATCAAAGACTTCACATATTTGAATGCTTTTTTGAGCCATCTCATTTTTTTGCTAAGATGTTTACGGCTCTTTGACAAGCATCGCATGCTTGGATCAAAGCATGTGTGTCCTTATATATGGTAGGCAAGAAAAATCCTGCATCAAACACTTTCCTGACCGTGGTGGCGGTACTGTGGTGTCCACCAGTAGGTCCTTACTGGTAGTGTTTCAGAATATCTAAGGCTTCTTCAACCTGATACACACCTAAGAACAACCTGATCAACACCTATACTAAACAAGTATGGATCTTCCCAGAAATAGAACTTAAGGTCAGAGAAGAATTTCTTCCGCTACTGATGAGTTAGCCCCTTCCTTAGGATTCTACAGGCTAAATAGTTCGTGAAATCGGCAAACCAAGGACTTTCATCTTCCTCCTGCATGACTTCTTGGATATGCATGAGAACTTCATGTGAAAAATTATCATCGATAATTTCCTCGTGATGTTATTCTGAAGCTGGGCATTCTAAGCGTGAGAGATGGCCCGCGGATACATTATCTGTTCCTTTTTTGTCTTTAACTTCTATGTATAACACTTGGAGTAATAGAATCCACCGGATAAGTTTGGGTTTGGCATCTTTATTGTTGAAGAGATATCGTATGGCTGCATGGTCAGTGTAAACTATGGTTTTGGAAAGAACTGGGTAGGATCTAAATTTTTCAAAGGCAAAAACTACTGCTAATAACTCTTTTTCTATGGTGGTGTAATTTTGTTGTGCGTCATTAAGAGTTCTACTAGCATAGTAAATTGGGTGAAAATGTTTTTCTTTGTGTTGTCTGAGTACGGCTCCAACCGCAAAGTCACTTGCATCGCACATGATTTCGAATGGAAGGGTCCAATCGGGTGTAGTCATGATTGGTGCATTGACATGTTTGTCTGTTAATATGTTGAATTATTCAACACATTCTTCAGAGAAGACAAATGATGCGTTTTTCTCCAGAAGTTTGGTCATAGGTCTAGCAATTTTGGAAAAATCTTTTATGAAACGACGATAGAATCCTGCGTGACCTAGAAAACTTCTAATGGTTTTGACTGAAGTTGGTGGCAGAAGTTTGGATATGGTTTCGATGTTTACCCTATCAAATTCTAGTCCTGCTTGGGATATCTTTTGACTGAGAATAATGCCCTCTTTGACCATAAAGTGGCATTTTTCCCAATTTAGTACTAAATCACTTCTTCACACCGAGCTAACATTTTGTCTAAATTTTCCAGACAATGATCGAAGGAGTCTCCAAAGACTGAGAAGTCGTCCATGACAACTTCCATAAAGTGTTCAATCATTTCATGAAAGATGGCCACCATGCAATGTTGGAAGGTGGCTGGAGCATTACATAGTTCAAATGACATTCGTCGGTAGGCGAAGGTACCATACGAACATGTAAAGGTGGGTTTCTCCTGATCTTCAGGAGCAATAGGAATTTGAAAGTATATGGAGAATCCATCAAGAAAATAGTAGAACATTTTCCAGATAAACGTTTAAGCATTTTATCGATAAAAGGAAGTGGAAAATGATATTTTCCTGTGGCGTTATTGAGCTTCCGATAGTCAATGCAAACTCGCCAGCCCGTGATGGTCCTCATTAGTATCAGCTCGTCCATCTCATTCATCACAACTGTCATTCCTCCCTTCTTAGGTAATACTTGAACTGGACTAACCCAAGGTGAATATGAGATTGTGTAGATTAATCTGACATCAAGGAGTTTGATTACTTCCTTTTTCACCACATCTTGCATGCTGGGATTGAGACGTCTTTGATGTTGGACCACGGGTTTGTATTCTTCCTCCATGAGGATTTCGTGAGTACAAAATGAGGGACTGATGCCCTTGATATCCATGATCTTCCATGAGATAAACTTCTTATGGTTTTTGAGAACCTTAAGAAGTTCGTCTTTTTATTATTTAGAAAGGTGAGATGAAATGATTACTAGGAGTTGAGAGCCTTTTTCTAGAAAAGCGTATTCGAGATGATTCGGTAGTTCTTTTAATTCTAAGGCCGGTGGTTCTTCGATTGATTGTTTTGATTTTTCATTATGTTCGATGATCTCAAATACTAGTTCTGATGTTTCCTGATAGTTATTGACAATATTAAGATTATCTTTCTCTAAAATGGGTTTGGTAATAGTGTCAGTTAAGATTTGTGTTTCTAATTGGGGTGTTAAGGGAAGATTTCTGCACATAGCAACTCACAATAGAATCGATGATGTCAATACAATATAATGTGTCATCGTGATGTTGCGGATGTGCATAGATTTTCCTATGTCAAAAGGATAGCCTCGTCATTGACCCTAAGAGTGAACTTGCCTGTGCAAAAATCAATGGTAGCCTTTGCAGTGGCTAAGAAGGGTCTTCCTAAAACAAAGGTACACTTTTGTCTTCCTCCATGTCTAAAATTACAAAATCTACTGGGAAAACAAATGTGTCAATTTTGACAAGCATGTTGTCAACAATGCCCCGAGGATATTTAACTGATGGGTCTGCTAACTGAATGCTCATGTGGGTGGGCTTTGGTTCTCCTATACCTAGTTTAGCAAAAACCGCATAAGGCATTAAGTTAATACTAGATCCTAGGTCGGCCAGGGCATTGCTAACAGACAAATTTCCTATAAGACGAGGGATAGTAAAGCTCCCTGGATCAGTCATTTTCGATGGCAGCTTGTTCTGGAGGACAACCGAGCATTCTTCACTTTGGGTGACATGCGAGAGCTCCTCCAGCTTCCTTTTGTTTGTCAGCACTTCTTTGAGAAACTTTGCATATTTCGACATTTGAGGTGGCTTCGACGAAAGGGATGTTGATGTGGAGTTGTCTGAAGAGTTCTAAAAACTTCCTGTACTGTGCTTCCAATCTCTCCTGTTTTAGCCGTCCAAGGTATGGAATATGTAGAACATAAGTTCGTACTGGTTCCTTAGGTTGTATGGTGCCTGTTGGAACTAGTATCTCCTATGTTTCGTCAGGGGCTTCCTTTTCCATAATTGGTTCTGACGTTTGTGAGGTAATAGTGGTTGTGCCACTTCTTAGTGTAACATAATTAGCTGTTGCATTTGGATTTGTGATCGTGTTGCTCGGAAGAGCGCAAGGTGGTCTTTCAGACAATTGTCGGGCAATTTGTCCGATCTGAGTTTCTAGATTCTGTAACGATGCTTGTTGACTTTTTAGGTCAGCTTCATGCTTCAATAATACTCCACTGATATCAAAGCCTCTTGAGTCGGCCTTCTTTTTTGCTTTGTTTGTCTTGGTCATGATTTGGATTAACATTTCTTCAATTTTTGAGTAGCTTGGATTCTGATGGCTACCGGAACTTTGATCTTGAAATTGTGGTTTAGGCTGGAAA
The DNA here is from genome assembly GCF_021521415.1 of Bidens hawaiensis. Taxonomy (NCBI): domain Eukaryota; kingdom Viridiplantae; phylum Streptophyta; class Magnoliopsida; order Asterales; family Asteraceae; genus Bidens; species Bidens hawaiensis. The sequence goes on from NW_027492822.1 coordinate 112,681, forward strand.
GATTGATTCATCGGCCTTTTTTCGAATCCAGGTAGGGTTTGCAAGTTACCTCCGTCCTTCCAACTGAAATTCGGGTGGATTCTCCAACCTGGATTGTTGTTGCTGCTGAAAGCGTTGTTTTGACGGGCAACAAAGTCAACTTCTTCCATGGCCATAACGACTTGTTTGCAGTCACTCGTCTTATGTGTTCCTCCACAGGTGTCATAAGTGATCTTGGGTTTTAATAGTTCGGCTTGAAGTGGTTCGAATTTTTTAGAAAGGGCTTCAAGCTGTGTGATAACATGAGTGTTGAAATTGACGTGGTGCATTCCTTTGTGTGTTGGTATAGATCTCGGTGGGTTGTAAGTAAAACTCTTCTTTTCTTCTTTCTCCATGATTTCAAATGCTTCTTTAGGTGATTTGGATCCCAGGTCTCCACCGGCGACTTGGTCGATGGCCTGTTTGTTTTGACTGGATTGTGCGTCAAAAAAATTTTGTACTTGTAACCATACGTTTAGTCCATGATGTGGGCATCTTCTCAGAAGACTTTTGTATCTCTCCCATACTGCGTGTAGCGATTCATCATCATCGGTCCGAAATCCAGTAATGCTGGCTCGGTATTTGGCAGTTTTATTAGGCAGAAAGTTATTGAGGAGAAACTATTCAACCATCTGGTCCTAGGTGGTGATGGAACCAGAAGAAAGAGATTCTATCCTTTCTAGGGCTTGACCCTTTAGAGAGAAAGGAAAGAGTTTGAGTTTGATCTGATCTTCTGAACAGTTTTGGATTTTAAAGGTTCCGCATATTCGTAGGAATCGAGATATATGAGAAAGAGGATCTTCGTCGAGGTGACCTTGAAATTGTACTGAATTTTCCACCATATGAATGGTTGTTGATTTGATTTCGAAATGTTCGGTGATATCAGGTGGAGCCACTCCATTGTCGTAGCCTTCGAGAGTTGGCTTGGCATATTGGCTCATGTTTGGGTCATTTTTTTTGTGCTGCCATCATTTCTTCGGTTTGTTATTCTCTTGATGTTGTGGCATCTACTGACTCGTCTTTGATTGTTTTAGAGGTTTCTACAGTCCGTTTACGTGCTCCTCGGCGAAAGAGTCGTTCCGGTTCAGAAATTGAAGAAACAAGCTCAGGTCCGAATGTAGAGGATATACATGGGGTGAAATCAAATTTAAACTATTTAAATTAAACTAAAGGTTAGTTGAATTTAAACTAAAAGTTAGTCTAAGCTATTTTAAAACTAAACTAAGGTATAAGTTAATTAAGCTAAAGTAAATGTTAGGCTAGCCTTAAAAATATATAGTTTTATAGTTAATAAAATTAAAATGAAATAGAATTTAAAACTACATTGCGACCGGTACACTTGCCGATTGTGTGTTTTTAAGGTGAATTCGGTAAAACTTGGTTTTTAATATTATATACGTTTTTCACACATCAAGTTTTTGGCGCCGTTACCAGGGACACTGGCAAATTCTTTGTTTAAACCGAGTTGATTATCTGATCTATTTATTTTTTTTATTTAGTTGTTATTTTTCCTTTAGGTGCGGTGCCTTTACTAACTATTTGTGCCTTTAGGTTTAGTTTTCATTTACTTGCTATTTGTGCCTTTCGTACTACGTTCAAAACGCCTATTGGGACCACTCCCTTTTGGTTAGTTTATGGAAAGGCGTGCCATCTCCCCGTTGAGTTAGAACATCTTGCGTATTGGGCATTAAGAGCTGTAAATCTTGATTTATCTGCGGCGGGAAAGAGTCGTTTTCTTCAAATTCATGAGATTGAGGAGTTACGGAATGAGGCGTATGAAAGAAGTTTGGGGTATAAGGAGCGGACAAAGGAACGTCATGATAAACATATTAAGGGGTCCAAAGAGTTTAAGTGTGGGGATAAGGTTCTTCTATATAGTTCCCGGTTGAAGTTGTTTCCGGGTAAATTGAAATCCCGATGGGCTGGTCCGTTTGTAGTGAAGGAGGCATTTCCGTATGGAACGGTTGAGATAGAGGCTGATGATGGACATTCGTGGAAAATGAATGGGCACAGATTGAAGCATTATGCTGGAGATCCACTTGGAGATCGCGAGGAGGAGGCGATCTACCTTGATCCGCCTGGAGAGTAGAGGAGGAGAGCACACTTGGGAATTTGCCCGAGTTGTAGAGTTTGTACAAAACTTAGTTGCATTATTTTCTTGTCCTTTTTATTTTTTTATGTTTATTCTGTTTTGTTTTATTTTTCTTTGAGTCTTTTTAGTCCTTAGGGTCTGTTTGTGTCTGCTTTGGGTTGTTTTGAGTTTTATTTTGCAGGATTGGATTTTCTTGTTCGTACTCAATCTCTATTCGGATGAGGATTTTCTGAGCCTATCATATTGTAGAGGACACCCAGAAGCTGCGACCGCAAATGAAATGCTATACGGTCGTCTTGGAACGAGACTTGTGAAGATAACTGCATTATTACCAGGGGAGTCTGTTCCAATTTATTGTTTTATTTGCTTACATTTTTTTTATTCAGCTTTATTTTCTGTCTTTTTCTATTCCTACATTGGGGACAATGTAGATTTTAAGTGTGTGGATGGGAACTAACGTTTTCTTTTGGTAAAAAATATAATAATAATAATAATAATAATAATAATAATAATAATAATAATAATAATAAATAAAAACACAGTTTCAAATTTTATTAAAAAAAAGAAAAAAATATAAAATATAAAAACAAAAAAAATGGTAAAAAACAAGATAAAAAAAAATTGTCCCAAAATTTTAACGAATTTTATTGCAAATAATGGAAAATGATAGAAAAATTTGAGATTGGTTTTTTAAAACTACTATTATATATGAGATTAAATAAAAGATAACGTACTAAACATGGGATGTGTCGGTAGGCCCAACTAGCTTAGATAGTCCTCTTTAGCAAGTTTTATATATCCAATAATTTGAAAAACGGTGAAACCGAATTTCGATGCTTAGGGAGGATTACCATAATTTAAAAACTTTGAGACGGTAAGACTTAGATGCACTCAAACAAGCACACCACCACATGTCCATCTTTTTACGAGCTTAGAAATAGTTATATACTTTAGGGTGATATAAAAAAAAGAAAAAAGAAAAAAAAAGCGAAAAAAAAAGAAAAAAAAAGTGAAGTATGTTTTGAAAGTTATGTGTATATTCAAAAGTTGTTCAAGAAAAGAAAATGCTTGTGAAGAAAATTATGTAAAGAAAAATGCCAAAGAAGCATTCTCAAAGTTAGTAAAAGAGGCCAAAGTTGTGCATACTAGACGAGACTTAAAGTTTACGTGTTACCAAGGGGATAGTGACTCTGAGGATACACTATTGGGTCTCGAAGGTTCTTAGTCAATAAATATCAAATTAGGAATTTATAGGACAAATTCCAATAATATTTTGGAATAGCTCGTACGACCTCCACATGACCATTCATCCATCCAAATTTCACCGAGTGCATCTAATTAGTACCATCAATGAGTCCTTGGCTTATGGTGATTTGTCAAACCCGTTTGCTTTGACTTTAGTTTTTTCTTGCTCTCTTTGTCTAAGATGGGGTAGGTGTAGCCGTGGTTTTTGAACTTAAAGCGCTTAATGCAATTGGGGGCTTGATAGGCTGGTGGCTGGGTTTAAGTGGACAACAATATCGGCAATCGCGGTTTTTGCGTTTAACTGTGCTAAAAAGATAACCTATATGTTTTGAAAACTAGTCTTGAATTCTGATTCCATTGCAATATATATATTTTTCGGGGACGAAAAAGGTTTAAGTGTGAGGATATTTGATATGGTTTAAAATATACATGTTATTATATAGATATTTACTACATTTTCTAGTATTGTGAGCCAGTTTTTTATTGAATATATTTCTATGTGTCTCATAATTGGATTTTAAAGATTAAATTTTTAAATAAGCTAAATTTAAAGTGGTTGAATATTGGGTAGACTTTTATTGATGGGTTTTAAATGAATATTTTTGACATTTACATGCTTCTCAATAATATGTTCTCTTTTTGTGTTTTCTTGGCAGTCAAACAAAGAAACGCCGATCAAGACAAGGCTGCATATAGTAAAGAAAATATAAGTCGGGTGACACAAATTAATCAAGACAAGGCCCACCCAAGTAAAAGAAATGGGCCGATGGATTCTTTGAGCTAAAAAAGAAAAAAAACCCTATATTATTATCATGAATATAAAGACAACGAATGTGAGGCGAGGAGGAATATTAATTGTTGATATTGGAGCCGTCCATGTTACAATAATTTTGGTTTTGGTGTGCGGCTAGGAGCACAAGTCAACGAAGTAAAAGAAGAAGATATATCATTTATTATTAATTCTCTTTGGTGAGGACTACTGTGGATAGATCGGAAGTTAAAAAAAATCATAATATAAGTTTTGTTGGTGGATGTTGGTCACGTGAAGTCAAGAACAAAGAAAACAAAAAGATTTAAGTGACAATTAGTATTGTGGTCGGCTACGAGAGATTGAGAGAGACTGTTTCTTTTGGAGCAAGATCAGTGAGTTCAATAATTCATCATCATTCATTTAATTGTTTATTTTAACTCCTTTATGAATTTTGTCGTGAACTCATTTATTTTGGTTTCGCACTTTGAACTCATTTATTTTGGTTTCGCACTTTGTTATGAGTAGCTAAATACTTTATACTAACTAGGTTTTGGTTGAACACTATGTTAGTTTAATGGTTTGACGAACTATTATTTGATATTGGTTGATTTAGTATTATGGTAAAGTTTTTAATTGGTTTGTTCATGGTATTGTTGAGTAATTGAATCTAGTTTATTACTTTAATATTTATTCCACTTGTGTTTAATAGTTTTGGTGATTGTTAGACACATGATTAGGTTGTCTACTTTGTGTTTTCAACTTGTTTGCGGTTTATGGTCGAAACAACCGTAGGAGTAATTTATAACAGTTTACTAGATATTTATTGTTCTTTCACTAGAGAGACCGGGAGGTGATTTAGTGTTGTGTCATCTTAGTCTTTTGCGGGTTTGGGTAATAATTGCACGGGAGTGAGTTATCCTATGTCCTTAAGATTATTGTGATACAAGTTGTGTTCAAGTTAATTAAAAATACCCCCTTTATATTAATATATATTGTATTCGAAGAGACCGGGAGGTGATTTGGGTTTTGGGGTACCATAATTTTATAAGGCAAGGTGAGACCGGGAGGTGATCCAAACCTTTAACAATTGAGCGTCACATGTCATTAGAGTTCTAAGGTTTCGTTGGCGAGGCCGGGAGGCGATCTAGCGTATTTTAGTGGTCTTTAATTTCATATTTTTTAAAGATATTGTATTTCAACCAAGTCAAGTTCGTTAACTATTTATTTAACTAGTGGGATTCCATTACCTGGTAGTCGTTTCTCATATTTGTTTTAAAACCCGATTTTTATAAAGATTTTATTTTTAGTTTAATTATTAATTACTTGAGATTTATTAGTTTAATTAATATAAAAAATTATAAAAAAAATCAAAAGAAAGTCGAGGTTAGTAATCTTTTAGGTTTAATAATAAGAGTTTACCCATAGTGTCCAAAGTTTGATATTCGTTCTTACTTGCTAACTACATTGCGACCGGTACACTTGCCGATTGTGTGTTTTTTAGGTGAATTCGGTAAAACTTGGTTTTTAATATTATATACGTTTTTCACACATCAAGTTTTTGGTGCCGTTGCCGGGGACACTGGCAAATTCTTTGTTTAAACCGAGTTGATTATCTGATCTATTTATTTTTTTTTATTTAGTTTTTATTTTTCCTATAGGTGCGGTGCCTTTACTTGCTATTTGTGCCTTTAGGTTTAGTTTTCCTTAAAAAAATAAAAAACTAAAAAATAAAAATAGATATGGGCGACGCTGTTCCACCACCGAGACAAACCGTTCATGCTAGAGCCAGCGAAGGCATCATGGGAGCCCGATCTGCAATTGTTCGACCTGTTGCGACTAATAATCAAAACTGGAAAATTCCATCTCACGTCAAGAACTCCATCGCAAATTCTGCTCAATTCCATGGCTTGGATGAGGAAGATGCTCCGGGACACCTGTCCCGATTCGTGCGGATCTGGGAAACATTTAATATTAATAATATCTCATCCGACGTCAAAAATCTTAAGTTATTCCCTTTCTCACTTTCCGTCGTGCTGCTACATGGTTTGACTCTTTTCCGAACGCCTCAATCGCCACATGGGCCGACTTGCAGTCCAAGTTCCTTATGAAATATTTCTCTCCATCGAAGGTCGGGCGTCTACGCGAGCAAATCCGTTCGTTTTATATGGACCCCGATGAGTCCTATTATTCCGCGTGGGAGCGTTTCCAAACTCTTATAAGTCGTTGTCCTCAGCATGGCCTAAACAATTGGGTTGTGGTTGAAAAATTCTATAACGGTCTTACTCCCGAAACCCAACACAGGTTCAATACCGCCGCCGGAGGAAACATGCTCGATAAACTCACCATAGAGGAGGCTGAAGAAATGTTCGAGAGCATTGCATTAGGGGATCAACATACACCGAGTAGAAGGTTCGTCTCGGCTGCCAAGGCCACAGCCATCTCAGCGTCACGTGGAGTGCATCATGTTGATCAAAATACGAGTGTGTCGGCAGATGTGGAGGCACTGAAGAGGGAAGTCAGAGAGCTTAGGTTGCAAGCTCATAGGTGCGAGACAATTTCTTGCTAATCAAAACCGTTCCTTCTATTCTGGGTGGTGAAACAATAATTCTAACTTTAATTGGCGGGCAGGTAACTCCGGTTATCAGCAACGCCAGAATCTGTTCCAAGAGCCCGCCCCCGAACCTACTCCTATACCAAATAGTACTTCTAAGATCGAGGAGATGTTGGCTAACCAATCTCAATTGTTAAATCAGCTCTTACAAAATGATGCCAACACCAAATCCACTCTTATGCAGCATGAGACGTTCATGAAGGGACAACAGGTCGCATTTCAGAATCTCGAGGCCAAGTTTGGTGACTTGTCCGCAAAGATTGATCAATGACCCTTGGGGAGTCTTCCAAGTAACACCGTCCCTAATCCTGGCCCCACCTATTCAAAACCATTTCAAAATGCTCAGGCCAAGGCAGTGACCACTCGAAGTAAGCGAGGTGCTGTTAGAGATACACGAAGTGAGGAGGAGGAAGTTGATGAGGAGATGGAGATGGAGACACCGCCTGATAAGGTGAACCAGAGGCGAGGCCCAACAAGTACCTCACGGTCAGGCGGTGCGCCAGTTGAGAAGGAGAAGGAGGTTGAGCAGGAACCGGTGCGCGTCTATAAGCCAAAACCGCCATATCCCGGTCGTCTAGTGAAGAAGAATGATTCGGAGCAGTACTCTAGGTTTCTCGACATGCTTAAGAAGCTCCATGTGAACATTCCGTTTGTTGAAGCTCTCGCGAACATGCCAAAACACGCCAAGTTTCTGAAAGATTTGCTCACTAATAAAAAGAAACTTAAGGAGCTTTCTACTGTTACTCTTAGTGAGGAGTGTTCTGCCGCCGTACAGAACAAGCTTCCTAGGAAGATGACAGATCCGGGCAGCTTTACCATTCCTTGCTTGATTGGTAATCTTCATGTTAGCAATGCTTTGGCCGACCTCGGTGCAAGCATTAACCTCATGCCCTATTCAGTGTTTGCCATACTTAACGTGGGAGACCTGCTTCCCACCCGAATGAGTATCCAGCTGGCAGACCGATTTGTGAAGTTCCCAAGGGGCATTGTGGAGAACATGTTGGTGCAAGTGGACAAATTCATCTTTCCGGTCGACTTTTTCATTCTTGATATGGATGAGGACTCGAACGTCCCGCTCATCCTCGGTCGTCCATTCTTAGCCACCGCGCGCGCTCTTATCGATGTTGCCGATGGAAAATTAACTCTTCGAGTTCATGATGACACGGTCACATTCGACTTGCAGAAATCCATGAGGCATACTCAGCAGCAGGATGTCACTCTCTATTTTATCGACAGTTTCATGATGCACGTAGGCGACTATCTTACAAAGGTCTGCCAGAGAGACACGTCCGACACCCAGATCATCGATGAGGAAAATCAGTCATTCGAGATGACAGAATTTGATTTTGAGTTGCAGGAGAAGGAGGAGCTGCAGTTACTTGAGGCAGGAGGACACCAACCGATCATGAGTTCCCAAATCTTTTCTAATGTCCTTGCGGTTGAAGAGCGAGAGTTTCCAATCGAAAAACCATCTGTTGAGAACCCCCCCATCTTTAGAGCTGAAAGATTTACCATCTCACCTCGAGTATGTGTTTTTAGGGGAGGGGTCTCAACTTCCCGTCATCATCTCTTCGAGTTTATAGACGGAGGAGAAGGAGAGGTTGATGGTTGTTCTGAAATCTCATAAGCATGCCATCGCCTGGAAGCTTATGGATATCAAAGGTATAAACTCGTCGTTTGGCACACATAAAATCTTTATGGAAGACGAGTTTAAACCAGTGGTTCGGCCACAGAGGAGGCTTAACCCGAACATGCAGGAGGTTGTCAAAAAGGAGGTTATTAAGTTGCTTGATGCTGGTTTGATTTTTCCGATCTCCGACTCCGCGTGGGTTAGTCCAGTTCAGGTGGTCCCTAAAAAGGGCGGTATGAAAGTTATCACGAATGAAAAGAATGAGCTCATACCGACACGGACTGTAAAAGGGTGGCGAGTTTGCATCGACTACCGCAGACTTAACGAGGCCACACGAAAGGACCACTTCCCGCTTCCATTCATCGATCAGATGCTTGAGCGTTTGTCAGGACAACAGTTCTACTATTTCCTTGACGACTTTTCTGGTTATTTCCAGATCCCCATCGCCCCGGGTGATCAGGAGAAGACCACATTTACATGTCCCTTTGGCATATTCAAGTACCGACGCATGCCATTTGGATTATGTAACGCTCCAGCCACATTTCAGCGGTGCAAGGTGGACATTTTTCATGAGTTAATCGAGGATTCCATGGAAGTATTTATGGATGATTTTTCTGTCTTTGGGAATTCCTTCGATGATTGTCTGCGTAACTTAGATCGAGTGCTCGCTAGATGTGGAGAGACGAACCTTATGCTTAATTGGGAGAAATGTCATTTTATGGTTCGTGAGGGTATTGTTTTAGGTCATAATATTTCTAGTGCGGGGATTGAGGTTGATAGAGCTAAGGTAGAGACCATTTCCAAACTTCCACCGCCCACTTCTGTGAAGTCTATTCGTAGTTTTTTAGGTCATGCGGGATTCTACCGCCGGTTTATTAAAGATTTCTCGAAAATCTCCCGTCCGATGACCCAGCTTCTAGAGAAATATAGGTCGTTTGATTTTAATGAGGAGTGTTTGAGGGCCTTTGAGTTGATTAAGGAGAGGTTAGTGAGTGCTCCTATTCTAGTTGCTCCCGATTGGAATCTTCCGTTTGAGATCATGTGTGATGCGAGTGATTTTGCTGTTGGAGCCGTGTTAGGGCAGCGTCGAGAGAAACATTTTCATCCCATCTATTACGCTAGCAAAACCCTTAACGATGCTCAGGAAAATTACACCACGACAGAGAAGGAGCTCCCTGCGGTTGTTTTCGCGTGCGATAAATTCCGTTCATATCTCGTGCTTTCTAAGACTATCATTTTCTCTGATCATGCGGCTCTACGGTACCTATTTGCTAAGAAATATGCGAAGCCCCGACTCCTTCGTTGGATCCTTTTGCTTCAGGAGTTCGATATAGAAATTAAAGATAAAAGAGGAGATGAAAATGTCACCGCCGACCACTTGTCACGATTAGAAAATTCCGACATGGACAAGACCCGGGAACAGGGAATTGGTGATGATTTCCCGAGTGAGACTCTACTGTATGTAAAGGCGAGTGATGAGGGATTTCCATGGTTTGCTGATCTTGCTAATTATCTATCCTCAGGTGAGTTAGTGCCCGGACTGATGTATCAGCAAAAGAAGAAGTTCTTTGCAGATATTAAGTTCTACATTTGGGAGGATCTGTACTTATTCCGTATTGGCTCGGATCAGGTGATTCGACGATGTGTATTTGGTGATGAAGCTCGTAGTATTCTTCGACATTGTCATGAGGGCCCGACTAGAGGCAATTTTGGTGCGACTTATACCGCCAAACGCGTGTTTGATGCGGGATTCTATTGGCCGGCTATTTTTCATGATGCGCATGAGTTTGTTCGTTCGTGTGATGCGTGTCATAGAGCTGGAAACATCTCATCCCGAAATGAGATGCCCCAAAACCCCATCCAGGTGGTTGAGATCTTCGATATATGGGGCATTGATTTTATGGGTCTGTTTCCTATGTCTAGAGGGAATAGATACATCCTTGTTGCTGTCGATTATGTGTCCAAATGGGTGGAGGCTCAAGCCTTACCTAGAAATGACGCGCGAGTTGTAGTGGGATTCCTTCGAAAACTCTTTGCTCGATTCGGTACTCCTAAGGCCCTTATCAGTGATCGGGGTACCCACTTTTGTAATGCTCAGATGGATAAGGTTCTGAAACGTTATGGGGTCACCCATCGAATTTCTACGACCTACCATCCTCAGACTAGCGGTCAATTGGAAAACACCAATCGTGGTATTAAGAGGATCTTAGAGAAAACAGTTGGGAATAGTCGCGGGGACTGGGTTGAAAAGCTAGATGATGCACTTTGGGCCTTTCGTACTACGTTTAAAACGCCTATTGGGACCACTCCCTTTCGGTTAGTTTATGGAAAGGTGTGCCATCTCCCCGTTGAGTTAGAACATCTTGCGTATTGGGCATTAAGAGCTGTAAATCTTGATTTATCTGCGGCGGGAAAGAGTCGTTTTCTTCAAATTCATGAGATTGAGGAGTTACGGAATGAGGCGTATGAAAGAAGTTTGGGGTATAAGGAGCGGACAAAGGAACGTCATGATAAACATATTAAGGGGTCCAAAGAGTTTAAGTGTGGGGATAAGGTTCTTCTATATAATTCTCGGTTGAAGTTGTTTCCGGGTAAATTGAAATCCCGATGGGCTGGTCCGTTTGTAGTGAAGGAGGCATTTCCGTATGGAACGGTTGAGATAGAGGCTGATGATGGACATTCGTGGAAAATGAATGGGCACAGATTGAAGCATTATGCTGGAGATCCACTTGGAGATCGCGAGGAGGAGGCGATCTACCTTGATCCGCCTGGAGAGTAGAGGAGGAGAGCACACTTGGGAATTTGCCCGAGTTGTAGAGTTTGTACAAAACTTAGTTGCATTATTTTCTTGTCCTTTTTATTTTTTTTATGTTTATTCTGTTTTGTTATATTTTTCTTTGAGTCTTTTTAGTCCTTAGAGTCTGTTTGTGTCTGCTTTGGGTTGTTTTGAGTTTTATTTTGCAGGATTGGATTTTCTTGTTCGTACTCAATCTCCATTCGGATGAGGATTTTCTAAGCCTATCATATTGTAGAGGACACCCAGAAGCTGCGGCCGCGAATGAAATGCTATACGGTCGTCTTGGAACGAGACTTGTGAAGATAACTGCATTATTACCAGGGGAGTCTGTTCCAATTTATTGTTTTATTTGCTTACATTTTTTTTATTCAGCTTTATTTTCTGTCGTTTTCTATTCCTACATTGGGGACAATGTAGATTTTAAGTGTGGGGATGAGAACTAACGTTTTCTTTTGATAAAAAATATAATAATAATAATAATAATAAATAAAAACACAGTTTCAAATTTTATTAAAAAAAAAGAAAAAAAATATAAAATATAAAAACAAAAAAAATGGTAAAAAACAAGATAAAAAAAATTGTCCCAAAATTTTAACGAATTTTATTGCAAATAATGGAAAATGATAGAAAAATTTGAGATTGGTTTTTTAAAACTACTATTATATATGAGATTAAATAAAAGATAACGTACTAAATATGGGATGTGTCGGTAGGCCCAACTAGCTTAGATAGTCCTCTTTAGCAAGTTTTATATATCCAATAATTTGAAAAACGGTGAAACTGAATTTCGATGCTTAGGGAGGATTACCATAATCTAAAAACTTTGAGATGGTAAGACTTAGATGCACTCAAACAAGCACACCACCACATGTCCATCTTTTTACGAGCTTAGAAATAGTTATATACTTTAGGGTGATATAAAAAAAAGAAAAAAAGAAAAAAGAAAAAAAAAGCGAAAAAAAAAGAAAAAAAAAGTGAAGTATGTTTTGAAAGTTATGTGTATATTCAAAAGTTGTTCAAGAAAAGAAAATGCTTGTGAAGAAAATTATGTAATGGAAAATGCCAAAGAAGCATTCTCAAAGTTAGTAAAAGAGGCCAAAGTTGCGCATATTAGACGGGACTTAAAGTTTACGTGTTACCAAGGGGATAGTGACTCTGAGGATACACTATTGGGTCTCGAAGGTTCTTAGTCAGTAAATATTAAATTAGGAATTTATAGGACAAATTCCAATAATATTTAGGAATAGCTCGTACGACCTCCACATGACCATTCATCCATCCAAATTTCACCGAGTGCATCTAATTAGTACCATCAATGAGTCCTTGGATTATGGTGATTTGTCAAACCCGTTTGCTTTGACTCAAGTTTTTTCTAGCTCTCTTTGTCTGAGATGGGGTAGGTGTAGCCGTGGTTTTTGAACTTAAAGCGCTTAATGCAATTGGGGGCTTGATAGGCTGGTGGCTGGGTTTAAGTGGACAACAATATCGGCAATCGCGGTTTTTGCGTTTAACTGTGCTAAAAAGATAACCTATATGTTTTGAAAACTAGTCTTGAATTCTGATTCCATTGCAATATATATATTTTTCGGGGACGAAAAAGGTTTAAGTGTGGGGATATTTGATATGGTTTAAAATATACATGTTATTATATAGATATTTACTACATTTTCTAGTATTGTGAGCCAGTTTTTTATTGAATATATTTCTATGTGTCTCATAATTGGATTTTAAAGATTAAATTTTTAAATGAGCTAAATTTAAAGTGGTTGAATATTGGGTAGACTTTTATTGATGGGTTTTAAATGAATATTTTTGACATTTACATGCTTCTCAATAATATGTTCTCTTTTTGTGTTTTCTTGGCAGTCAAACAAAGAAACGCCGATCAAGACAAGGCTGCATATAGTAAAGAAAATATAAGTCGGGTGACACAAATTAATCAAGACAAGGCCCACCCAAGTAAAAGAAATGGGCCGATGGATTCTTTGAGCTAAAAAAGGAAAAAAACCCTATATTATTATTATGAATATAAAGACAACGAATGTGAGGCGAGGAGGAATATTAATTGTTGATATTGGAGCCGTCCCTGTTACAATAATTTTGGTTTTGGTGTGCGGCTACTTGGAGCACAAGTCAACGAAGTAAAAGAAGAAGATATATCATTTATTATTAATTCTCTTTGGTGAGGACTACTGTGGATAGATCGGAAGTTAAAAAAAATCATAATATAAGTTTTGTTGGTGGATGTTGGTCACGTGAAGTCAAGAACAAAGAAAGCAAAAAGATTTAAGTGACAATTAGTATTGTGGTCGGCTACGAGAGATTGAGAGAGACTGTTTCTTTTGGAGCAAGATCAGTGAGTTCAATAATTCATCATCATTCATTTAATTGTTTATTTTAACTCCTTTATGAATTTTGTCGTGAACTCATTTATTTTGGTTTCGCACTTTGGTATGAGTAGCTAAATACTTTATACTACCTAGGTTTTGGTTGAACACTATGTTAGTTTAATGGTTTGACGAACTATTATTTGATATTGGTTGATTTAGTATTATGGTAAAGTTTTTAATTGGTTTGTTCATGGTATTGTTGAGTAATTGAATCTAGTTTATTACTTTAATATTTATTCCACTTGTGTTTAATAGTTTTTGTGATTGTTAGACACATGATTAGGTTGTCTACTTTGTGTTTTCAACTTGTTTGCGGTTTATGGTCGAAACAACCGTAGGAGTAATTTATAAAAGTTTACTAAATTTTTATTGTTCTTTCACTAGAGAGACCGGGAGGTGATTTAGTGTTGTGTCATCTTAGTCTTTTGCGGGTTTGGGTAATAATTGCACGGGAGTGAGTTATCCTAGGTCCTTAAGAATATTGTGATACAAGTTGTGTTCAAGTTAATTAAAAATACCCCCTTTATATTAATATATATTGTATTCGAAGAGACCGGGAGGTGATTTGGGTTTTGGGGGTACCATAATATTGTAAGGCAAGGTGAGACCGGGAGGTGATACAAACCTTTAACAATTGAGCTTCACATGTCATTAGAGTTCTAAGATTTCGTTGGCGAGGCCGGGAGGCGATCTAGCGTATTTTATTGGTCTTTAATTTCATATTTTTTAAAGATATTGTATTTCAACCAAGTCAAGTTCGTTAACTATTTATTTAACTAGTGGGATTCCATTACCTAGGTAGTCGTTTCTCATATTTGTTTTAAAACCCGATTTTTATAAATATTTTATTTTTAGTTTAATTATTAATTACTTGAGTTTTATTAGTTTAATTAATATAATAAAATTATACAAAAAAAATCAAAAGAAAGTCGAGGTTAGTAATATTTTAGGTTTAATAATAAGAGTTTACCCATAGTGTCCAAGGTTCGATATTCGTTCTTACTTGCTAACTACATTGCGACCGGTACACTTGCCGATTGTGTGTTTTTTTTAGGTGAATTCGGTAAAACTTGGTTTTTAATATTATATACGTTTTTCACACATCAAATATTTATACACTTTGAAATCATTATAAATAAAATATAAATTTTTTTGTTTGAAAAAGCTTCTCAAGTAATAAATACCCAAGTATTTTTGTTTTATAAATCTTTGTTTAATTTAGCATGTTATTTTAATAATTTATAACAATGAGCCATCTCTACCTTGCGAACATCCACTTCATGAATGGCTGATACTGTAATTTCCTTAAATGTTAAAAAAAAATACGCTAGCTACATGCTGGTGAACACGCTGACGCGAAAAATATTTTTTTTACTTAATTACTCCTCAAGACGTAACTTAGGTCTCGGCTCATCGTGGCTTAGGAATAATTAAGTTGAAAACATAATTCAAATTATAAACTTTAAGTTCAACTTGACCCGCTCAGCAAACACCGCGGCGTTCGACATTACTTAGGTACCATAGTATACACATGATCAGTCTCACTCGGACGTAACTTAGGTCCGACCCATCGTGGCGGAGGTCATGACCAGGTATGGTGCGGTGTGCCCGCCGACTTTTTACCACATATGTAAGGATCCAAACAATGTATACAACAGCCCGAGGGCCATCGTGTTACTGATTGTTTATAACGTTTTAGGGATACGTAATCTCATGTAATCAATTTTAATTTGAGTCGATTTATCAAGTTATAAATGTTTTGGGGCGTATTCACCTTTTCTTGAAATGATCAGCTTCAATACACTGATCGAGTCGGGTCTTTCCCTTTCTTTGCTATCTCGCACATATAGTACGATTATAACCTTTTATTAGTCGGATCTTTAATCCGACTTAAGACCTTTAGCCTGTTTTGTATAATCTTTACCTTGATTATATTTTCTTTTAAACCTTTAGTTTAAAATATATTTTCTTTATTTAAACATTTAGTTTAAATATTCTTGCTTTCTTTTATAAGTTAAAAATCTTTAACTTAACTTATTTGCTTTTCTTTTCTTTTTACAAGATAAACCTTTAGTTCTAAATTTTTTTTCCTTCTTTTTACAAGTTTATAACCTTTAGTTTAACTTGTCTACTTTTCTAAACACTACGTTTCTTCTTCTTGAAGAAACGTATACTTTATTTACTTATTAGTTAAGAAATTTAATAAGCTTAAATAACAACAACTAGAACTATTTTCTATTTTCATCTTTTCCCTTTTCTTTTTATAAATTAAACTCTTAGTTTTACTTATTTACTTTTCTTAAACATTACGTTTCTTCTCTAAGAAGAAACACATACTTTATTTCATTATTTTAAATAACAACTTTTATAATAATGTTATTATTAAAGAATTATTTAATATTCTCATTTCTTATTTATATTTATTTGTTATATTTTCTTTCGTTCAATTTTAAGGTATCGAATATATCCCTGACTTAGGGTTTTAAGCCTTTAATATTTTATTATTGTTTTATTCGGGCATTATGCCTACCTTGTTTGGCTTATTATTTTCTAGACTCTCGGGCAGCACTTCGATGCTTGCACGTATATTGAGAATCTTGATCAACAACTCCTTGGCACGCAAATCGAGGCACGCCGGTCTTCAAAACCCGTCGGCACGCACTTCGAGACCGGGTGTCGTCTTGTCTCCTTGGTGGCACGGCTTCAAGATAATGTCGTCGGTACTTCGGGGTATCGTCGTATTATCGGCACGGATTACGAAGAGTCGAGACAAGTTTATCGAGGTGAGTCGTCGGGTCGTCTTGGGATGAATTGGTACTTCAATAAAACGTCTTTGGTGAGTGGCACGTACTTAGAGGAACGTCGGGTTTTGGGAACGAAAATCGAGGTACGTCGTGGCACGTCTTACGAGGCGATTTCTAGAGAGAGGGAGTTTATTTTTAGAGAGAGAAAGTGATGTCTTTTGGTGTGATGGAATGGAAGGCCGATGGCCCCCTTTTATAGGAAAATCTGGTGACCCATCGCAATACGCGATTCCCACCAGAGAACCCCGTCGCGTATCGCGACGTAGGGTTGGCCAATCATCACTAGGGCTGCCACTTGGCGCCATGTGGGGGACGCGGTGCCACGTGGTGACATGTGGCGAAACATAGTGCCACCAGTTGAGATGTGGCAACACCTTTCACGCCTGTCAGACCACGTCATCGCGATACGCGATGACGTTGGGTTTTGGTCCGTCGCGTGTCGCCGTCTGCCCATTTCTTGGGTTTTGAAAACATGCCCATCGGGATACGCGATGGGCTTCCTTCTGATCCGTCGCGTATCGCGATGGGACAGGAAAATAGAAATTTACATTTTGGTACTTTAACTTTAAAACTTGGCATTTTTGATCCGAAATTTTCGTGATGTTACAGGTGACAACGACCCCATGGTTGCTAAAGCATGATCCCGTGCTTGTTTGTCCAATATTTGTCTTTTCTCATAGATTTTGGACTTTTCTTGTGTTCAGAAGCATGGGGGCGTGGTTGGGGGTTTTCTTGGGTTTTATTTCGTTTTTATTCGTCTTTTCGCTTGTTTCTTCGTTTAAGGCTTGGGTTTACATGAAATTGCATTTTAATGTGATAAGTAGCCTTCTAAGCTATGTTATTTGATAGGAATTGCAATTTTTAGAGATTATTCGATGCTAAAAAGATGTATAACTTTATGTACATCAGAATGTAACACCCCGCCCAAGCTAGGGATGACGTGTCACCTTTACAGTAGGTCAGAATTCAATGCACCAATTTCATTAATGATAAAACATTACATTTTTTTTCTAGATAATTACAAGAGCATAAAACGTCATTTAATCATTCTTTTTATAGAACCCTTGATCCTTAAGTTTTTCCCTTTTAGCCCTCGATCAAATCCTTCCAGATAGCCCTGTTACCTGACGTACATATAAAAGACATATGCACGCCTGAGTAAAATACTGATGGAGGCCAAAGTATTGAAGAGCATGCCATGTTTTATTTGGAGCCTATGATCGTGCTTCTAAAGGTGGCCCACGAAAACAGGCTTACTTGGCCCACGAAGCTTCGTTTCAAGTCCATTACCAGTCTAATCGAAGCTTGAGACGAGGAGCACATTGTGGCAAGCGCCAACGACAGTTTGGCCCTGTCCGAAGCCCAAACACGCATTATAAATAAAGTTATGGGCCTTTTTTTTATGTTTTTTCGTCAGCTTTTACGTTTTTCTTTTTGGGTTTGTGTTTGGCCCATGGCCTTTTTTGGTCCCATTTCGTATTAAAAACTTTATTTATATGTTGCTTACGTAATATGAATGGTGAGACTTGAGTTTTGATAATAAAGATTTTCCACTTCAATATCCTTAACCTTTGGGGTGTTTTGGGAAGTTTATCACAGGCATTTACATAATCAACGTGACTTGATCTTCGTTATCGTTTTACCGCTACATCAAATAGTCAGTGGGTCAACAACTATAACGATAACGTAATGTCCTATAATTAACTATCAATATATATATATATATATATGTACACACACACATATATATATATATATATATATATATATATATATAGACACACACACATATTAAATAATTCACATTCACTTGGTAAAAACAAACACATTCACTTGGTCAAGTAAACACATTCACTTGGTCACATACAATTTTTCAGCGCGTCACCTTTCGGTGTGTTGTAATAACCTTTTCAGCATGTCACCTTGTGGTGCGTTGCAAGCAATTCTTCAATGAATCAATAATTCAATATATCTATATACAACTATTTATATATACAATAAATACACTATGATCACATAAGCAATTTAAATAACGGATTTAAATTCCCTATTACCAAGTACTTGAAACCAAATACGTACACATAAGTTGTTAAGAGGTCCAAACCTGAGTGACGAGTAGTAACAACCGAAAGAAAGAATCCTTGCGCAAAAAGTAAACTGTACGAACACCTTCAATCAGTATAACTTAGACTTAAATTTTCCTTTTTGACATCCACATAACATTTAAAATGTTTCTGATGAAACCGATATTATATGTTTCATGTCAAAACCAATATGTATAGCATATTTACGAAATCAGTTATTCCAACTAATATAATTTAGCAAGTAATTAACCACAAGACATAACAATTAGCAAATGAAGGACGTGTGAGCCACCCCCTAACCTAGTTTAATTTGTAAAATGTCCAGAATTTCATTTATTCAATTAACAAATTTATATATAAAAGATACATATATACGTGACAAAATTATTTTCTTATTCATCTTCTTCGAACAAAAACTATCAACTGCCACGATTTCAAAATCAAAATTTCGATCTTGTTGATTACATTTGCATAAAAAAAATAAAAACAACAAACATGTGGCTTTTAATCAAAATGAAGCGAAAAATCGATAATATAATGGTTACCTTGAATGGGTACATGCAACTCGCCCGAGTTCGATAGAAGAGAAGAAAGTTTGAACCAATAATATTTATGTTGCCTTAAACGGGTATAAACGACGTCGCCGTAAGAATAGGATGACATGGAGGTCAAGGAAGAAAAATACACAGGTCGAATTATGCCGCATGGTTCTGGTAATTATAGTATTTGGAAGTAATTGAGTCCTTGATTCTAGTTTAGCATTTGACGAAGAAAATCTCGACGGTTACTTCCAAAGAGAACGAGGTTGACCAATATACAACCTATTAATTAAGTTGGTCATGTATAAAAAACTAGTAGAGGAGCCCGCGCTTTGCAACGGGATCGTATGAGGGTGTTAACGATGGCGTATACGTTATCAGGTGTATCCACAGGATCAGTGAAACCATATTCAAGAACTGGATAAGTTATACTATTTATTTATTTATTTAAAATACAAATAAATGTTGATGAACCATTAACTTAGATAGTACCATAAACTTATTTATAGCAAAACAAATTGAAAGTATTTTTACCCTCGCGTTACGACGGAACACGTAAAATGTATTACATGTTCGGATAAATTTTAACGTAAAGAAAAACTAAGCAAGTTTAAGACGGTGGATGAACATGAAAAGGTTTAACACGTTTATTAGATGAAAGATCGAGATCTTTTAAGACCGATTGAATTCAAGCTTTACCAAATTAGCCCTGAGTAGGTCACAAGCAATCCAGCTTGTTTAGTTTTGAATGGTAGCACCCATGAATAATGGTAGGTAGTGATGGCAAACGATGGAATAAATACACTAAAATCAACAAATCTAAACGTAAACTCGATTAAAAAATATAAAAGAAAACTACTAAAAACAGAAACTGTATTTGAACCAATGATAGGCATATCAAGTTACAAGACCATTCAAACTTACTATGGGACTCAAATAGAAGTGCAAAACAAAATGTAATTAAAAAAAATTCCGAAAACATACACACATTGGAGGTTTTTGAAACTCTCAACAAACGTTCCCCATCTATTATCTATACATGTTTTCTCCACCCATAACTTTTCGACAACCGATAATCAAAAGCGTACAACCAAACAAACAATCGTAACAGATAAATCTGACATATAATTATCATCACGAATAGCATCATATGATGTGATGCTATTTACATGTAACTTGTTTGAAGATTAATTCTATTATATAGATAAATTGTGTCACAGTTGGCTTCTTCAAGTGACAAGTTGTTGGTGTAATAATATTGGTCACAATTACTAAATATTCACTTTTTAGATTAGCCATCATGAGCTTCGGTATGCGTATTGTTGAAAGTGTTGGGGCCTGGATAATAGGTTGGTCGATCTAGCGTTGTGTAGTGACCTTTTCATGATAGTTCACATTCAACATGCTGTTCGAATTAGTTTCATCTTTTTGAGTTTGTGCCGGGTTGGACCCAACAACACGCGAGCGCAACCCGCTTAACACCCCAACCATATTAACTTGTGAAATAAAAACTCGACAGGTTGAGCGGGTCATGTCCGGGTCATTTCGTTAACTTGTTGGTATTTTGGGCCAGACATCTGGGCTTGGGTCCAAAGGGGTCATAACAGTCTAACTAAACAAAATGAGTTATCTACATTGACTTCAACATTGTCATTAAGCATGTTCTTTTACTAAATTTGATAAAAACAAAACTCTATACATGCTTCATAACTTATAAAATCTTTCCAACATTTAGATAACTCAGTATTACTACTATTACTATCCTTTTGAAAATTACATAATATAAGTTAGGATTGTGCACGGTTTGGTTTGAAACCATGAAACTGCCCGAACGGTCATCTGTTTGGTTTGGTTTTAAAGTCCGTTTTTGTGTTGTACCGTAATGAACGGGTTGGTTTATGGTTTCAAACTTTTAGAATTGGACAAAACCGGACTGGACCGTAATATTTTAATACACTTTAATTTTTCAAATATTTTGTATTGCAAGTAACTATCTAGTTAATTATATGTATATAACTTTTGGGAAACTATGAAACTGGTAAGCATATTTGTTATTTGAAGTGTAACTAATTTGCAACCCATTTAGGCTTTCTAGAGATTTTACCTGCTTAATTGACGTGGAAGCATGAACAACAAATGTTAAAACTGGCTATGTAAATTAGTTCACCTTTAAACATGCTTAATGAACATGTTTAACAAAGCTTTAAGTGAGTATGCTCTCAGTTTATTTTTCATAATTTTTATGCAGATTATTTTGAAATAGAAGTAGGAGCTGTGAGTCTGAGAAAGTTGAAATTAATCCAAAAGCTATCCATGTTGTTTTATATATTTTTGACATGCTTTATATATATTTAAACGGTCTTTTTATTTTATAGAATTTTTAAAATGGCCCAACAAATTTCAAACCATGAAACAAAACCGGAAGCAAACTGTTAGCAACGGTTTGGGTTGGTTCAGTTTTGAAAATCAACGGTTCGGTTTTGATTTTCAATATAAAAAACCTTTACTAACGCTTTGGCTCACGGGCTGACCTAAAAACCATCAAAACCGGGCCGTGAACACCTCTAATATAAGTCACTTTGGGTTTAACTAAATTATGACTTTGTTCATCAAATTATCAACAATTCAACATTAAAAAATATAAATGACTTTAAATAAAACTATGTAAGCGGGTCATGTTCAGGTTATAGTAGTGTGTACCTGGAGACCATAAATATCAGCTATTATTGCATTAGTGAATGTCTGAATGGGCCATCTTTACATTCACTTTTTGTTGCAGCATCCTGCATAACAGTGATAAACACTGCACTTATAAGTCAATAGGTAAAATAAACATATAAGATTATAGGATAACAAAAGTTGATACCCCTTATGTTGAAAATACTGGAAAAACTAAAAACTATAATCTAAAAATAGAAGAATGATGACATGAAACATACTGGAAAGGGAAAACAGCTGGTAACTTCAAGAGCACCTCCAAAATCTAAGCCAAGAAGTTGACAAGTCACAAGAGAAGATGAAAACTCAGTGTAGTGTTTATGATCTTCATATCACCTGTTCATAATGTTAACTTACAGTTTAAGAATACATAAAAACAGTAACAATTGGCCGAATGTCATTAATGCTTCTATGGTACTATTTCTTAATCTTGTTCCATTATGACTTTTACAAAACAAAAAGCAACAAGAAAATAAACAAATTAACTTCATACAGTTTAAACACATAATATAATATTCAATATCGCATGCTCATAATATCAATTTATAATTTAAATATATATAAAAAAGATAACAATTAGTCGAATGTCATGTATGCTTATACCGTTCTATTTCTTAATCTTGTCTCATTATGACTTCTACAAAACAAACAACAACAACCAACAAAATAAACAAATCAGCTTTATATATCTTAAACACATACAAAACCTAACGATGATGATTAAACAAAACCACAAACTTGAATTAGATTTGTAGATGAGGATCATCTAAATGTAACTCTCTTCATTAAATTCCACATCACCAAATATTATCCCATCCTGCTAGTATATAGCAAAGCACTCAATTCCACACAAAAACAATAATAAAGGAACCAAGAGAGACTTAGCTAATGAATAATGATCAGTAACACGCTATTTTTAATCACTCCTTACATATAAAGTCCAATATTGAACTTTTTGTTTAGTTATTGAAATGTAGTAATTAAGAAGGTTAGCTACTGATCACTTACATGATTTAGAGTATAGAAATCCCAGTAATAAAGTAGGACATGTCCCGTAACAATGGACCTGATATGATGAACGGCCACTGTTACCAAACCTGCAAATTAATCCGAATTAAAAACGTAAGATATTACATAAAAACCCACCCTGAAAAAAACATTGTCAAAATTCAATACGTTGATCCAGATTTATGAAACAAAACATTAAACCTGCAACTTTGATTTTTGAGTAGATATTGATGTTGATGATGATCATTCAATTAAAGGTTCGCCGGAGAGTGCTTTAGTGCTGCCAAAAGATGAATGTACGTCGTAGAACATTTAATTTATAGACGTCTCGTCATAATTGTTTAAAGGTGTCTTGAAATGATAAAATTACCATCTTTTCCATCTAAATGTTTTATATGTAACTAGACGGGTGCCCGCGCGATACAACGGGAAACACATACTTTTGTAATCATGTAACAAGTTTATGGGTGTTCGTTGTTCGATTTGAGAGACAAAAACGTTCAAACCGATCATTGGTTTGATTTCACCATTGATTATTTTCATTAACTTTTGGCCGGTCGTTTTCAATTTTCAAAGCCTCGTTTCGGTTTTCGATGACAAAAACTGGTTACTAACGGTTTGACCCGCGATTTAATTAAAAAACCATTAATACCAGACCACAAAGGCCCCTACGTAAAATGTTATTTTTTAAGCGAAAAAAAACTATAACAATATGATACTCAAATCAAAGAGAAAAACATGCTCGTTTTTATGGTGTAAATTCTTTAGAAAAATATTAACGCATGAAAAAGTTATTAATGTTTAAAAATCATGAAGGAAGTTGAGTTAAAAATGAAAATAAAAATCGCATAAGAGTGAAAGATCAAAGATTATAGTTATAAATATTTTTAAAATTTACAAAAGTTAAGTAAAGTGAATGGGTCAATGTTATAACTATTATTTAATAACCATATTTGTCTCTTTCAGTGGACAAGTTCGCCCTTATCCTAGATGTATTGAAGGTCGTACCATGTGTTGATTGATTTGTAAATCCCTTAAAACCAAGGTGTCTTAGTTTGTCCTCCTCTCATATATTATATATAGTATAGATAATATATATTGGGTATGCTTGGTAAAACTAGCTGGTAGCTGTAGCTGGAAGCTGCTAGCTGAAAGCTGGTGGCTGGAAGCTGTAGCTGGTAGATGTAGCTTTTTAGATATATTTAGATGTTTGACAGAGTAGTTGCAGCTTTTAATAAAATGTATAAAATTACTAAAATGGGCATAACTAAAAACAATAATAGTAAATGTATTTATTTTAAAATGTTATTTAAGTAAATTAAAATACTAAAAACATGTAGTTATTTCTAAATGATACTAATAGAAGCTTTAAGCTTTAAGCTTTTTCTTCTGACTTAAAAGCTTCAAGCTTAGAAACCGTGATCATGATCAAAAGTCATACATTTTTTGAAACAAACTTAAAAAAAATATATTAAACAAGTTTTTTTTTTTGAAGTATCAGAAATCATAAATCATTTATGATATTATTCTATAATACATATAACTAAAGAATATCTTTACTCTTTAAAACATTTGATTATTTGTTATTAACACACAACTGATTTACGAGTTATTAATTAACACGTCTGAAATCCGACATATTATTACAAGATTTATAACTTTAGGGTTTTAAAAAAATCAGGATGTTACAATTATTACCCCTTTAAAAATAACTTCGTCCTCGAAATTGAAGATTATATATATCGATCCTCAAGCACCGAAATCACTGAACAATAAGAGTTCTTATTAAGAAAAACAAAATGAGGTTCATTGAGCGATGAAAAGATTCAAATATAGAAAAACACACAGTCTTAAAAATAACGACAAGAAGTGCAACTAAGAAAATGCTTCAATCCTTCATGGATTTAGACCAATATCATCATAGCCATGATGTTTATATTTTTCTGCCAGCGATGTTGGTGAGTTGTCAGCGGTTAAATCAAACACTCTTCCGCTAGCAGTGGATGGTATGGCGTTCGCACAGGTAGCAGACGTTGTTGCATTTTACCGGTGGTTTTCTCTATGAACAGACAATACTGAATCGAGTGTCCACGTTGTTTACATTTATAACATCCTCCGGTGAGTTTGAGTCCTAAACCTGGATGAATCTTCCCGCAAGTTTTGCAAGGCGGTAATGGGTCTCGATTTTGTAGAACAACGACCCTATCATTATGCGAAGACCGATGAGAACTTCCATTCTGGTTATTAGAGTTACGGTTTGAGTTCGTTTTATGACTAGCAGAAGATGGAGTTTGGGTGGAAGTTTGCCCAACATTCATAGCAAGATTCTTTAAGAGGTTCCCGTCATACTGAAGTCTTATAGATTTGTTTGCAATCTCTAAGTTTTTGACCGCATTTGCCACTTCTATAATGTTGTTTAACTATTGGTTAACAATAAGCCACTTCATTCTTTCACATAATGCCCATTTCAATTTTCCTGCCAGTTCTTTTGGGGTTCCGGTTGGTCTGGGGAAAATGGCTAATCTTGTGAACCGTTCCATAAATTTGGTCATCGGTTCGTCTTCCCTTTGTTTGATAGAAGCAAATTCACGAATGTATTCCTCCCTAAAATCGACTGGGAAGTACTGTTGGGAAAACAAAGCTTTGAAATTATCCCATGATAGTGTAGGAGCAAAATTATCACCTCTTCTAGCATGTTTAACATAACTCCACCAAGATCTTGAGTTATCTTCAAGCTTATAAGTAGCCAATCTTATTTTGAATTCATCATTGACACCTAAAACTTCAAAAATATTCTCTATGTGAGAGACCCAGTTCTATGCGTCAACTGGTGTCTTTGTAGAGCTAAAAGACTTAGGGTGCTGCTTTTGGAATCTAGATATCAATTTGTGAATGTCAACAGTAGACGACATGTAACGATTTCGGCAAGTTCAGGTATACCCTAGCCGGAATATACTATTTACGTGTTATTTAATACTGAATATATGAATTATAATGTGTTTATACGAGTATATAAGATTCACAGTACGAATTATACTCGAATGTACAGCTAGTCGTATTGAAATTACGATTAATCGATAAACGGTTATTGAAACCCGAACGAATCGGGGATTACATTATAGACGAAATATATAATGTTTAGTGATGTTTACGAAGTATTAAAGCTTCGGGATAAGTGAATTAAAGCACAGAAAAGAGTTTTCGATTTAATGGTACGTCGGTACGTTAAACGAAACCTTTAATATCAAACCAAGCAAGAGACGATCGATCAAGCCGAAAAAGATGCACAATTACCGACAATATGATATGTTAAGTCAATAAATGTCATGGTTTAAGTTTTTAAAGTTTTTAAATCGGTTTTATATAAATTTTATTTTTAAGCCGAAAAACGACCGTTTTGGCCTCGTTTTGAGTGGAATTAAACGTTTAACCGAAAAACGAACTGAACCAGATTATCCACAACATTATCCGGATTACACAATCCGAATGTGTGGCCAAGGTTTGAGATGTGGGCCCCACCCCACACCATACATGGACCGATCGGTCCATTGGTACACACACACACACTT
The DNA here is from genome assembly GCF_021521415.1 of Bidens hawaiensis. Classification (NCBI taxonomy): domain Eukaryota; kingdom Viridiplantae; phylum Streptophyta; class Magnoliopsida; order Asterales; family Asteraceae; genus Bidens; species Bidens hawaiensis. The sequence continues at coordinate 138,937 of NW_027492822.1, forward strand.
CATTTTCTTTTTTTAACATTCCAACTCTCCAAATCCTCTCAACCCTTTACACATTCAACCAAAATCTTTGATTTTTAAGAAGATCCACAAGGTATAAACATGTTATTATGGTTTGATCTTGCTTTTTAATTCCAAAATCATGAGAAAATGAGGTTTCAAGTGAAAAATGGGTGAAAACCCGAGATGAAACCGATTCTTGCATGATCAAGTGATGTATACAAGTTATACAAGGGATCTTGGTCCAAGAAAGGAGTTAAAAGAGTCAAAAACGAATTTTTACGGTTAAAATCTTTGTTTTGATGTCTTAACCGAAACCATGAAAGAAATGGCTTGATTGTGGGTATAACTTGCTTGGTGTGGTGTTGTTGTGCTTGTAGGTGTTGTAGCTAGTTGCTAGCAAAGGCTAGAAAGCAATATCTTTGCGATCTAAAGCTAGAAACACAAGGTAGTTCGGTTTTTCGTATGATTTGTAAGATTTGGACAGATTGTGGTAGACTTAGATTTGAGTCATGAAATTTCACAGAGATGATCTACACATGAAAATATGAGATCTGTGAAATTTTAGTAATTTTTGGATAAAGGATGAATATTTGGTGAATTTAATGCTCGGTTTTGGCTAAAAATGGTGAAAAATAGCTAAACATCATGAAAAATTCTGGAAAAATTCAGATAAGATTTTTATAACATATAAAAGTCACACACAAAATTTCAGGTCCATTGGAGAAGTCTAAGTAGGCTTTTCGGTAAAACGAGTTCTAGGGTTTTCTAGCTCGGTTTTGGTGAAAATGGCATGAAAAATGAGATTTTGGTTCTGGAAAAATTACAGGGGACTATGTGGATGGCAGGGGTCATCCCAGAAAAATTTGGGATTTTTCTAAGGTCATTTGGTATTTTCGACATATTTGGTGTTTAAATGACGTTTAAAAATAGATAAATAAATGTTAAATATAGAAATTAAATCTGGAAATATTTTTATTAAATTCCTTACTGTCAAAAACTGAATTGTGCAAAATTTCAAGATCCGAGACTAAACGGATATTTATTTGTGCTAAATGGAACTTAAAAACAAAATTTTAAAGCTTAAAACGTGTAAACCGGCAAAGTTTGCCTAAGCGAGCTGACTGGTGTATAAAAACCTTAAAAATGGACTATTTTCATGAAACTAAGTTAATCAAGTAAAAAAATAAATCATCCGAAAATAATTCGGATGATTTGGGTAATCTTACCCGATTTAGCAGTTTCCGGTGTATTAAAGACGGAAACGGGCCCCGCGGCCAAACGGGGTGTCTAAACCGAGCTCTAATTTCACCACTTTAATTAAAATATCAATAACAACTATTTTCGGGTCGTATGTGGCCAAACTCATTTTTGAAAACAAAAAGACGAATAACCGTGCTAGGCACGCAAAACGAGAAAACAAACTAATGGTAGTTTTGACTAAAGAACTCTAAGTGATATCACAATCTAAGTCCTGAGAAGTGTTTCGGGGTTAACACTGTCCCCGGATCGTGTACGGTACTGGGTTAACAGTGTCCCCGGACGTACCGGTTAACACGAATTTAAGTTATATTAATAGAAATTGTGTAGTAACGACTTAGGGATCATATTACAGATCCGGACAGGTAGCCGTGCACAGTATTACATCTTTGCTCACAATAAGGTGAGTTTTCACGAGCCCCTTTTTACTGAACTGTTTTAAATATTTTCCCGGGGCGGAAAGCATGTTTTTATCAAAGTGTTTAAGTACATGCTGATCGCATGGAAATGAATGTGTTTATATAATGTTTATTGTACGGGAATCGTACGATAATGTATTAAGATGGTAATTGTCTGAGTTGCTAATATTGTAAGGCCCGAAGCAGTGTTCTGGGTTAACAGTGTCCCCAGAGGTTATTAAGTATGTTTCTGGGTTAACAGTGTCCCCAGAGGTTATTATATGTAATTCTGGGTTAACAGTGTCCCCAGAGGTTATTAAATGGTGTTCTGGGTTAACAGTGTCCCCAGAGGTTATTAAACGTGTTTCTGGGTTAACAGTGTCCCCAGGGGTTATTTGATATATTTCGGGGTTAACAGAGTTTTCACTTGTGAGCTCAGCATAATTACATCGCTTATTTATGATTATCTTAATGATTTGATATGGTTTATTTAAATTAGTGAAACTCACCAACTATTCGTAGTTGACCCGTTTTCTTTACATGCTTTCTAGGTACACCCAAATTGGAATGAGTGATACGTGCTTGATGATGTGTGCTATTTTGTGGAAGATTAAGGATCTATATTTTGCATTAAATATGTTAATGTACTATCGGTAAAACTTATGTGATAACGCCTAGATGGTAACGAAACTCGGAACAATGTAATTCGTTTAAATTAATGTAGTGGTGTTTTCTTTATAAGCAATGCTGTTGATATCAGACGTGTCTGTTGCATCCCATGTACGTTTCCGCTGCGGTTACGGGGTGTTACAGAACTTGGTATCAGAGCCATTGGTTATAAAGAATTAGGATGTCTTTAAAAGATACCTAGAATATAACCAGTAGCTTAAGTGTTATAGGATCTGAATATCAACTAATAATTTATTGTGACGAGGTCTGGATGAACTTGGATGGACAAGTGAGTTATTATGGTCCGGAACATAATAACAGACTTGTCCGCACGAGGGAATTCAGGGGAAGTCACGGGGGACTTTAATAGGTAAAATTGGCAACATATGTGCAAATATATGATAATATTGTATGTGGTCAAGTTGTATAAGTAAGTGGATATTAATTTGATTATGGTTCACACTATGAAAAGAACTATATGTTTGTTTAACTTGTGTGCAGGTAATTATGTCGAGAACACCTAGTGTATCGATGGAGGAGGACCCGGAGGAAGTCAGCTCCGGGAACTCTGGGAGCCTCCGCGTATCATCCAGCTCCGAGCCTAGCGAGGCTAGTCATAGGAGCTCTAGCTAGTCCTCCCCAGCCAGGATTGCCAGATCACCTACCCCACCCGCACCACAGGATGTCCCTATCCCTCCCGGATTCGGACCCCGCCTCACGGTGCGGATCAGTGTCCCGCAGGTCCCACCTACCTCGCCCCCACCCAGACCTGCTACCCGCAGGGGCGAGTCCTCCCGCTCCCAGCCCGAGCCTGTGACTCCACCTGTGTGGGGTCTCCCTAGGCAGGAAAGGGACGCGGCGGCATGGCTGCGAGTGCTCACCGAACAGGTGAATGAGCACTCCGCCGCCTTGACAGTGGGGGTACAGAGGCGGATGTACCTGGGGGACTGCATACTGGACCACCAGTATGCGCTTTCGCAGCTGAAGAGGGAGTGCTCATACTCCCAGTGGATGATCGGCCGGATGGAGACGCGGATCCGGGTTATGCTGGCTGTGATGGTGGTGTTGGTGGCGGTGTTGGTGGGTTTGGTATACCACCGTGTTTAGTTGTGTTAGGATGGGAGTAGACAGGGACCGCTTTTTGATACTTTTTGAAGCAGTTAGTGGTGATGCTAACATAGAGTGAATCTTGGGTAGTTATATACAACCACTGGCCCTTAGGGGGGTCTCTTTTGGGGTATATCATTATAGATACTTTTGGGTATCATTCAAGCACTGACCCATTGCGGGTTATGTCGAGATGATGCCGACATAGGCCCTATGTATGAAAACTTAACTTATGTAATGATGACAGGAAAGTATGAGAACTGACATGGATGTAATATGTACTAATGTTTATTAATGAATGGAATGTTTGTTGTGTTTTATGATTGGAACTTGTATTAATTATATATATTTTCTTGATGTTGTGTAGAATGGCACCAAAACGTTCAGCCCAATTGTCGGAAGTGGACGTGAGTCGTTTGATTGCTCAACAGTTAGAGGCGGCGATACCGGATATAGTATCGCGCATCGCCGCCAGTATTAACAATTCGGCCAATCCAACCCCTCCGAGCAATCAAACGACCACCAATAATGACGGGGAACAAAATGTTAATCCTCCACAGAATGATAACACGATTCCGAGTAATGACGCACCGCCTAGGGTGGTCGTTACAGACAGTAATGGCCCTATACCTACGGTAGAGACGAACTGTACTGAACCGATTCGTGCATCCAGGGGATGTTCGATCAAGGACTTTATGTTGTGCAAACCTCTAGAGTTTAGCGGGTCTGAAGGACCAAATGGGTTGGTTAAGTGGATCGAGAAAATAGAATCAGTTGTGAACATCAGCAACTGCCCCGAGGACTGTGTTGTAAAGTACGCCACCTGCACATTCACGGACCATGCCTTGACATGGTGGAACACGATAGTGCAGACCCGGGGTCAGGCAGCAACAAACCGCATGACCTGGACAGAGCTTAAGGCTCTTGTACTGGAACATTTCTGCCCGAAAAACGAATTGCAAAAATTAGAAAATGAATTGTGGAACCTGGAGATGCAGGGGGCAGACCATTTGGGTTATACGAACCGATTTAATGAGTTGTCGCGATTGGTACCATGGTTGGTCACCCCAGAGTCGAAGAGGGTTGAGCGTTATATTTGGGGGCTAACTCCAGTTGTAAGGAGTATAGTCAATTCTGGGGGACACCAGACGTATGAGGGTGCGGTGACGCAAGCTGGTATCGTCACGTATGATTTCGTAAGGAGCAGGTCACTGAAGGTGGCGGGAGAGTCCGCTGGGGGAAAGCGGGGTACACATGACCATAGGATCCAGGAAAAGCAGCAAGGTAAACGTGCTAGGCCCACTGCCCAGAACTACGCCATGACTAGTTCAGGCGGAAGGCAAGAACCGCAGAAGGGAACGTTTCCTAAGTGTGGGAAATGCGGTTACCACCATGGTGGCATGTGCAAAGAGGTGGTGTGCCACCGGTGCGGCAGGATTGGGCACTACGCACCGAGTTGTAGGACAAACCTGAACAACTTGAACCGGCAACCGCAACCTATCCGTGCGCAGCCATTTAGGACCCAATCAGCCCGACAACAAAACCCACAAGGAAATCAAGTGATGACCACCAGTCGTGCTTGCTTTGAATGCGGTGGCACAGATCACTTCAAGAGAAACTGTCCGAAGCTGAACCAGGGAGGAATTGGGCGGCACATCGCGGGTCAGGCATCGTCGTCCAATCCGGCGCGAGGCCGAGCATTCGTGATGGGGGCGAACGAAGCACGCCAGGACCCCAGCGTAGTGACAGGTACATTCCTCGTCTCTGATCATTACGCTTCTGTATTATTTGATACGGGCGCTGATAGAAGTTTTGTCTCCGTTAGATTCCTGTCGATAGCAAACCTCCCAATTGATGAAACCATAGAACCTTACACCGTAGAAGTCGCTAACGGTAAAACCATGATAGTTAATCAGATAGTTCGGAATTGCCCTTTTCTTCTGAACGAACAATCCTTTCTGATTGACTTGTTACCGGTAGAATTGGGTAGTTTTGACGTGATAGTGGGAATGGATTGGTTAGCACGTAACAAGGTAGAAATAAACCGTGAAAAGAAAATCGTCAAGATCCGGGTGTCGGATGACGAAGAGGTATTAGTGCAGGGTGAGAAGTCGGGCAATATGATACCGTTTATATCCCACCTCAAGGTGTTAAAATATATACGCCAGGGATGCGTGGCGTATCTAGCGAGCTTGACGGCCACGGATCCTGAGGAAAAACAGGTGGACGATATCCCAGTGGTACGCGAATTTCCCCAAGTTTTCCCAGAGGAACTTCCTGGATTACCGCCAACCCGACAGGTCGAATTCAGAATCGACTTATAACCTCAAGCTGGCCCTGTTGCTAAGGCGCCCTACCGACTTGCACCATCCGAGATGAAAGAATTATCCAACCAATTACAGGAATTGTTGGATAAAGGATTTATACGTCCCAGTTATTCCCCGTGGTGTGCACCTGTACTATTCGTGAAAAAGAAGGACGGGAGCCTTAGAATGTGCATTGATTACAGGGAATTGAACAAGTTGACAATCAAAAATAGGTATCCTCTCCCCCGAATCGATGATCTGTTCGACCAACTACAAGGTGCGAGCTACTTCTCAAAAATAGATCTTAGATCGGGATACCATCAGGTTAGAATTCAGGAGGAGGATATCCCAAAAACCGCATTCCGGACTCGCTACGGCCATTACGAATTCTTAGTTATGCCTTTTGGACTAACAAATGCGCCAGCAGTGTTCATGGATCTCATGAATCGAGTCTGTAAGCCCTACCTCGATAAATTCGTCATCGTGTTTATTGACGATATTTTGATATACTCGAAGAGTAAAGGAGAGCACGAGCAACACTTAAGATCAATTTTAGAGCTTCTGAATCAGGAGAATTTGTATGCAAAATTCTCCAAGTGTAACTTCTGGTTACAAGAAGTGCAATTCCTTGGTCACGTTATAAACCATCAAGGAATACACGTTGATCCAAGTAAGGTTGAAGCAGTTAAGAATTGGCAAGCGCCTAAATCGCCAAAGGAAATCCGCCAATTCTTAGCCTTAGCTGGATATTATCGTCGATTTATAGAGAACTTTTCCAGCATTGCCCAACCTTTAACCCTTCTGACCCAAAAGGATCGAAAGTATGAATGGGGTGAAGAGCAGGAAATGGCGTTTCAAACGCTAAAACAAAGATTGTGCCAAGCGCCAATCTTAAGTCTCCCTGACGGAGACGATGGTTTTGTCGTGTATTGTGACGCATCCCGGAGAGGGTTAGGATGCGTGTTGATGCAAAATAATAAGGTTATAGCCTATGCTTCTCGACAGTTAAAAATACACGAGAAAAATTACACTACTCATGACTTAGAACTGGGAGCAGTTATCTTCGCACTTAAAATCTGGAGACATTATCTCTACGGTACAAAGTGCACCATCTTCACCGATCATAAAAGTTTGCAAAACATATTCGATCATAAAGAACTGAATATGAGGCAACGAAGATGGGTCGAGTTATTAAGCGACTATGACTGTGACATCCGTTATCACCCCGGCAAAGCTAACGTCGTAGCCGATGCCTTGAGTAGGAAGGATCGGGTTAAGCCATTGCGAGTGCGAGCGTTGGGGATGATAGTCCAGTCGAACCTTTCGGATTTGATTCGAGTCGCTCAACGCGAAGCGTTGAAAGAGGAACAAATGGAAAAAGAAGGACTTTACGGTAACGGGAAGAATTTCGAACAGCGCGTGGACGAAATTCTCTATTTCAAAAATCGGATTTGGATCCCGACCCTCCATGACCTTCGTGAACTAATCATGGACGAAGCGCATAAATCAAAATATTCCATACATCCGGGATCGGATAAGATGTACAAGGATGTGAAGGAGTTCTACTGGTGGCCGGGTATGAAAAAGGATATAGCCACATACGTCGGCAAGTGTACGACGTGTGCGAGGGTTAAGGCGGAGCACCAGAAACCTTCGGGAATGTTACAACAACCGGAAATTCCTGAATGGAAGTGGGAGCAGATCACGATGGATTTTGTGACACATCTCCCCAAGACGTCCCGAGGACATGATGCAATTTGGGTAGTCGTGGATCGATTAACCAAATCGGCACATTTTATTCCGATTAGAAATAATTATAACACTGAGAGACTCGCGCAGATTTATATAAATGAAATTGTGTCTCGTCATGGTATACCCATCTCGATCATCTCCGATCGGGATAGCCATTTCACCTCCAAACTTTGGCAAGCTGTGCAAGAAGCGCTGGGAATGCGTATTGATCTAAGCACAGCTTACCACCCTCAGACCGATGGTCAGTCTGAAAGGACCATCCAAACCCTGGAGGATTTGCTTCGTGCATGCGTACTGGATTTTAAGGGAAATTGGGATCAACATCTCCCACTCGTTGAATTTTCCTATAATAACAGTTACCATAGCAGTATTAAGGCAGCACCTTACGAAGCATTGTATGGACGGAAGTGCCGATCACCACTCTGCTGGACTGAGGTGGGCGACACACAGGTTATTAGATCAGATCTGGTCCAGGAAACGACCAGCAAAATCCTTGAAATTAAGAACAATCTGAAGGCCGCGCGGGATCGGCAGAAGAGTTATGCCGATACCCGTAGAAAGCCGTTATCATTCGAGAAAGGTGATAAAGTGTATTTGAAAGTATCACCTTGGAAAGGAGTAGTCAGATTTGGAAAGGCGGGGAAGTTAGCCCCTAGATACATTGGACCATTCGACATTACTGCAAAAATCGGTCCTGTAGCATACCGATTAGAACTGCCTGATGAACTGAGTGCAGTTCACAACGTACTTCACGTGTCGAACTTGAAAAGGTGTCTGTCGGATGAGACATCGGTGTTACCTTTGGAGGGTGTCCAAATAAATGGTAGGCTCAACATTGTAGAGGAGCCCATAGACATAGTAGACGGGAAAATCAAGCAACTTAGACACAATAAGATCTCGTTGGTCAAAGTTAGATGGAACTCGCAACGAGGCCCAGAATATACATGGGAACGAAAGGACGAATTTCGGAAGAAATACCCCCACCTATTTCCGCAAAAGGAAGTAGTTGACGCGTAAAATTTCGAGGACGAAATTTTTATAACGGGGGGAGAATGTAACGATTCCGGCAAGTTCAGGTATACCCTAGCCGGAATATACTATTTACGTGTTATTTAATACTGAATATATGAATTATAATGTGTTTATACGAGTATATAAGATTCACAGTACGAATTATACTCGAATGTACAGCTAGTCGTATTGAAATTACGATTAATCGATGAACGGTTATTGAAACCCGAACGAATCGGGGATTACATTATAGACGAAATATATAATGTTTAGTGATGTTTACGAAGTATTAAAGCTTCGGGATAAGTGAATTAAAGCACAGAAAAGAGTTTTCGATTTAATGGTACGTCGGTACGTTAAACGAAACCTTTAATATCAAACCAAGCAAGAGACGATCGATCAAGCCGAAAAAGATGCACAATTACCGACAATATGATATGTTAAGTCAATAAATGTCATGGTTTAAGTTTTTAAAGTTTTTAAATCGATTTTATATAAATTTTATTTTTAAGCCGAAAAACGACCGTTTTGGCCTCGTTTTGAGCGGAATTAAACGTTTAACCGAAAAACGAACTGAACCAGATTATCCACAACATTATCCGGATTACACAATCCGAATGTGTGGCCAAGGTTTGAGATGTGGGCCCCACCCCACACCATACATGGACCGATCGGTCCATTGGTACACACACACACACTTCATTTTCTTTTTTTAACATTCCAACTCTCCAAATCCTCTCAACCCTTTACACATTCAACCAAAACCTTTGATTTTTAAGAAGATCCACAAGGTATAAACATGTTATTATGGTTTGATCTTGCTTTTTAATTCCAAAATCATGAGAAAATGAGGTTTCAAGTGAAAAATGGGTGAAAACCCGAGATGAAACCGATTCTTGCATGATCAAGTGATGTATACAAGTTATACAAGGGATCTTGGTCCAAGAAAGGAGTTAAAAGAGTCAAAAACGAATTTTTACGGTTAAAATCTTTGTTTTGATGTCTTAACCGAAACCATGAAAGAAATGGCTTGATTGTGGGTATAACTTGCTTGGTGTGGTGTTGTTGTGCTTGTAGGTGTTGTAGCTAGTTGCTAGCAAAGGCTAGAAAGCAAGATCTTTGCGATCTAAAGCTAGAAACACAAGTTAGTTCGGTTTTTCGTATGATTTGTAAGATTTGGACAGATTGTGGTAGACTTAGAGTTGAGTCATGAAATTTCACAGAGATGATCTACACATGAAAATATGAGATCTGTGAAATTTTGGTAATTTTTGGATAAAGGATGAATATTTGGTGAATTTAATGCTCGGTTTTGGCTAAAAATGGTGAAAAATAGCTAAACATCATGAAAAATTCTGGAAAAATTCAGATAAGCTTTTTATAACATATAGAAGTCACACACAAAATTTCAGGTCCATTGAAGAAGTCTAAGTAGGCTTTTCGGTAAAACGAGTTCTAGGGTTTTCTAGCTCGGTTTTGGTGAAAATGGCATGAAAAATGAGATTTTGGTTCTGGAAAAATTACAGGGGACTATGTGGATGGCAGGGGTCATATCAGAAAAATTTGGGATTTTTCTAAGCTCATTTGGTATTTTCGACATATTTGGTGTTTAAATGACGTTTAAAAATAGATAAATAAATGTTAAATATAGAAATTAAATCTGAAAATATTTTTATTAAATTCCTTACTGTCAAAAACTGAATTGTGCAAAATTTCAAGATCCGAGACTAAACGGATATTTATTTGTGCTAAATGGAACTTAAAAACAAAATTTTAAAGCTTAAAACGCGTAAACCGGCAAAGTTCGCCTAAGCGAGCTGACTGGTGTATAAAAACCTTAAAAATGGACTATTTTCATGAAACTAAGTTAATCAAGTAAAAAAATAAATCATCCGAAAATAATTCGGATGATTTGGGTAATCTTACCCGATTTAGCAGTTTCCGGTGTATTAAAGACGGAAACGGGCCCCGCGGCCAAACGGGGTGTCTAAACCGAGCTCTAATTTCACCACTTTAATTAAAATATCAATAACAACTATTTTCGGGTCGTATGTGGCCAAACTCATTTTTGAAAACATAAAGACGAATAACCGTGCTAGGCACGCAAAACGAGAAAACAAACTAATGGTAGTTTTGACTAAAGAACTCTAAGTGATATCACAATCTAAGTCCTGAGAAGTGTTTCGGGGTTAACACTGTCCCGGGATCGTGTACGGTACTGGGTTAACAGTGTCCCCGGACGTACCGGTTAACACGAATTTAAGTTATATTAATAGAAATTGTGTAGTAACGACTTAGGGATCATATTACAGATCCGGACAGGTAGCCGTGCACAGTATTACATCTTTGCTCACAATAAGGTGAGTTTTCACGAGCCCCTTTTTACTGAACTGTTTTAAATATTTTCCCGGGGCGGAAAGCATGTTGTTATCAAAGTGTTTAAGTACATGCTGATCGCATGGAAATGAATGTGTTTATATAATGTTTATTGTACGAGAATCGTACGGTAATGTATTAAGATGGTAATTGTCTGAGTTGCTAATATTGTAAGGCCCGAAGCAGTGTTCTGGGTTAACAGTGTCCCCAGAGGTTATTAAGTATGTTTCTGGGTTAACAGTGTCCCCAGAGGTTATTATATGTAATTCTGGGTTAACAGTGTCCCCAGAGGTTATTAAATGGTGTTCTGGGTTAACAGTGTCCCCAGAGGTTATTAAACGTGTTTCTGGGTTAACAGTGTCCCCAGGGGTTATTTGATATATTTCGGGGTTAACAGAGTTTTCACTTGTGAGCTCAGCATAATTACATCGCTTATTTATGATTATCTTAATGATTTGATATGGTTTATTTAAATTAGTGAAACTCACCAACTATTCGTAGTTGACCCGTTTTCTTTACATGCTTTCTAGGTACACCCAAATTGGAATGAGTGATACGTGCTTGATGATGTGTGCTATTTTGTGGAAGATTAAGGATCTATATTTTGCATTAAATATGTTAATGTACTATCGGTAAAACTTATGTGATAACGCCTAGATGGTAACGAAACTCGGAACAATGTAATTCGTTTAAATTAATGTAGTGGTGTTTTCTTTATAAGCAATGCTGTTGATATCAGACGTGTCTGTTGCATCCCGTGTACGTTTCCGCTGCGGTTACGGGGTGTTACACGACATCAATAAATTCTTGCTCTTGGCCTTTGGTGGTGAATGGGGAGGTGTCGGATCTTGGAAAGGAGTTGGTGAACGAGGTGGTGTTGGGAATCGAGGAATTGGGGATCAGGAAGTTTCATGAAATCGATAATATATTCCTCCCTGCATCTCTTGCCTGAGGGTTTAATGAAATCAACATATATATATATATATATATATATATATATATATATATATATATATATATTATACGCCCTGCTTGTGGTGCGCACAAATAATGTATATATGTGTGAACCATCGGGTGGGCAAAAGTGAAATTACACTAATTTTGACGTTATTTTACTAATCTCGTGAAAATAACGTTAAAAGTGGCGGAAGTTAATCAGGCATCATGTGGTGGCGTTGATAGCTGAGAGACAAGGGTACATGCACCAATCAGCCGGTGTCTCGATGATTGAGTGTTATGCGCCTTATGTCCAAGGCTTGATGCAAAACTACTATCGAGCCGGGGGTCTCACCGGAAGCAGCCTCTCTATCCCTATGGGGTAGAGGTAAGGCTGTCTATATCTTACACTCCTCAGACCCTACCATAGCTTTGCTATTGGTGGGATATACTGAGTACGATGATGATGATCTCTTGCCTGATGGTTTGCATTAGGTTAGGGAGTAGCTCGGCCTGCAGTCGTTGAGCAACTGCCTCCATAGGTTAGGTAGTAGACCATTGATGGCACGTAGTGTCACACCCCGACCAAAGGCGGCGGAACATGCCGGGGCGTAACGTATTGATTGAACAATAGCTCAAAAGACACTAATTAAAGCGACGATAAATATTTAATTTCATTAACATTGAACAAGTACACAAATTCAATAACCATAACATATACATCATAATTTTTTTATTTGAATAAATATCTTAAGGTAAAACTAATACCTTCAATCTTGAACAATATCACTACTTGAACCTGTATAATCTATAAAAATAGAATTTCTCAATACGAATGTTGGTGAGAATACATAAGTTTTAGTTATATATATATATATATATATATATATATATATATATATATATATAGGTAAATCACATTTCATATGTAAATGGTGAGCATTACAAATCTTATGAAAATGTAAACAATTAAATAGATGTGGATCCGTTCCTATTGATACAAAATCAATGTACTTGGGTAAATGTATGATCATACTAGATGAGAATAGATGAGGATGTGATACCAACCACCAAACATAAAATAAACATTTAAGCACATAGAGCATAATCATAGAGCATGCGATAATCACACATAAACATATATTGAATTGTGTTTTGAATAGACGTGATAATAAAACTTAATAGTAAATAAGGTATAAATGCTACTCCCAAAATATATAAAAGATGAAAAGGGGGATATGTAAACTCAATGTTTTCAGACCCGGACCGGAGATTGACCCGGAGTGCTTACCGGGTCACAGGTCGGACCGGACCTTAACCCGGATGACGTAAAAAATAATATATATATATATATATATATATATATATATATATATATAAATTTATTTATTAAGTAAAATATAATTGATGTTGATGGACTAGTTAATATTTATTGAAATTTTGAAGGACCAAATGTGTAAAGTAAATATAGTGAAGAACTAAAAATGACAAGTTATATTGAAATGAAGAAACAAATGCGTTATGCTACTGTACCACTACCCTCTTTGTATTTTTCTCTCTTTTATCTCATAAACCCTAAAATGGGATAACACATAGCCGTCAAAGAATCAGCCGCTCACATCTACCATTGTATACCATTACTGATGATAATACCAACTTTAGAGCTAGCATTATTAGAGCTAGCAACATCTTCTTTTTCTTCCATTTCGTTCCCAATTCATAGATTTGGCCATCTTCAACCGCCATTTAACTCGATGATGAATTGAAGGCTTTAAAAGTGACGATAATAAGCAGATGGGTTGAGCTAGCAACATCTTCACTTATTCAGAACTGATTTAGAAAAAGAAAATAACAAATCTGCCGGTCCAACAGCCGGGTCACCGGGTCCGATCAAACCGGCGCCCGCGAGACCTGGCCGGTCCATTAGAAAACGGGCTGTATACTACGACCCGGACCGGTCTTAGTCCCGGTTCTCGGTCTGACCGGTCCGACCGGCCGGGCCGGGTTTCAAAACATTGTGTAAACTCACATTAAAGAATAAGGTAGACAGCGACGTAAAAGCAGTGATGAGAAGGCGGTTAAAGCGAACACGTTAGTTAGTCCCACAAGAAGTCTTAACGATTTATCCTAATTTAAAGTTATAAAGAAACAATCTAACGTCGGGAAAAGAGGAAGCTATGAAAAGTAAGGGTTTATAATGGATTTGGGATTGATAAAACATTTAATACATTTTACAAAACTCGAGTTAAATCGTAATCATTTTAATTATTATAAGTTATATATTGATTTTAAAATAATAGATCATCAGTTTAATATTACATATATATTTATATATTACACAAAAGATCTTGTTTTTAAAAGTTTGGCGACGATTGATTTATTTAAACGAGTAAAAACAACTTAGATTATTTTATTCACTTGCTAAGAAAAATATATATTTATAATACACACACACACACACACACACACACACACACACATATATATATATATATATATAGTAAGGTTAAAATAAAAAGTAACTATTTCCTAAAAAGTGTAGGAAGTTATTAGAACCATTGGATTAAATGTAACACAAGAGGATAAGATGGGAAAATATTTATTTCTCTCTCTTTAATATAATCACATCAGATCATCGTCTCTTCAAATCAAAATAACAAAATCCTACTACTCATTCAATTTTGACAACACCATCTCTACAACCAGCCACCTCCAGTTCAACCGGTCATCACCGCCGTTCAACTAGCCACCACCACCAATCAAGTCCACTATCCACCATCTCCGTTCAACCATCCACCATCGCTGTTCAACCATCCACCGCCACCATCACATTCAACCATCAACCATCCACCGCCACCACCGTGATCAACCATCCATTGTGACGGAACCAAAGACAGAAACATCGACGACGCTGATTGGCAACCCTGCAGCGGACTGACCGGCCAGCCAGCGACATCTTTTTAAACTGAGCTGGGGTCATGTCGAAGATCCAGAGACGATGGAGTATTTTATATTGTAACAAATTGTGAAATTTATGATAAGAGTAAATAAGTAAGGGGTGAGTTATTTGAATTAGGGTTTCTGAAATTGAGTTAGGGGTTTGGATCAGGGAAGTGTGAAGTGCAGATTTGTTGGTTGAATGGGTGAATATGGGTTTTTTTTACTGATTAAGAACAATGGTTTGATGAATGTAGATATGTTTTTTTTTCTCTAACTTATCTTTTTTTTAATGAGGTGCTGGATATTAGTGTGTTTTTTATATTTTAGAAAATTTAGTGTTTTTATATATTCCGTTGACTTTATATTGGTTTCCAGGTTGATGTAGTTGAAGTGGATGAACTTTTCTCACATAAAGCTTTATTCTTCTATAAATCTGGTTATTGTTTTGCAAAATCGAGGCGAGCGAGTGTGTTTTAGTTCATCAGCATGCCAATGCTTTCGTATTGTGTTTTATTTCATAGTGGTAGTGTTTTTGTTCAGTATTGGTAGATGAATTATTGTGTTTCTTTATTGTAATTGTGTTTTTGTTTATTGTAATTATGTTCACAAACTTTTGATATTCAAGATAGTGTGTTTTAGTTCTTGAATAATTGTGCTTTTTTTTATATGATTGTGTTCATTGTTCTTGGTTCAAAAGCATGCTGGAATATAGTTATAATGCTTAAGATAGTGTGTTTTAGTTCTTCGTATTCAAATTATTGTGTTTTAGTTCATAATGTTGTTCATATATTGGCGTGTGAAATGGGTTGAATAATTAAAAGATTTTAGGTAGTTGAGCATATTTTGGAAGTTTCAGAGAAAATTGCATAAAAATAGGAGCTTTCATGATTATTATGTTAACAATCTGCATGTTACCAAATATTGTATGACAAAAATACCCTTTAACACATCAATTTTAGCCTTTAAAATAAAATACTCATCTATTTCATCCCACATTCAATCTTAGCCATTGTTTACCAAGATCCTACCACTCAGATTCCTTCCTACACTTTTCAGACACACTCCTCTTTTTACAATAACCCCTCCCTATATATATATATATATATATATATATATATAGGTGAGATCTAGAGAGAACTCATCTTATAGAGAGAACTAGAGAAATCCCTTAAAACCATTGATTTTACTTGATCAATGGATGAAAATAAAAGAAGTGGAAACAAAAAAATAAAAATCGTCTCACTATTATCACTTGTTTCCTCTCAATTCTTGCTCACCCTCACCCTCACCCTTATCATTCGTCTCTTTCTTTCAATATAGGGTTTCATTTGCCAGTTGTTGATTTGGCTGCACAATTAAGCAAATTAATTGCGAAATGAAGCACGTAGACCAAGAACTCCATCAGGTAAGTGATTGTAATAGTTAATTCACACATTCTATGATTCGATTAGGCTTATTACACGGGAATCACACCGATTGTCCCTGTTTTGGTTGCTTTTTCCCCTTTAATTGGATAATAGTATAACGTAATCATTATATAAGAAAGTCAATAATAGTGCATATGATGATATTAGTTCATCTATTGTGAATATCAGTCTAATATTTCATATATATAGTACATAAATGATGTATTTCACTGCATATTTCTAGTTGTAATGCACATATGTAGTATTGAACGTAGTTATATCAATGTAATTGTATGCGTTTAGTTATGACACATATGTGTAAATGAACTTGTTTATATATGGTTCTTCAATTTTGGTGTGCAACTGATTATTTAAGGCATAATTATCGTTTTATTCGGTATGCCCTCCAACTGTTTGATGAAATGTTTAATTGAACACGTTTTGGTAATAACAATCTTGATGCATTACATATACGCAATACTAATGCGTTAGAGTTATGCAAGACATAAACGATGTATTTTAAAGCGTATTGATGTTATGGTGCGTATATGTAGCGTTGAAAGTAGTAATGTTAATATATGTGTATATGTTTAGTTGAATTACATTTGTGTAATATGTTTGAACCTTATAATGTTGATGTATCTATGTACGTTTTACTATATATTTCTAGTTATAGTGCATAATTTGTATATTTTTAGTTATAGTGCATACATGTGGCATTTGTATTGCATATGTGTAGTGTATTTGAAAATTATGATGATAATGTTAAATAACTAAAAAAGGGAATAGAAAATGACACTAGGGAGATTATGTTTCTCTTTTCGTTAGTTATATTTCCATCGTTTTATTTTGCACGTGTTTGTAGCTTTAAGCGGTTGAATTGTAGATTTTGTGTCCATATTATACAATTATTGTTAATTAAACTAATATATCGCTTAATTTTATCTTATTATCTTGTTATTTTTTTCTTTGCACTAGTAACTTGTACTTGCGTATGGTAACAGTATCCCATTTTAATAATGCACATATGCAGTATTTTTATTGC
This sequence comes from Bidens hawaiensis, assembly GCF_021521415.1. Classification (NCBI taxonomy): domain Eukaryota; kingdom Viridiplantae; phylum Streptophyta; class Magnoliopsida; order Asterales; family Asteraceae; genus Bidens; species Bidens hawaiensis. Next base: position 156,140 of record NW_027492822.1, read on the forward strand.
ATATGTATACAAACATAATTATATGTTTATGTTAACGACATTAGGTATACGATATAGACACGAAAACAAGGGCCCAAAAAGGAAACAAAAAAATGAAACAGGGTAGATTCAAGAAACGCTAATTGACATAACAGTTTGGACGGTCCAGTTTAGAGAAGTTATTGAAATTTATGCATATGTTGTTGCGATTACATGCATTCGTATAGATGATATTACAGGTATGTCAGGTCTCAAAGAATATAAAGATGTCAAATTGGCCACATAAAGTGAAAGAGATAACATGAACAGACAAGGAATAAGAGTTCTACGGGAAGATGAGGACGAACATGACACAACCTTAAATGGTATGCTCTATATAAGTTATGACCACATTACATGTCTATATTATCACGATTACATATATGCGGTGTTGATGTACTTCATATATATCAGAGCTGATGCATTACATATATGCAGTTCTTATGCGTTTCATTTTTATAGTACATAAATGACAATTTCCTGAATGTTTTAGTTATAATGCGTATATGTAGTGTTGAAAGTAGTAATGTTAATGTAATTGTATATGTTTATTTGTATTGTGTATATGTAATACGTTTGAGCCTAGTAATATTAATGAAACCACGTATATTTATTAATGTTGCACATATGTAGTGCATCTAAAATTGTGGTGATAACGTTAAGGCATTATTTATTTTGTTTTGGTATACTACATATATGTAGGGCGGCCAGAGCGTGTGCAAGGTGGGCCACTACACAGGGCCCACATTTATAGGGCCAATTATTTTCAAATATTAATCAACTATGTATATATAAATAACAAAACTCGAGCAATGTAAAATATTTAAAAGTGATCTATTGGTATGAAACACGCTTCTGGACAGCAAATACCCAGGTTTGAACTCTTTTGTTGCAATGTATTTCTTTCTTTCCTTTTTTTACATGCATAGTAATAATGTATTGCATATATAAATTAACTTTTTGGTTTAACTTTAACTAGGTGATGAAGAGCATAAAGCAAAGAAGGTAGCACGAAAATTATAATGTGGTGCTAGAAAAAATCTGGAGTTAAAAAAACTAAAGGCGTGAAAAAAAGTACATGCATTGGAATACGACGTCAAACAAACAAGATGTTGTTAGAAGCTTAGTACTTGGAATTGTTAGTGTCAATGCAATATGCATATGAATATTACAGTACTTTAATATGCTGGTATTAATTATTGTATGAATGCATATATTCAATATTTTATGCGTATTAATGGTGAATGTTGTAGCACGCATCATGATTTAAACAATTAAACAGGTATGTAGCGTTCATTCATTATGGAAGCACTATAGTAATTATATAGATAAACTATAGTGTGGGTTCTTTCTGCTTTCCTTGCATTGGATTAGATGACTTTGCTCTAAAACAAGTAATATTTGATTGGACGCATTTCATGTTTGTATCAGTGGTTATTGAGAATATTGTGCCATAACCAAGTAAATAAGGTTCTAACTTTCACGTAAACAGAATTGCAAAATGAAACATAGAAATTTTACACCAATAATTGGAGAATGAAAGAAGCATAGGAATTAGTTAAGTTTTTTTACACCATATTATAAAGAAGATTTACATAAAAAACTTGAATTACCACATGCATCACCATTTCCATAAAACATTTGAAACACACTTGAATTTGTCCTTCCTTTTGAACTCCAACTATAGATCTAACATTAATGACGCTTTCTACATTATACAATTAACACAATAATGTTATGCTTAGATCAAGAAGAAAAAATATATTAGTTAAAAGCATTCTTATTCAACGTTACTTTCGATTCGGTACAAACCTTTGTCTTTGCAAGATATCATCAGCAAGTGAAATTGCAAGGAAAGGTGCTTATTCCATATCGAACTGTGTATGCTTTTGCAAAATATTGCTCCCCTTGTAGCCAATCTCATTTGGTCATTTATCTTCTAGAAACATTAATTTATAAACAAACTTAGCAAAAACTGTTAAATAATTAAAGGCTCCAAAAATAACCAATAATAGGTTTCGGTCTTTAATATCATGCCCAACCGGTTTCAGGTCGGGTCTATTGAATACAGACTAAAACCGAATAACCGATGTTTATTGAGACATTTCATCAAACAGTTGGAGGGTGTAGTGAATCAAACATTAAATTAAGCCTATATTGATCAATTAAGCATCCAAATTCAGAAATCACATTGTTATAATCAATTATAAAAGAAGAATCTGGGAGAACATTCGACATATACTTCAAATTAGAAAAAAATAAAAAATTATAATCTTGCATGAAGGTAACTGTACCTGCTAAAGACCTTGGTAATGGATTGATACTTGCAATTGAATCCTCTCCAAGGATCCTTGCCTTGATTCATACAAGACTGATTCAAATTATTGAAGGTTTTTTGTTGGTTTCGGTCATATGTGCAAAGACCGATAGACCGATTGTTTAAAGACCGATAACCGATCATTCCCATCGGTTCATGCTTCGGTCTTGTAATTTCAGTTGGATCGGTCCTCGGGTCGGGTCGGTCTTCAGCCGGGTCGGGTTGGGTTATACACTTTGCACACCCCTAGTGTATACCATATATATGCAGTTTTTAAAAGATGATAATGTTCAGTTGTCGCTTATATGTAATAAAATTAGTAACTGGTGAGGCACTCGTAAATATATTGCGTACGTGTAACATATGTTAAACTCGCTTAGGCATTCATTTAGAAACTTAATAACAACAATTACCAACATCACAAATAAAATAGTTGTAACAGGACACGAAAGCACACATGTAGTACGCGTGAGCAAAAATATGTTAATTGCATACGTTATATTACACATATGTAATACTTGGCATTATATTACATATATGTAGCATATACTAAAATGTTACCTTGTTGATCAAAATTACCAGATGGCAATAGAATAGTATTAGAATTGCTTGAAATTGAACCAATATCACCAAATGAACTCAAATGGGCACTCCAATCATACAAATTAGGTTTCTTCATCAGGTAGTAATTGTTTCTAAACCTAGAAACACCTAATTCTGAAATTACAATGCCAATTTTGCTTGTAGTACATTCAGAAGAAGAAGCAACACTATATCGATTTAACATTGAAACGAATGTAAACCAATTAAAAAGCTTGAATAAGCAAAAAATATAACAATCGTATTATAAATACCTGAAATTGACATGTTAAATGATTGAAATAACCGCTTATTAGGGTTCAAAGTCATCGATTAGTCAAGATTTTCGATTGGCAGGTGTTAACTTCTCATCAATGGAGGTTTGTGTGGAGATTGTTGCACAGGGGAATCCAGCGAGACAGCCGAACATAATAGCAGACAGAGTTTGTTTAATATTGGATTATTGGGAGACAATATACAAATATATCCTTAGACTTAGGAGTTCCTTAGTTCTGTTCCTAATAAGGAGTTCTCTCTTGATCCTTTCTATATATATATATATATATAGGTTCTCTCAAGTTCTTAAATAATTTAAGGGTTCTGTTATGATACTCATCCTATATAGGACTGGTATCATTTAAGAACTCTAAAAAAGTTAAGAACTTTTTGGAATTCATAACAATGAACGGTTTTTTTATTTCTATTTATATATTAACATTATTTAAGAGTAGTTTTATCATCTTTTATATATAAATTTTTGATTACATATATAAATCACAAGTTTACATATGTGTAAAATGTATGTACTAAAAAATTTACATGTGTTAAAAAACATAAATATGTATAAATACTAATTTTCAAGATTGTAATCGTAAACATAGATATAAGAAAATGATAAAACTACACTCTAATAACACTAACACACAAAAAAATTATAAAAAACATATGTTTTCAAGGGTTCTCTCAAGTTCTTAAATAATTTAAGGGTTCTGTTATGATACTCATCCTATATATATATATACATGAAATCTTTTAAATAAAAATTTAATGTTGAATGTTAGCGTGTATCAGTTAGTTTAGCCGAATAAAACTTTTTTTTAAAAATAATAATACATACTAACTTTTTATGCCAAAGAAATATTATATAGGTTTGTCAATATATATATATATATGGGAAACGAGAATTCATTTTGAGGGTTTTAAGGTGTTTGGTCCGCTAACGAAAGAAAATTTTATTTGTTTTATATATAAATTAGTTTAAATATATTAACGTTTAAGTAAAACAATTCAACATAATTAAAATAAAAATAAAGTTACAAAACCGGGCCTGGGGGACTCGAAACCTGCGCCCCAGGCTGGTTCACGGGCATTCCACAACAAGCACTAGCCAACTGAGCTAAGTCTTGCATTTGTTTAAATGTTGTAAACAATGTTTGATAAATAACAATCTCAATAACCCCAAATATTACATAAACCCTAATTTGTTTTATCCAATTGGAGAACGTTTGCCTTCTGTCATATGAAATTGATAGAGGGTTTTTAACCCTCATCAAAATCCGATCATGACACATATTTTAGTTACTTGTTTCGACGAAAGATTTAATGCGGTCAAGGTGTTAGGGTTTCCGCGATGAATACGAGATCAAAAGGGGTGCTAGACGGCATCTGGTTACAATTAAGTTAGGGGTTTGTTTCGTGGTTATGAAAGGATGGTGTATGATCGTTTAATTGAGTTAACAATGTGTATAAATAGTGATTTGGGGATCAAATACACTGCATGTTAACATGGTTGTAATTACGAATCAATTGGATGTCATTTGTTATAGTTTACCACAATTAGAGTGTAGGTGTGACATGTTTAAGGTAACTAAACGATTTGATAAGTTCAATTCCATTGATTAGGCTGATACTTAAGGTTCAAAAAAGATTGTATGTGCGTGTTGGGGGGGGGGGGTAATACGGCTGACGATGGAGGGAGAGCAAGAAAAGAAAATTTGTTTTAAACTTTGCAACATGGTCACTGATGTTTGAATGCTTAACCAAGAAGATAAAAATTGGGCTTAGGGGTGGGTTTTGCACAAACGGATAGTTTTCATAACTTATTTAACTAATTTGTAAATTTTGAGTGGCGTACCCGAGATAAAGGCATAATGAATAAAATAAATAATAACTCGTTCTTAAATAAAGAAGACTCAAAATAATAAAATCCAATAAAAAATTTTCGGGTCGGGTTTTTGAGTTTGAAAATTTGACAAATGTTACCGTATTCACAACTTTTTGGAAATTTCGTCCCGAAATTAAAGAAAAACCATAACAGAAAGAAAGAAAGTGTCAAGAGATATTTTTTAATAAAACAGCACAGACTTTCGAGTGACCCGAATAACGCTACAAACGGAAAATATGATAAGGACACTTATATATAGGATGTACCAGCGGCGTATCCACCATGCCGTTATCACAACGATATTTTTTATCGTTACCTAAAATCACCCTAGGTTCCGAGTTATGACACACAAATGTATTCACCATGAGTCCCATGCAAGGATTTCGATAATTACGTGTTCACTCATAATTATTTAGATCGTCCCATGATGCACATGGACCGTCCCGTTATGTGGGTTTGAAAACAAGGTAAAAGAAAACTTTTAAGTTGGTAACTAAATGGAATTATTTGGTCAAGTGTGATGAAACAAAATAAATGAGTAAAATTTGATAACCATAAATAACTAGTAAACAACTTTGTAAAATACAACGAAATTGTCAAGTTAATCATCGAAAGTAATAACAACAAAGTGAAATAAATAGATGGAGGAAATTTTGAAATTAAATAACTATCTTATACATTCGGTGTATTGAAATATTTGAGGTGACAACAAAACTCAGAAATAATTATACATATAAACTGGTCAACAAATCACATGATTAAAGAATATAATAATAGATGAAGCTTGGAATCAATATTATATATCAGATAATATGAGGAAAGATTACTATGAGCGTGAGGTGAGTTTTGGGGAATCTGGGTAGTCATGTATTAAAATATCGTAATAAAACTTTTTTACATGTGACTCCTATTAGATAACTTTGTACAACTTATATTCATAGTCCCAATTTTCAAAACAAAACGTTTGTAGGAAATCGGTGATAGGCAGTTCATGATACATATACGGTACTATTAGATTAACATGCACATCACCATGAACATAGTTCCGTAAATACCGGTCATAGACTAATTAATTTGTGATAATAAATTGCGTAATATAAATAGAGCAATAAACAACATGATAGAAATAGATGAGAAATTGAATTCAACCTAAATAACCATTAATGACAAAACTTGAGATTCAATGAAGTTATTACATTAGATTTGAATGAAAAGAACTAGATTAAATAAAGGTCCTCTTGCGTAGGATGTATTCTTGAAAGATTAGTCTTAGACTTGGGTACCATTGATGCAGTACACTTGTCCTTGAGTTGTTTGGTTGACTTGGGCTTGGTTGAATGAGTTTTGGGGTGCTTGGATAGCTTAAGGTTAGGCTTGAATTTCTTGAATGGGTTGAGCTTGGATTGGTTGAAGTTGATTTACTTGGGCTTGTTTTGGGGACGTTATGCGTATCTATTCTTACTTTTCACACTACATATTATCCATACTAGCAAATCACGATTATTGTGTTGTTGATCAATTAAATATTTATTTGCTAATTTCTTACTTGCTTTCTTGTATGAATCTAGCATTCGAAGAGGTCCATAATTGATTCTAGCATGTCGTCTTAGTAGCCGAAGCACGATTCGTTAGGCAATGACCAAATGACACCAATTACTTGCTTTCATTTAAATTGTTGATTCTCATAATATTGGTTTGCAGTTTTTATATTATATTGTAGGAAAATTGGTTTTTATGGGTCCCAACTATTGCCTGTTGGTCATTGCCGGTCCTAACTAACGAATTGGTCACTGATGGTCCCAACTTGTAATGTATTTGTTCCTAACGGTCAGCGGCTAACAGAATCCTAAAGCCGTTAGTTTCAAGTCACCGGGAAAATGTTTTTGCCCGGGAAACTCATTTGTTTTTGCCAGAAAACACCACCTGAACACCGCCACCGCCACTACCACCAATTGACTCGCCACCAACCAACCACCATCACTTAAGCACCATAAACTTATTCTGAAGATGGCTCTAGGGTTTCGGCGACCTCAATAATTGTGGCTTTCACTAAAAATGGTTCCTAAAGGTACGATACAAAGTTACAAAGATGTTTGGGACAAAATTGTTCAGTTTTCGGGAAAAACTATGTGTTTTCCGCCATAAACGTTTTTCCGTCGACCTGAAACTAACGGCGTTAGAATTTTGTTAGTCGCGGACCGTTAGGAACAAATACGTTAAAAGTTGGGACTATCAGCAGCCAATTCATTAGTTGGACCGATAATGACCAAAAGATACTAATTGAGACCAATAAAAACTAAATTTCCTATATTGTATTTAGTGTTGAAAGATGGTGACTTTTTCAGTCAACATATTGTTGACAATATATATATATTTTTACACATATTGCAAGTTATACCTTGGTTTGAAGCTAAGGTGAAGAAACATGTAGACATTCCTTAAGATAAAGTAAAAACAAGACTACTTGTGTTGATTTTGGATTAAATTGTAATTTGCTTTGAACTTGTGTACTTATATGAAATTTTGAAATAAACAAATAAATTAGTTATTTTCATACTTAAATTGTATAATAGTAACTTGTGAGTTGTTAGGAATCAGTTCGCGCCCCGACATTTCCGTCGTATGTTGGGGTCTGACAATTAGTATATTTATTTAAATTAATTCCCTAAATTAATTATTAATTGGGTATTATATGATAATTGGTAACTAAATTTGAGTTATTTCACAAATAGCCCCTAACTGACCATTCACCAATTTGTGTACCCACAACTAAAGATCTAGGACTATATTGCAATTTAGCCAAACTTTTTCCCTCCTTCTTCTCCCTCTCACCGTCACACCGTCGGCTCCCTCTTCTTGCAACACAATTCACGGGCTAAATCAGGAAGTGATCTTACCAAATCAATGTTTGACCTTAAATGCGGTATGCCGACACCGCAATTTTTGTAAATGACGAGTAATTGACAACTAATTTGAATATTAACGAACCGCGGCTTAAAGACCCAAATACACTATAAATTCACGAGCTTTCGGTAATTCATTTGCTCCACACCATCTCTGTAACACCACGACACTTAAACCTAAAACAATTTTGATATTTGAAACCGACAAGACACAAATTTGATTCCAAGTGAAGCCGTGAACTGTAACATCTCGAAATTTCTAAAAATATATTTAATATATTATTAATTTATGATGGAAAAGTTTACTTGAGTTAGTATAGAAATAATAAAATAATAAAGGTGAAAGGTTAAGTAGGCTAATTAAATGGAATCAAAGATGGATGTTCGTGCATTGTGCCAGTAGTTCATTAGTCTTTAGTTTATCGTGTCTGTAATTAGAATAATGTTCGTTATGTTTTGGTTTATGGTTTAGTCGAACTTGTTGTTATGTTATTATTAAGCGATGTTAGCCAACGGCGAAGTTAGGGACAACTTCGCCTAGGGATGTTAGGCGAAGTTGTCGTGGATATGTAACCTAACTTGGTCGTAGGGTTTTGAAAAGGTTTTTGAATAGAACTTCTGAACTCTTTGTTTCTGACGTGTTACGAGTACTGCGTTGCTAATAACATATAAGCATTTTGGTTACGTGTTTGTTCGGTTGTTTTGTTTCCGATTCATATATCCGTATACACTCGTAATCGTATACAAAGGGGATTCCGCACCATTTGTGTTCGACATATTCCTATGAAGATCTGGCTGGGAACCTTCAATTGGTATCAGAGCAATAAGCTTCTGATTGTGTGGTTCGGGATTATCACACGAGTGTTAAAATCCTTCCACGAGGATTTTAGCGAATTTTACACGTAAAATCTACCCATTTTTATTCCTTGTTGCCCTCACCGACCAACCTACAACCCTATACTCCATCCATGACGTGAAATTTTGGTTCGAAATCGATAAACCCATAATCCAGAATGCAAGGCGAAGTTGCTGTCTAGGGTTTTAGGGTTTACGCGAAGATATATGTTTTGAGCGAGGTTGTCTTCACGCGAAGTTAATAAGCGAAGTTGACAGAGAAGCGAAGTTATCTTAACTTCGCCCCTCACTGTTCACAAAATAAAGATGACAGAATTTCGCTTTTTATTTCGATTGAACATGTCTTCGATAAATATCTCTGATCTGGTAAAAAGGGAGGTCGAGGCTGGTTCAGCGATTAAAGCTCCAAAGCTTCTTAAAGGTACAGACTTTGTTGCTTGGAAATAGAGATTTGAGCAATACGTGAAGTACCAGGATGCAAAGATGTTGGTATGTATTCAGGATGGTTACATTCCTCCAACAACAGAGTTTGAAGGTCGAGAACAACTAAAGAAATATAATAAATTGGAGGACAATGAAAAGAAGATGTATGAGGAAGAAAGTAAAGCCTTAGCTGCCATAACTATGGCACTCCCTCAAGAAATTCTCCATATGTTCAGAAAATATAAGTCTGCTAGAGAATTGTGGGAAGCACTGGAAAATCGTTTTGAAGGAAATGTGGGCATACGAAACTCAAAGACAAAACTGCTGAAAACTCAATTCTCAGTGTAAAAGTACTTTCAAAATGAATCACTTGATGACATCATCATAAGATACTACCACTTGATGACTAAGTTGACTAACTAATCCATAAAGTATACTGAGACTGAAATAGTAGAGAAGCTTCTGGATGCTCTCCCACCCAAATGGGAGATGTACACTGTGTTGATGAAATAAGACAAAGATTATGAAAATTTTGACCTAGAGAAGGTAGTCAACAAATTATGTACCTATGAACTTAATATGATAAGAAAGAGATATTTACTGATCAGGTTCAGGATCCGGGAATGTATGGTGCAAAAGGTTCTCCAAATTCAAGCTCTAAAGGAGCTTCGGGTGCTTATTACTCGGGTAGCGAAACAAACTCAACTCAAGATGGTCATGTGATGATGAACGTGGATGAAGATATATGCTTTGTTTCTAGTGGAAGTACTTCTTCAAAACCTCAGTCTGCAGTTGGCAAATCTACTGCAAATCCTCCAAGTATGAATTTGTAACATCCTACTTTCGGTTATATTAATAAAATAAAGTTCGTTTATTTTATAGCGGGTCGTTATCGGTTTAGTTGAATAGAATACGAGATGGACTTGTGTTGGGTAAATGGATATGGGCTATGGACTTGGGTTATGGAGGAATGAAGGAAAGACCATGGGCTTAAGCCCATGATCAAAAATATATATACCCTTAATCCTCCATTTAATTCATTTACACATATCCCTTACACCATCCAAAACACACACTTAAGATTCTCTCTCTAGTTCCCTCTCTCTCTAAACCGATATCAAGAAGGAAACCGAGAACCGACCCGAGGTAATGATAGTATTTTATTGTTTGAGCTTAAATCCGTTAGATATAATCATGAAACGACGAGCCGACACCGTTAAACCATTTAAGTCATGAGATCCGGGTGGAATCGGGTATAAACCAAACCTAATATGAGCTTAGGGGTCACCCTAGCTCAGATCTGGATCGAATGGGACGAAAAACGATGAAAAATGGTGTAAAACGGTGAAGTTACGTTTTTCCGGTGAGTTTTCCGGCAATGGCGGCGCCGGAAAGGCGGCGCAGAAAAAACGTGTACGAGGTTGTCAAGGAATGTTCTGAAAAATCTGACCTAACCCTAGTTTGCTAAGGAATAACTAGCGAATTAGAGGTAATTCGCCAGCTGATTCGCTAAGGAAAGATTAACGAACTAGCTGTAGTTCGTATCCAATTCGTTAAAGGAAAAGGGTAACGAATTACCCTTGATTCATTATGACCAGTTCGTTAAAGGAGATAACGAATTAGAAGGTCCAATTCGCTACTTGGACTGGTTCGCTACATGGACTGATTCGCTAAGAGTCCAGTTCGTTAAAAGTCCAATTCGTGTAAGTAACCAGTTCGTTAAAGGTTCCAATTCGTTACAAGAACCAGTTCGTCATGGCAAGTCAGTTCGTTAAGGATACGTAATGAATTAGAAGTTTAACAGAATGACAGAATGGTCCCTGGACTTAGAAAAGAATGATTTAATTACAAATAAGCCCTTGAACTTTTAAGTAGCACATTATTCAATGATTCAAAATGCTAATGGAAAATGTGTTAAGACAGCTTAACCCCAGCCAGGGGCTCTGCCCCTTGGACCCCGCTAGGGGCTGCCGCCCCTAGAACCCCGCTGCCAGGGGCGCTGCCCCCGGACCCCCGTTCGTTGAGGGTAATAATTAAACTAGAAAGGCGATATGTGTAGTGATAGTTTACTGAAATGTATAATTATTATACAGTTAGTCGTGCACAGCTCAAGATGGGAATAACCGTAAACGGTGAACGCAACCGTATTGAGGTGAGTTTCTAGCCCCACTTCCTTGTTATGTTTTCGGGGCTGTGTGCATACTCGATGTGATAGTTAATACACTTACCTTAAGTGGTAAGTGTATGCCTTGTATGATGTATGTATGATGATTGCTTGACGGTGCGTGAACGATCTTCGGATATTGCATGTACCGTCATGTGGTAGCTAAAGACGTGATTGCTATGTATGATGTAAGATAAGATGCATGTATGAATATTTATGATGTATGCATAATGTACGTATGATAAGTTAATGGTACGTGAACGCTCTTCGGAGATTGCACGTATTGTCATGAAAAATATTTAAGGACATGTATAGTGTGAAGCTATGGAAGAAAGGGTACCGGACCCTAATAATATCCGAGGATGAAGGGTACCAGACCCTAGTAATATCCGAGGATGAAGGGTGACCGGACCCTAATGATATCCAAGGATGAAGGGTACCGGACCCTAATAATATCCGAGGATGAAGGGTGACCGGACCCTAATAATATCTGAGGATGAAGGGTAACCGGACCCTAATAATATCCAAGGATGGAGGGTACCAGACCCTAAAAATATCCGAGGTATGTAGGGTGAAACACCCTTTATAATTTATGGTTAGATATGAATGTGTTTGGACAAATGCTGATCTTGATATGTTGTAATGCGTACCTTCGGGCACGTATATGTGTATGAAAAGTAAGTTATGTGATTAACTAGAACTCACTCAGTATAGCTGACTTTTAGTTTGCACGCAGGCAAATAGGTTGAGGCAGCTCGCGTGACTGAAGACACATGGCATGGAAATCGAAGATACTGGCATCTCGAAGAAATGTTGTGATGTTTTAAAGACTATGTTTTGTTTTAATTGGCTACGAATGTTTTATAAGACATGATTTGATGGTTATGTAAAATGTTATGGTTGAAGTTTTATTATTCCGCGAAAGTTTTTGTTAACTCTGATATTTAGAACTGCGTTTATGAGTAAATCCAACGTTAAAGTAGGGTTACCGGTAACGGGGCCTTACAGAATTATTCAAGGATGCCTATGAGCATAAAGTCTGCTGAACAACAATTTGCTTTTTATGCTTCTTTCATTGCTTCTTATGATACCTACATCAAAGGAAAGATAGTCGAACCTACAACATTAGATGAGGACTATGATCAAATTGATGCTGATGATATGGAGGAGATGGATCTACAATGGCAGATGGCTATTATAGTGAGAAGGGTGAAAAGGTTTATGAAAAAGACAGGAAGAAAGTTCGTGGGAGAGACGGGCTTTGACAAGTCAAAAGTTCGACGTTACAATTGTCAACAAAATGGACGCTTTGCAAGAGAATGTACTAATGAGAGGGTTGAAAGGAGTTAGAATAGGTCTACTCATCAGAATGGAAATGGAAATGGAACTGAGATGAGGGCCATGGTGTCTCAAAAAGATGGTGGGTATAATTTGAACATTCAGGTAGAAGAGGTGAGTGAACAAGCTAATCTGGTAAACATTGTGTCTAGAAGATATGAAAAGGAGGCAGTGGAGGACCAAGCTTACATGGATGAAATGAATGATCAGCTCTCAGAGGTATGTTCTGAACTCCAGTGTGAACAATGTGAGAAATTGTCTGAACAATTAACTGCTTTAACCGACCAGAATATGAGTTTAGAAAAAGAATTAAAATGTTTAAAAGAAGAACACCACTATTCTAAGAAAAAAGAAAACAGTTACTTTGTAAAAATAAAAGCATGTGAAAAGGACATTAGAAGCCTTAAGGCCACCCTATCTGAGAAAATAAAAGTGATTGATTTAAGTTATGAGGTAGTGTAAGAAAGGACCAAACTTGTAGCTGAAAGAGAAACAAATAGCTGATTACCAAGTGAAAGTGGTGGAACTTAATAGAAATTTGAACAACTTAGGACTCTTCTATGATTCTAAATCATGTCCTGAGTGTTCAACGTTCTCCGAGCAATAAAGAGGGAATTGGATTCTCTGAGGTTCCACCACCTTTTAATAATAACTATACTTATAATCCTAGTAATCAGCCACCTATTTGTGTTTAGACTTATAAAACCACAACAAGTAGCATAAATTTGGACAAATCTACCGCACCTGCTAAGGTTGAGTTAAAAAAACCTCCGTTAACCCTGTCAACCTTGAAGAGGTAGACAACGACGTTAACAAATCAGTTCAGACAAATTCCTCAGTTGTTGATCAAGAGTCCAAGTCTAGTAGGTCTGTCAACACAGGTAAAATGAATGATGAAGTTGTGTTACTGAAAAAGGAAGCCGAATGCAACTTTTAGTCATAAGAAGTCTTCTTTAAACCCATTCGTCCCCCCCCCCCCCTACGTGAAACTCAATGTCAATAACCCAACCTCATCTTCTCCAACCTCATCTTCTGAAGTAACTCCTGAGAAGGAAGTTCAGATGAACACTGGTAATTTGAATAGGAGTTTCTTTAGATGTCATAAGAAGGGAAACGTTGCCAGTATTTGTCCCTTGAAGAGGAAGAAATCAAAGAGTATGAGACGAAAAAAAGCCGAGGCAAAAACGGAATCTAAAACTGGTGTAAAAACAAGTGTCAAATCAACTGACAACAAGCCTAGGATAAACCCTAGATTTCAAAGAAATCAACCTCGTTTTTTTCCAGTTAACCATAAAACTCGTAACATTGAGTCATCCGAAATTTTTAATACTAGAAATTCAGGGCTTTTTAGCTGGTCTGTTGATCAATTCTCTAGAAAACTTCCTTTCAGACCCAATGTCAGGTCTCCTCAATTGAAAACTAGACAGCCAACTAGTAGGATGTCGTATAACAGGTTTGAACAACCCAAGACCAGGAGGTCTTGGGTCCCCCGCTTTTAATTGTTTTCTTTAAATGTGCAGAAACAGTCTGAAAAGACTGTGAACAACAAGTGGGTTGTCGACAGTGGCTGTTCCTGGCACATGACTGGTAACAAGAAATTGTTACTAGAATGGAAGGCTGTATAAGGAGGAATAGTAAGTTTTACAAGAGGAAGTGGAGGAAAAATTTCAGGCATCAGTACGGTAACTAACAGAAGGATTAAGTTGGAATGGGTCAATTTTGTGGAAGAATTGAAGCACAATCTTCTGAGTGTTTCTCAAATTTGTGACAAAGAATACACCGTGAACTTTACAAAGGACAAAGCCTTAGTGCTTTATCCTGGTTTCAAGATCCCAGAAAGTTAAAAATTGTCATGAAAGCTCCAAGAGAGAAGAATACCTATGTGATGGATGTGAGATCAACCAAGATAGCAATAGAAGATTCATGTCTTTTGTCTAAAGCAATAGAATCTGAATCTAAGTTATGGCACCGAAGAATGGGACACATCCATCTACGTAAGATGAATAACATTGTAAAGAATGTATTGGTGTTAGGGGTTCCATTGAAAAGTTTTAACTTTAAAGATAAATGTGGTCATGCAAGAAAGGGAAACAACACAAGAAGCCACATCACTCCAAGCTGATTAATTCGATAGCCACACCTTTGTACCTTCTCCACAGGGATCTCTTTGGTCCCATAAATGTCAAAAGTTTAGGTGGGACATCTTATTGCTTTGTAGTGACTGATGACTATTCACGATACTCGTGGGTGTATTTTCTGAAAACTAAGGATGAGACAGTACATTTGGTGATTAATTTAATTACTAATGTGGAAAACATTATTGGAGGAAATGTTAAATTCATAAGAAGTGATAACGGCACAGAGTTCAAGAATTATCAGATGGAGATGTTTTGTCTGCAGAAAGGGATAGAGCATCGGTTCAGTGCACTGTACACTCCACAACAGAATGGAGTGGCTGAGAGAAAGAATCAGATGCTAATTGAAGGAGCCAAGACCATGCTGGTAGATGCTAAATTCCTGTGGTGTTCTGGGCAGAGGCTGTCGCTACAACTTGCTATATCCTTAATCGTGTTTTAATTGCCAAAAGATTAAACAAAACTTGTTATGAATTGATGCATGGTTTAAAGCCTAATCTGAAAGGTCTCGAACCTTTTGGGTCTCCATGTTCGATATTAAAGACTAATTCAAAATTTGATGAAAAGCTGACGAAGGAATCCTTGTTGATTATGTGGTTGGGTCTCCCAACAAAAGAGTCTTTAATCTATCGAGCAACAAGGTGGAGGTGGTTTGTAACACTGACATTACCAGTTACAAGCCACCAAAGCCTAGCATGGGACCAAACGAGGTTTTTTATTATGACCAACTGTTAAATCTTTTAATTTACCTTCTTATGAATTTGCAGATATGGAAGAAAGGATGGCCACTCAGATGTTAATTCATGAAGATGAGGCCATCACACATAGTTCGAGTGTTGAAGATAAATTTGACTCAGTAAGACCAACAATCTTCGATGTTGAAGAAAGTCTTGCAGGTTCAGATGCTGAAGAGTTCATAAATCCGTTTCATAATCCACAACATTCCAATGAACTCAATCCTAATCTGGGTGAGACTTAGTAGTTGCCACAGTCCCAACAACAAGAATCCACAAGGATCATCCTATGGAGAATGTGATTGGTAATGCTTTTGATGGTGTGCATACCACGGGAAGTTTGGAAGAGAACACATGTGTTTAGGTGAGCATCAAAGATACTGGTATTATGAATGAGTGTTTTTACGCATGCTATATCAGTCAAATAGAGTCGAAAAACTATCAGATGGCTTTGAAGGATAGCTCTTGGGTCGAAGCCATGCATGAAGAATTGGCTCGGTTTAACAAAATTGAAGTATGGAAGCTGGTTGAGAAACCACGACATGTGCATGCAATCGGCACAAAGTGGGTGTTTAAATGAAAAAGGGATGAGAAAGGAGTGATTGTTCGAAACAAGGCAAGACTGGTAGTTAAAGGACTTCAGCAAAAACAGATCAACTACAATGAGGTGTTTGCTCCTGCAGCTAGGCTGTAGGCAATTAACCTTTTCTTAGCCTTTGCCGCTCACAAAGAGATGAAGTTGTTTCAATTAGACTTTAAGAGTGCGTTTCTAAATGGAAAGGTCAACGAAGTGGTATATGTCAAGAAAATCAAATAATTATATGGTCTAAATCAAGCTCCACGGGCTTGGTATGCAACTTTATCTAATTACCTTTTGGAGAATGGTTTTGTTAGAGGGAAGATTGACAGTACACTGGTTGTGAAGTGGAATGCAAAGGATTTTCTTCTAGTACTGGTCTATGTGAACGATATTATCTTCGGTGCTTCAAAGATTTCTATGTGTTAGGATTTTGAAGCGGTCATGAAAAAAAGATTTGAGATGAGTGCCGTGGGTGAACTAACCTTCTTTTTGGGTTTACTAGTAGATCAGAAGAAGGACGGGCTGTTTATTCATCAAACCAAATATGTTCATGACGTGCTCAAACGATTCAAGATGGAAGAAAGTGCACCTTATGATACTCTAATCTGCGTCAACCACAAACTGGGTTCTGATTCTGACAGTGATGAAAATGTGGATCCAACTCAATATCGCGCATTAATAGATTTTTTAATGTATCTAACTGCTTCTAGACCTGACATTATGTTTTCAGTTTGTGTTTGTGTGCGTTTTTAGGATAATTCGAAGGAGCCACACATGAAAGGGGTGAAGAGGATTCTGCGGTACCTCAAAGGAAAGCCTAAGCTGGGTCTTTGGTACCCAAAGGGAGGTGAACTGGATTTAGTTGCATACGCCGACTCTGATTATGGGGGTTGTAACTAGAATAGGAAGTCGACTACCGGTGGCTGTTAGTTTCTTGGTGGGAGGTTGGTGTCTTGGTAATGCAAGAAGCAGACCTCCGTCCCAATATCCACTTGTGAAGCAGAGTATATGGCAACATCAAATTGTTGCTTCCAAGTTTTGTGGATACAACAACAAATGAGAGATTATGGTATGAATTTCACTCCCACTCCTATTTGCATTGATAATACTGCTGCTATCTTAGTAACTAACAATCCCGTAAAGCATAGTAAAACTAAGCATATTGACATTCGTCATCATTTTATACAGGATTGTGCTGAGAAAATATTAATCGTTCTCGAAAAGGTTGATTCTCTAGATAACTTTCCCGATCTTTTTACAAAAGCTTTTGACCGATCTCGTTTTCAAAACCTTATTGAGTTAAATGGAATGATCAATCCCAAGTAACCGTGTCTTTTCTTTTGGTTAAAAAAATCACTTTCGCTTAAAATTATGTCGGTTTCTCAAGTTTAAAGGACATATACTTGTATATGTTTGGTCCTCTCATCTACTTGTAGATTCAAAGGATAGCCATTCACATATAAACTGAAAGCATCTGGGACGATTGTGATGTGTTTTGTTTTAATTCCTTCGCTGAAAATTATGTAGGTTACTCGAAGTTTGAGGTTCACATATTTATATATGTGCTTGGTCCTGTTAACCAATTGTGGTTATACAGGATTGCCATTCACCTGAGAAGTAAGAAGTGACTGGGACGATTGAATTTTAATATTGTTTTCTGTATTCCCCGGGAAGTGATATGATTATTCAGTTTACAGATTTTAAGAAGCTTCATAGTTTAAAAAAAAACAAATGAAAATCGATACAACCTTTGGAAAATGATTGGAAAATTGATTATGTGTGCCTAACGGGTGAAGTTATTAAGCTTAAAAGGCTCTAGAACAGTCATTGATTTGCATGTTAGCTTTCCCTGATACGTAAAAGTTGAAGTGATACAAACTAAATATGCTAGCCTTACTGTGGAGAGTTGATGGTCGGGTATTTTGTATATATATTAGTGTATTAAATATGTAGTTTTATTGAATATATTGTTAGAACTTTGGTACTTCATACGTGCTTTTGTATTTCAGGTGATTGATTATTAAAGATGCTAAATTGGAGACTTGTATGAGTATGGAATGATATATTGAGAAGACCGAAGCATGATTTGATGTCTTGGGAAGTGTTACAAGGATTCGGGAAGAGTATGGATGTGTGATCATCAGCTGATGCTAAAACTGAACAAGATGGGTTAACAAAATGCGACCTTGAAGTAAAACGAGCATATCCTGAGCTAGAAAATGAGTTACGGGAGCCATAATATATGAATTTTGGGTTTCTCGATGAGAGAAATCTGAAAATGAGGTTTTCTTCGGTCGCGATACGTGATAGGATGGTCATAAGGCCATCGCGTATCGCGATGGACATAAAAGACGGGAAAATTAGGTTTTAAGCATATTTTTTATTCTCAAGAACCCTAACTCCGTTTTGACGAACCAAAGGCAATTCCAGCAGCTCCAAGAGGCGATTTCCATCACCATAGCTTGTGCCAAGACCTCCCGCATGATCCATATCATCTGTATCGAAGATTTGATGATGTCACGGCTCGGCTAATCTCTTAGAATCGCACCCGGGATGTATAGTTTGTAATCTTTACAGTTTTTCTCATGTGATTAAGAACACTTGTATATAATTATTGATGATTGATATATTATTATTGATGTTTGGTATTTCTTTGTGTTCGGTCGGTTTAGGTTTACGTTGGTCTGAACGATCTGTTACCAGTTGCTAGATAATTAATCATATAACTATTTGGTTAGATTGAATACAATAAAATGTACAATTTCCCTTAACTGAGTCACACTGGCAAGGACTGTTTGATAACCAGTGCCGTGTGTAAAGTGATTGTTGATGTCTAAGGTTTTATTTGATTGATCAGTTTTCAGTTAATTGTTAATAATTAATCTGTTAGGTTGCATGAGATAACTGTTGGTTGCTTACTTGAATTCTCGGGTGTGATTTGTTTGTTAACTGCATAATACTCGTTTACTTGTTCGTTGCTTAGTTCTCTAAATTCAAACTATTGCTTGTGTGATCAGCACTAAAAATCATTCACTTCATAATTAGAAATATGTTACACGAATACATTGACCACATACTCCTTGTGATACGATACCCTACTTGCTCTAACTATTTAGAATAATTAGGTTTTTGATTGACTCAAACGACGGTCATCAAAATGGCGCCGTTGCCGGGGAGTTAGTGCGCTTAGTGTTTTTGTGTTATTTGATTTCTTTGTTTATTTTAGTTTAGTTTAGTAATTTTTAATTTTATTTTTGGTTTTTATTTTATTTTTCCATTTTATGCGGGGTGTGTTGTTTGTGCAGGCAACAGGTTTTTACACACCCACCACTCGGTCAGACAGTCACCGCTTATGGCTCAAAACCAAAACCCATCCCGAAACCCGAGCACACAACTGTCACTATGAGCAATTATGGTGATTTTTGTTATTGTGAAGGCCCGTATCACTATCGGGATTGTCCAGTAGTTGCACAAAATCGGCAAGAGTGTTGCCATGGGCGAAGATATATGACGACAGACTATGAAGATAAAGAGATTTTGTCAAATTATTCACACTCTGAACAACACACATCACTAAATTATAATGAAGATTATCAATCAGACATGGATGACCAATATGATCAAGAGCCGTATTATTCCAACTATGAACCGGAGATGCCTTATTCCTCAAGTTCCCAAGACACGGTGGAATACAAACTTGACAAATTGATAAATATTATGGTTCAGCATAACAAGGAATCAGAACAACAAAGGAAATCTCTCGAGGCTAAGTGGACCAATCAAATTAATGAAGAGATTATATACACTGAACCAGACTGGGATGAGGATGATTATGAATATTCTCATGAAGAAGATGATTATGAATATTCTCATGAAGAAGATGAGTATGAATAGCCTCATTCGTTTGATGAAGAGCAACAAAATATTCTGCATTCTAAGCTCGATGCCATCATGAACGTGTTAACGGAACAAAAGAAACAGATGATGGAAGAAGAAAAGGAATATGAGCTAAGACATGAAAGAATTTTGGCCTCGCTCAATCCGAATATTGAGGACAAAACTGAAATCAAACGAGACCAAGAGGAGTTGGCTAGTGGTACTATGTCTGATGGTGATGAAGAGAATGAGGTTGTTGATCTTCCAAAGCAAGAAAGTGAAACTGTGATTCAAGTAGAAGATACAACTCATTCAGAGTATGAAGAGCCCAAGGTAACTATTTTGAATCCTATGCCTTCTCCGGTACTTATTATTTCAAACAACAAGTGTGGGGATGAAGGCTTGGTAAACAATGAAAAGAAAGTAAGCATGCAAGATATTGGGCAAATAATTAAGAAGAGGCCTCACAGTAATCATTCAAGTAGCATGCCAATCACTGTAAAGCGGTTATGGACTTGGCATGTAAGCTACCGAGCGCATATTGGAAACTCGGTGGGTAAGTGTGCACTTCGCCCACCATGAGGAATTCAGGTATTGTCGAGCTGTAGACATCAATTCAGCGCTAACCGGGAGGCAACCCGGGGTTTGTAAGTATCTTTCCAATTTGTTTTTATTTGAGTTATTATATTTTGTATTTTGATTTATTGTATATTTTGTTGTATTTGGAACTTTGTGGGTGTAGTTCACTATAAACCCTCACGAGACCTCACTCGTCCACCCGGGCTACCGGGGGGTTTAAAGAGCTTGTTGTATACGCTAAATGTAATCGTGATTCCTATGAAAGTGAGTTAGGTCTTTTAACGTTTTTAACTTCTTTAACAAAATTTAATATGAAACGACTTAATTCAGATATGTAATTGTTTTAATAAAACTAACAGAAAATCATTTTTATAACTCTTGAAAGCCCTATATCTTACACTTGTGAGAAGCTTGCTTCTACACGTCTCGAGATTTTGCAGGATTGGTTGTCAGTTTTGGTATTTGGGTGTGAAACGAGGGTTCTCGAGCCGATTGTTCCATTTCATTGTCGAGGATATCAGGTGATTTCAGTTTCATAATCTATTTTGTCTTATTAGTTTAGATGTTAAAAGTGTAATTGTATAATTGCTAGTAGAACCATCACATTAGAGCCCCGGGTTTTCAATTGTTAAACAGTCAATTTCAACCCAGTCCCTCAAATGTTCATTAATTGTTTAAATATTTTAACATTGAGGACAATGTAAACCTCAAGTGTGGGGATGGAGGAAATTTGAAAATTTTAACCCGATAGTACCTCGAAAGAGTGTTCAGAAACCAAAGTTGTTAACTGTTAATTATTGCCATTAATGCCAAGTTAGTTGGTTTTTCAGCTTCTCGATAGTCTTGCTCACAAATGTTTTCATAACGAGAAGTTGAAAATGTGGTCGTTTAGGCGGGGATAACGAGTCAAGGGGACGGGTATACATGTTTCATATCGGCAGCCCATTATTCCAGACATATTGTGAGATGGCCCCCCTATACTTAAAACACATATTATATAATAGATATAAAACATGTCTTACACCATTGATTGAGGGAAACCGGTATGTTTTACAGAGTTAGAACTTGCTTGTCACATGCTTATCGAGATCTTAATACCACCACCTGTATGGAGATTAGGACTTTAGAAAACTTTTACATACACTTTTCCTCCACTAAATAAATTCATTACCCGACATTGTCCCCCTAGGAGCCCGTTTGGACCTCATTCCTGTTTATTTGCTAAACCAGACATTACACACCATTTCAGCCTTGGCCTTCATTATATTTTAACCCTGTGTGATGAAATCCAGTTCGTTATCAATTTGTATATAGTCAGTTGTTGAGAATAGTACACAATGTACGTATGTCTCGGTTGAGTTGTAAATATGTGTTTGTCAGAGTTGTATAATTATTTGCTTCAGTGTATTGTCAATCAGTTTGCAAAAAAAAAAAAAAAAAAAAAAAAAAGTCAGCAAAAAGCCAAAAAGAAAGTCAGTTCTTATTCAGTTATGTAATTAGCAGTCTATTTGTTTTTGATCAGTTTTCTGTGTATTTGTTTAATTGGGTTTCATCCACCGTAGTCACTAAATATGCCTATTCCGCACCCAACCTAAGCCTCAGCAAAACCCTAGTCCGAGTCTTTATGCAACCGGTGGGTAATGGGTTGAGATAAGACTGACCTGCAAGCTTATTAAGTTGTGAGTCATATTTGGTATTTGAGGGCAGAGACATATACTGGCACATCTTTTGCTAGTCCAGATATTAAACCGAGAGGAGTGTTGATAGTGTGAGGGGTATGAACATGTGTGCCTTAACCGGAAACAAAGTACACTTGTCTGGGCGGCTCTATTGTTTTTATTATAGAACTTAACCTTATTTGTGAGATGTCAATCTAAAAACAGTGTCAGTCTGAGAAACTGGGTATAACCTTAAACCTTACTAGTATTAATGGTGATAATTTACATACATATGATGGAGGTTAATGTTTACTTTAGAGTTTGCTTGAGGGCAAGCAAAAGATAAGTGTGGGGATGTGATGGTCGGGTATTTTATATATATATTAGTGTATTAATTATGTAGTTTTATTGAATATATTGTTAGAACTTTGGTACTTCATACGTGCTTTTGTATTTCAGGTGATTGATCATTAAAGATGCTAAATTGGAGACTTGTACGAGTATGGAATGATATCTTGGGAAGACCGAAGCATGATTTGATGTCTTGGGAAGTGTTACAAGGATTCAGGAAGAGTATGGATGTTTGATCATCAGCCGATGCTAAAACTGAACAAGATGGGTTGACAAAATGCGACCTTGAAGTAAAACGAGCTTATCCTAAGCTAGAAAATGAGTTACGGGAGCCATAATATATGAATTTTGGGTTTCTCGACCAGAGGAATCTGAAAATGAAGTTTTCTTAGGTCGCGATACGTGATGGGATGGTCATAAGGCCGTCACGTATCGCGATGGACATAAAAGACGGGAAAATTAGGTTTTAAGCATATTTTTTATTCTCAAGAACCCTAACTCCGTTTTGACGAACCAAAGGCAATTCCAGCAGCTCCAAGAGGCGATTTCCATCACCATAGCTTGTGCCAAGACCTCCCGCATGATCCATATCATCCGTATCGTAGATTTGATGATGTCACGGCTCGGCTAATCTCCTAGAATCGCACCCGGGATGTATAGTTTGTAATCTTTACAGTTTTTTCATGTGATTAAGAACACTTGTGTATAATTATTGATGATTAATATATTATTATTGATGTTTGGTATTTCTTTGTGTTCGGTCAGTTTAGGTTTACGTTGGTCTGAACGATCTATTACCAGTTGCTAGATAATTAATCATATAACTGTTTGGTTAGATTGAATACGATAAAACGTACAATTGCCCTTAACTGAGTCACACTGGCAAGGACTGTTTGATAACCAGTGCCGTGTGTAAAGTGATTGTTGATGTCTAAGGTTTTATATGATTGATCAGTTTTCAGTTAATTGTTAATAATTAATCTGTTAGGTTGCACGAGATAACTGTTGGTTGCTTACTTGAATTCCCGGGTGTGATTTGTTTGTTAACTGCTTAATACTCGTTTACTTGTTCGTTGCTTAGTTCTCTAAATTCAAACTATTGCTTGTGTGATCAGCACTAAAAATCATTCACTTCATAATTAGAAATCTGTTACACGAATACATTGACCACATACTCCTTATGATACGATACCCTACTTGCTCTAACTATTTAGAATAATTAGGTTTTTGATTGACTCAAACGACGGTCATCAAGAGTCATTTTGAAGAAATGTGCATGTCTTCACATACATCTCTCCGAATGATAGGCAGAAAAGTAATTACCCAGTCATACACGAGCCCGTTAGTGTCTTGATATCCAAAAATATATTGTCCTTGTTCTTTGAAAAAAATAAAAAAATTTGAGTAATATCTACAATATTGTATTAATAAATATTGATTTTAAAGCTTAAAGGATCAAACTAGAACTACAAGGGTGAGACTTTCATATATGTTTTGAACACCCTGAATGAAAGGCGTGTAAGTCCGGATAGCTTGTAAGTCCAATGTTCAACCTTAAAGCTTAAAATTTTTGTTATTCACTTTTAAAATTTTTGATCAAGCACTAGGGGGTTGAAGTCAAATTGGGGTGATCTGGGGAAATCCAAATACACTTTGAGAAGAGATAGGAGGCATCACAGGTCCATAAGTGATATCCATCTAAGTTCTACGCCAAATTGAAACTAACCCGTATCACGGACGCAATGATAGTCATGTTAAGTCTTATATACTTGCTATCAACCTGTTTCTCTATGTCATAATCAACGCTGAACATGAATCTTTGTGACAACACCTTAATCAATATGATTCCATGTTCGGATATTTCATGAATGCGACGGCTTTATCAAGACTGAAATTTGATCCCACAATCTGCCTTATTAGAAGAAAATCAAGTGGTTCACTTTGTGTTGTTTATTGGTTTTTTTGGTTTTCTTCTTATTCTATGCTTCTTTTAGAATTATTCTTCCGTTTTAAACACGGGTTACTCGCTTACGTTTATGGTCTTAAATTTATTTTTTGTCTTGGTTGTGCTATTATTAACTTCGCCCTAGGAGAAGTTATATGAGGAGCGAAGTTATTAACTTTGCCTATGGGGTTTTCAAAGGGTTTATAAACAAGTTTTAGGTCAAAATTGTTGAATCCTTCTTCCTATACACCCGGCGAACTTAACCTATGAATCACCTTCAACCAAATAGATTTTTTATCACATATTCAGGTTAAACATCTCGTGATGATTCATAATTTGTAACTTGTTTGTGTTAGTTCTTCCTGGATAGGTTGATTTTTATGATTTTTCGGTTCGAACTTTAATGACTTCAATATTTCGTTCAACACATTGCCTAAGTGTGAAGTAAAAGACTTGGCACGTTTGAAGCTAATTAACAGAAATGGTGTTTTGTATGCTGGCTGGATTGGAAAGATTGTGTGGAGTGAGGTCGTCAAGGAGAAGAGGTTCGAGTTGCTAAAACCTCAGAAGGGAAAACTGATTGAGGATACTGAAAGGGGAATGCGAGCGGATGGTAAACCTTGGATTGCTATGAAGTATAAACCCATTCAATGTTTGAAAGTGATTCCTATGAAGATCATGCCACAGAATATGCTGAAAGATCTGAAATGGTGGTATGTTGATTGTGAGACTGCTGAAGCTGTGATGGAAGCTCAAGATGAACAAGAGATCTTGAGGGTGTATGATCCATGCATCTGGTTAACTTTTCTCAAGCTGATTTGTAGGTACTTAACGAAAAGGAGATCTTTCATATACCAGCATGGAAGGACGAAGGGAAAAAATATCAAAGGATGGTCTCGGTTTGTGTGAGACAAGGTGTGCATGCTTGAAGTGTGTGGAACTAACTTTTTGGGTTACAGGGCAAGACGAAGCTATAAGAGAAATGAAGAAACTGCCAAGGGGGAGTCTGTTGGTGCATTGTGCCAGTAGTTCATTATTCTTTAGTTTATCGTGTCTGTATTCAGAATATTGTTCGTTATGTTTTGGTTTTTGGTTTAGGCGAACTTGCTGTTATGTTATTATTAAGCGATATTAGCCAACGACGAAGTTAGGGACAACTTTGCCTAGGAATGTTAGGCGAAGTTGTCGTGGCTATATAAACAAACTTCGCCGTAGGGTTTTGAAAAGGCTTTTGAATAGAACTTCTGAACTCTTTGTTTCCGACGTGTTACAAGCACTGCTTTTCTAATAACATATATGCATTTTTGTTACATGTTTGTTCATTTGTTTTGTTTCCGATTCATATATCTGTATACACTCGTAATCGTATACAAAGGGGATTCCGCACCCTTTGTGTTTGAGATATTCCTGTGAAGATCTGGTTGGGAACCTTCAATGGACAAAAAAGGAAAGATGGGCCTTAGGTCCATGGGCTTAAGGGAGTATAAATACTCCTTAAACCCTAATCATTTCCATTTCCATCCATCTCTACACCATAGCCTACACCTACAAAAACACACACTTAAGCCAAACACTCTCTACTCTACTATATTCAACGATCCGAGACCAACCGAAGGTAAGAAATGATTTATGTCAGCTGCACCAACATAGTAGAACCCGACACCGCAACCCCGTGATGCCGTACGAGCCGTTTGGATCTAGATATAGCTTATTTGGGGTGTTTAATCAAAACAAAACGAGCTTAAGGACCGCCTTAGCTCAGATCTGGACACCCCGAAGCTACCTAGGCCATAAACGATCAAACCTTGACCAACCATACTGGTTAGCGGTGGCTGACGGCGCCGGAATCGAAGAAAAACCTTGCAAACACGTAACAAGATAGCTGAACAGAACTTTATGACATATAATTATATACACCGTATAAGTTAAGCGGTCGTATAAGTTAAGCGGCCGTATAAGTTAAGTGTCGTATAAGCATGATCAGCGTGTATGTATGTCGAACGTATAAGGTAGACTGTATATGTACGTGGCGTATATGTATGAAGCGCATATGCATATAGCGTGTATGTATAGGTAACACATATGTAATCCATATATGTATGGACTTATACGCCGAAAATGACTTATGCGCTTATAGGACTTACACGCCCATAGTGAGTTATACGGAATTGTTAATGATTTACAAAACAATAAACGAAAGAAAAACAACGTATACGTACGTAAACGATAGACACAGACTTGTATGGAATATGACATAATTAATAATAAAAGGTAACGTTTAAAATGAAGATTTGATTTAATTAAATAACTGAAATTCAGTTTTTTGATGAGGTTTCTAGTAAAAACTTATTGATAAAAAAAAAATTTTCCAAGCTGACATGGCAGCTTAACCCCAGCCAGGGGCTCTGCCTCTTGGACCTCTCTAAGGGCTGCTGCCCCTAGAACCTTGTTGCCAGGGGCGCTGTCCCCTGACCCCCGTAGATAGGGGTTACAATAACCTAGGAATATGATATAATTAGGAGTAGTTAGGTGATGCTTGCTAATTGATACACTGTTAGCCCAGCACAGTTCAAGAAGGGCATTATCGTAAATTCAGAGAGGAATCGCTTACATGTGAGTTTCTAGCCCCATTTCCTTGTTATATTTTCTGGGATGTGTGCATACTCGATGTGGTTAGTTAATACACTTACCTTAAGTGGTAAGTGTAAGCTTTATATGATTTATGTGAAGGTTATGAATGAATGCTTGATGGTACGTTAACGATCTTCGGATACTGCATGTACTGCCAGGTGATAGTTTGAATGTGTGATTGTTTATATATGATGTATGGATGATATATGTATGTTATGTATGAAAGTTATAAATAAATATAAAAGAATGATAAGGTACAGAAGAATGGACCAGACCCTACTAATATCCGAGGCAGAAAGGGACCGGGCCCTAATAATACTCGAGGCAGAACGAGATCGAGCCCTAATAATAATCGAGGCAGAAAAGAGACCGAACCCTAATAATATCCGAGGCAGAAAAGGGACCGAGCCCTAATAATATTCGAGGCAGTAGGGCGTAATTCTCTTTAAAACGTATAAGTATGTAATATATGAATAAGTGTAAAGTATGAACGAAAGAAAAGAGGAAGTTATATAATTAAGTATGTACAAAAGAAAGATAAGTAGGTTAAGTAAGAAACATGTATCTACAGATACGTCCAAGTAAGTAATATGTATCTATGGATATGTATATAAAAAATAAGTATGTGAATGTATTGTATGTTACCTGCATTAACTAGAACTCACTTAGCGTAGCTGACTTTTAGTATGCACGTAGGTAAATAGGTTGAAGCAGCTACCTTAAGAGAGACACATAGCATGATTTGAAGGAACTGGCATCCAATGAAGAGTTGTCATGATGTTATAATAAAACACGTTATGCTATGTTTTCAAAGACAAGTTTAAAGTCCTGTAATGAATGATTCAAGTTTTATTTATTTCGTGAAAGTTTTAATTAACTCTGATATTTAGAACTGTGTTTATGAGTAAATCTAACGTCAAAGTAGGGCACCGGGACCGGGGTCTTACATGAACCTTAGACCCGTTCTCCTTCAACACCATAATTTCTGTTAATTCAATTATGCTTTATGGTCGTTTGTTACTAATTAATCAATATCCCAACTCAATTTCAATTGTTAACGTGTAACTAAAGCAGATTCAAGTTAGGGTTTATTGTTGAAATAGGGACGATGTTCAAAATCTGTATAAGTATTTTATGAATCTACATCTTTCACAAGTGAAGCACCAGATGGGCTGGTGCTTGTTGTTTAAAACATTCTGAACCGGCCAGGCGCGAGTTCGAGCCCCCTAGACATGGGTTTTGTTATTTTTTCTAATATTCCCTTTTATTTTATATTATTATTATTATTATTATTATAAAATATTCATAATACTTAATAAATATAATTTTAACAAAACCGAACCATATTAAAGGTTCAAAATAAATTTTTTCGTTTAACTTTTTTGTTTAACTTTTCCGTTTAACTTTTCCATTAACATGTATATTATAGGATCAGGATCATGAGAGAACTTTTATGAAATTGAGAACTATGAGAACCATTTTGGGCCACAAAAAAACCCAAAAAATAAAAAAAAATCATAAAATAAAAAAAAACACAAAACTGAAAAAAGTAAAAAAACCAAAATTCTTATTTTATCATCCCGGTTTCATAAAAAAACTCGATTTAGCTAAATTATATACACATGTATAATTTAAGATAAATGATACTGTACATATGTGTATATTACGTAACTAAAGATTAAATAAAATTATGCATATGTGTAAAATACGACGTTTTTTTTTTATTTTTTTTAATGAAACCGGAATGAAATATAAGAATTTTGGTTTTTTTACTTTTTAAAAGTTTTTGTTATTTTTTATTTTATGATTTTTTAAAAAGTATTTTAAAGGTGTTTTTAGTGGTCCAAAATGGTTCTCAAAGTTCTCAATTTGCAAAGGGTTCTTATAGGATCTTTACCCGTATATGATATATATAATATTTATTTTATTTATATTAAGACAAAAATATATATACAATAATGAAATCATTTACCAACAAGCTTTGTTCCTTGATCAAAACTTATTATTCGTTTAAATTTTCCGTTAATATACATGTATGTAATATATAATATTTATTTATTTATCAATAATTAATATTTTATTCATAAAACATAAATGCAAATTTATAATAATAGTAGTAGTAGTAATAGTAGTGGTAGTAAAGAAGATGATGATGACGACGACGACGACGACGACGATGATGGTGGTGGTGGTGGTGGTGATGATGATGATAAAAATCCCATTAATTATGATGATTAAGTCAATAACACTTTAGTCTTACTTAAAACCCAATCGAAACCTAAATCAATTGTAAGTTTTGTTAATATTTAATTAATTCATATTATCATAAACTACTAGGAATCTTTGTTGGTGAATCCCGAGGAGTTTTACCAGTCCATCCTTAACTTTTTATCATTCTCATCCTCATACCCACTCAGTAAGGTGAAGAATTCACATCCACCTTTTTACCATTTATATGTTGGGGGCGTTATGCGTTCACAAGTTAAACATATTATCTATATAGTACAGGGCACTCGGTTAATGAGAATCGAATATTAGATCTTTGGAGCCATCTGATTATGTGTACCACCTCCTCATTGTCCGGAGTCACTTGTAATAAATCACACATATTGTGCTTGTGCTCAAAAGGATATGTCGATTCATCATCCGCCATATACAAACAAACACAAAAACACATTTAAAGTAAAGATTAGTCATAAAGGTCATATCTTTGAATAGTTTTAGGTTATAATTTAAAGAAGTAGAGAAGAAATGTCTTTTTTGAACCTGTGTTTCGACAAATTTATAACCTACATATAAAACAGAGAGTTAGTTTATATGAAAATTAACTGCCCAATTTCGCAAAATCGGTGTCGGAAATCAATCAATTAATGCTTACCGAGTCGGAATTTGTGGGCTGGTCAATTAGGGTTTGGAAAAATACTTAAGGCGGTTAGTATACTGGAAATGAGAGCATGAGAGCAAGTGTACTTTAGTGGAAAGAGAGAGAAGTGAATAATATAAAAATATCTCTAACTCCCTCTCTTATACCATTTTTGAAAGTGGGTTTTAAATGCTTTTGTCATTTAGTGAGTAAATAGCTGTCAAACATTTAAAATGTTCTAAGGAAATATCTCTTGTTACAAAACCTTGCTCGATAAAGTTTTCTCATTTAAAAGCTTGCTCGCTAAAGCATATTGTTGGAAACCTTACTCGAAAAGCTTATTCATTTAAGTTTTCTAGTATATGAATCTCACTTTTCAAAGCTTGCTCGTTCCAGATTTATTTCAGAAATAATTAAGTATATAGAAATAAAGCTAAGTAAATAAAATGAAGGTAGCTTACTCGAAATACAAGATTGCTCGAGAAATAAATCACAAGATAAATAATTAAGTATAAATTATCAAATATGCAACCTTGCTAGGAATCAATGAAGAATCCCAAAATAATAACTTAGAAACATTTCTATGAGTTAACCTTGCTCGAATTTCTGAATAACACAAGTCTTACCCGATATTTCATAAACAGTTAACAAATATTCAATCAAGTAGTATGCTTGATATACTTCTAGAATACAAAATGTGCTAGAGAAGGACCCTTAACACAAAGTGTACTCGAAAAGAAGTTTTGGAATTATCAGGTATATTAAGAAAAACATTTGAAGTTTTCAAAGTGTGCTCGAAACATAAAGTGTGCCCGGAAAACTAGGTTTGCCCGAAAACACTTGTAATTTCAAAGAATCACATTCACAATCATAGAGTATGCTAGACACAGACATATTTCAATTAAAACAACAAAGTTGACTCAAAATAAACATATAAAGCATATTCAAGCAAATGTCACACAATTATCAAGTATGCTAGACAAAACTAACCTTCAGAACATCTAAGTATACTCGAAAGTTAAGAAGTATCAAATTGTACTCGAAAATATATGAATAAATCATGTAAGTACTGAACATCACAAAGCTTGCTACAAGTAACACAATCAATAAAAAAGCTTGCTATAATGACCTAAACAACCTATAAAACAGTTAAGTTTGCTAGAAGGTTCAGATTTCATCAAAGCTTTCTAGAATCAACATACACAAACATATTCAAATAGCTTGCTAGAAACAGTTGTACTTTCAATCAAAGCAACAAAGTATGCTAGAAAGTATAAACTATATTGAAGCTTGCTAGAAGCATCATATTCAGACTTTATCAAGCATGCTAGAAAAGATAAACTTCAATAAAAAAGTGAAGTCTACCCGAAAGTTTGTAAAACATCAAAGCATGCTCGAAAAGGATAAACTTACACAAAATCATCTAAGTTTGCTCTAAAAGGTTAAAAATCATCAAACCTTGCTCGAAAATACATATTCAGATCCCTTTTAAGGTAAAATGCAAATATTTTTGTCTTAAACCAAATGTCAAATATTTTTATCATTAAAGATCATTGTTTAAGAGCAAATCGTGCATTAAGAGATCAAATTTCGGTTATCTTTCCTTTCAAATCAATTTCTTTCCTTTTATGAAAAGATCTCAACATGGGATCATATTGAC
Source organism: Bidens hawaiensis (assembly GCF_021521415.1). Lineage (NCBI taxonomy): Eukaryota > Viridiplantae > Streptophyta > Magnoliopsida > Asterales > Asteraceae > Bidens > Bidens hawaiensis. Next base: position 187,913 of record NW_027492822.1, read on the forward strand.
TAAGTTGCTTCTCAATACTTCATTCTCAGCATTATTATGACAGATTAGACAGGTTAACAGCAGGTCTAGACTTAGCATGAATTTCATTTCTTTGGTGATATGATTAAGGTTCATTTAAAATGCACGATACTAAATGGATACCACATATTGTTTTTTGATGCTCCATATATATTCTCAAGGCTTATTTGGCTTTCTCCAGATCACCCCGATTTGAGTCCGACACCCCGATATTTGGTAAAACTTTTTCATGACAGAACTTATTTTTTATTTGTTTTTTTTTTGCAACATAAAATTGTAAACATATATAACAACATTGTGTTGTATAATTAGTACGTTTTGTTCACTTGTGTTCTTTGTCATTCTCAAATAAATACTTCATTTTGGGGACCAAATACCAGCGGGCTCGTGTATGACTGGATATTCACTTTTCTGCCTATCATTCGGAGAGATGTATATTGGAACATGCATAGACAACAATGTAACACCCCAACCTACGGCAGAAATACCGGGGCGCGAACTGATTGTCACAGCTCTCAAGGTTACTATCATGCATATTATAAGTTTCAATATCAAGTTAATAATTTCAAATACAACAAATATCCATACAAAAATCCAAATAAACGAAGGTACATATATCAATCAATAACAATAAGTCTCATTAAGTTTTCTTCTAGCATAAATCCTTAAACAATCTTCTAAGTCCAAATACTTCACATCGTATGGTGACCTGCATATGCGTTGAAAATAATATAGTTTGTCAACACGAGGTTGAGTGAGCAACACACCAGTTCGAAGTATAAATAAAAATATATATTTGCAACAAGTCATATGCGAATAACAAAATAACCAAATGAGCAAGTATAACTGAGATGTCGAGAAGCACAAAGCTATAATGACTGGCGTATGATCATACTAGACTGAGATTATGTTGGACCTCTCCGAATGCGGAAGCATACAAAGCAAATAAGCACATAGACAAGTAAAGTATAAGTTGTTAAAACATAAGACAAAGTTGCAGTTTTAAGTATAAGTATATAATGAGAAATATATTTACGCATATGTCCCCAAAACGTAGAAAATAAGTAAAATCGGGGAATGTAGGGACATATGCGTAAATATATTTGGGATAGAAAGCATGGGTACAAACAAATGTTTGCAGATTCAGATGCACTTCTTGTAAATCTTTCATTTATATCTCCAATGATGTTTTCCGGTGGATGATTTCTTTCAACATATGAGGATTTAACAATCACATTAGTAGACATAGTAGAGTCATAATTTGATTCATTGAGATCTGGTTCATCAATGATCAAATCAGTTGTTGCATCATGAAACTCTGGTGCTTCTTCATTTTTCTGTTGTGAGGTAGATGCACCATTGTTCCCACATTCAAGCTTTGAAATAAATATTCAAATCTTGCTTCTCTTTCAGCTTGTCTTTGCACTTCATATTGGTTGCTAGGATCTTCATCATTTAGAACTTGATCATCTTGGACCTCTTGATTACCATTTTCTTGATCTTGTTATGGATTTTGATTTTGTTCGTTTTCAGCACTTGAGGGATCCTTAATGAATGTTTATTCACTTCTTTTTCCAGCAACCTTTGACCACAGCTTTTACAAATTCAACTTCTTCTGATTGTTCTCTTCAATCACACTAGTCTTGTAAAAAGATTCATCAAAATCCTCAGGATAAATCTTGAAGGATTTGATTAATTTCTCAAAATCAAACAGCCATGCAACACCATCAACTGTATTGAATTGATTTTCATTAAAAATTACATCTGAAGATTCAATCACACTCAAATGGTCTTTGATATATACTCTGTATGCTTTTGAGTGTGTTGAGTAACCAACAAAGAAGCAATCCAAGGATTTTGCTTGAAACTTGTTGAGATAATACTTGGTGTTCAAAAGTGAGCATTTGTATCCAAATGGCTTGAGAAACTTGATGTAGGGCTTTCTTTCAAACAAAATCTCATACGAAGTCTTGTTTTGACTTTTGTTAAGAAACACTCTGTTCTGAACATAGCATGCTGTATTAATTGCCTCTACCCAAAGAGTGACAGGCAGAAAGGCATCTGCCAACATGGTCCTTGCAGCTTCAATGAGTGTCCTGTTTCTTCTGTCTACAACACCATTTTGTTCAGGAATTCTAGGAGCAGTGAATTGTTGAAGTATTCCCTTTTCATTGCAGAATTCTTCCATGACTCCATTCTTGAATTCAGTGCCATTGTCACTTCTCATGACCTTCACCCTTGCATCCAATAAATTCTCAAATCTTGTAACACAATTCTTTATCAATTCAGCTGCTTCATCTTTGGTACTTAGGAAATAAACCCAAGTGTATCTTGAAAAATCATCAATTATCACAAGACATTATCTCTTATTTCCAATACTTGGAACACTCACAGGACCAAAAAGATCCATGTGAAACAACTCAAGCACTTGATCAATTGTGTTAATGATTTTTGTCTTGTGTGAAGACTTGTGTTGCTTTCTTTTTTTACATGAGATGCAATTGTAATCATGCTTGAACTCCCTTGTAGGTAAACCAATTACATGCTCACCCTTCACAAGTTTGTTCATGTTCTTTAAGTTGACATGACAAAGCTTTCTATGCCACAATTTGGTTTCATTTTTAGTGGCCTTTGGTACAAAGCATGTACCACTCCTTGAAACAACATCTTTCATATTCAATTCATACAAATTGCCATTTCTTGGAGCCATCATCAAAATCATATCTGAAGGAATTACAAAATCAGGTTTGAGAATAAAGCAGTGAGAGTCATCAAACCCAACTTTATAACCTTTATCACACATTTGTGAGATACTCAAAAGGTTAGATTGTAATCCTTCCACATAAAAGACATTATCAAAAGTAATTTTCCCATTTGTTAAGATTCCTTTCCCACAATTTTTTCACCATTCTCATCACTTCCAAAAGAAACTGGACCCTCAAACTTCTCTTCATAATTAACAAGTGACCTTTTGTCACAAGTCATGTGCCTGGAACACCCACTATCCATGTACTATACTTCATTCAGTGGAGTGGACTGTTCCTTCACAAATCAAAGAAATTGATTAGTTGGGTGATGAATTGCAAGCTGAATCAACTTGCAAATCATCATTTTCAATGATAATTATTGCATTGGATGTGAGAGGAATAGGCTTAGGATCTTCATAAATAAGTTCACAATCATCAGATTCATCTGATTCATAGCCACTGTAAGTTGGGCTTTCCACATAAGGAATTACGCTTTTGCAATCTTGCACCACATAATCCTTTGTACTTGAAAAATCTCTCACATCAATCTCCCTTGGCACTTGAACTTCACCCTTGGTTTCCAAAGAAACCCATGGGGTTCAAACCCATGCTTTAGTAGAAACTTTTCATCACCATTCAACTCTCTTGGTTTCTTTCTTGAGAAAACAACCTTTTTCCCTTTCTTTCCACTGTTTGGTGATTTTTCAGAATCATCAGGTTTAACTGATCTTGAGTCTTTATTGGGAACAATTCTCAATGGTTGGGTGTTTCTTTTCACAGTTGTTTCATTTTTGATGGGAAGGTTGTTTCGTTTGATTTGATCAATCACATTCTTCTTTGGTTTCTCATCAGCATTCCCATTTTTCTTCATACTGTTAACAACCTTTGGCTTAATCTTGTTCACTTTTTCCTTTCCACACACCTTTCCTTTTCCCAAATATTCATTATACTTCTGTTTGTATAATCCAAAGTCTTGACCAAACTTTGTTTCACTTGGGACATGGATTGGTTTGGAGATGAATCTTTCATGACATGAGTCAGTATGATGTCCATACTCATCAAAATGTTTGCACCAGACCTTTCCTTTGAAACATTCACTGGATTTCCCCTTCTTAAATCTGTCACTAGGTCTTGGAGCATCAACACCAATAGTTTTTTGGGTTTTGAGGCCATCATAATCAATTGAAAAAGGTACAAACTCTTCAATTTTGATGTCGTGTCTTTCAATTTTGATTTTCACAAATATTATTTTCTCTAAATTCATAGGCTCTTCATCCAAGTTTCCCTTGTATCTTGGCTGTCTTCTCTCATACTCTTCAACAGTCTATTTCCCCTATGTCAAATAGTTCTTGATTGGAAAACGCAGGATACACTGGAATGAATGGAACATTTTCACTTGTTTCTTCAGCCTTTTTGACATTATTAACCTTTTTCTTTTAGAATAGTTCCTTCTTTGGTGGTCTAACAGTATTGTAGCTCACCTTTGACTCCTCACATATATCAAAAGACACATGCTCTCTTCTCATTCTTTCATGGTTTTTGATCATCTTGGGAGTCATCTTGGGCAGATAAGGGAGTTTTTCAATTGAGTCAGGTTTCTTTTGCCTTCTGTTTCTTTCTGTTTGGATTTCTTCATTTGAGATTTGATCACTAGAGTCACTTAAATCATCCTTGTTCAGATCATCTTCATTGAAGTCATCTTTAGAAACTTGCACACCAATTGACTTATCATCTTTCTCATCTTCTTTCAAAACAAACTCTCCATGTTCATCAACTATAACCTTGTCATAATGCTCAATGGAGTCTTCTTTATCTTAGAACACATCTCTGAATTGATTGAGATAAGTCTCCCTTTTCTCCTTGTCAACCTTAAGAGAATAGTTGTTGTTGAAAGGTGCAGGAACAACTTTGTATTTGTCTTCTTCTTTAATCCTGTCATAATACCACAAATGTTTCCAGTAGATACTAGATTCTTCAAAAACTCATTTTCAACTTGTAGTGTGGTATTTATCACCCTTTTTTCAACCACCATTTTCTTTAGTCCTTCAATTTTAGTCACATATCTTGACTGAATTTTGTAACTGTTTATACAATCTTCTTCAAGGCTTTTGATCTTTTCTTCATAAGTTAAATCACTTGCTTGATACACATTTATCATGCTTTGTTTTCTAAAGTATTCACTCTCCAACTTTCCTACTTTCACATTCAATGCATCAATTGTTTCAAGTAATTCAAGTATGGAGTTTGAATGTACCTGTGAAGAAGAAGATCCAGCTTCATTTTCAGCTTTTGCCATGAATGCAACATTGGCCTTGGTTATGTCATCAGCATGATCACTCCAATCAAAACCACCTTCTTGTTGAGCAGCAAGTGCTATATTTACTTGGTTTCTTTTGGTTGTTTCTATTGGTGTTGTTGGGAGCATTTGGAGGGTTTTGGTTGTTGTTTCTCTGGTAAGTTTGGTTTCGAGGTACAACTTGCTGATTTTTCATTTGTGGTTGAAGGTAGTTGTTGTTAAAGTTGGGGTTGTTGTTGAAGTTGTTGAAATTGTTGAAGTTGTTGTTTCTTGGCTGGTTTTGATTGTGTTGGTATTGATTTCTTGGTTGTTGGTTCTGATAGTGATTCCCTTGGAAGTTTCTTGGCTGATTGCATTCTCTAGCAAAGTGTCCTAGTTGTTGATGGTTATAGAATATTTCTTTAGACTTGTCAAGCCCAATTTTTTTATTTGGACCTAATACAAGAGACCTCCCAATTCTATTAAACAACCTTTTGCTTCTAAGAGCCAGCATTGCAGCCTGCCATTTGAGATCCATGTCTTCAAGATCATCAGCATCAATCTGTTTAAAGTCATTGGTGTGCGTGAAGTATATATATTTTTAATAATGATTTTCACACAAATGAGTTTTAAATTTATAGAAATGATTTTCACCTCAAAACTAAACCACACACACTTAGGCAAGTGTACCTATCATATATGTAGTATAATATCGGTAAGAACCAAGTATCGATCCATGGACACGGTAGTTCTTGATACTAAACCTTTGCTAATGTCTAACCGGCTAAAATAACAAGTTGGTTGGTTTTAATTAAAATAACATGCAAAATATAACAACTAAGCTAAAGAACACAAAAGTAAACGATCAAGGAAGAATATCACTTTAATTTGGAATCCGTTTAGCTCATAAATGACAACAATTATGGATACATGGCAAGACCACAAAACGCAAGTAACTAGAATCCCGCTAAAGATATCTAGTCATGTGACTTGTTGGAAAGTTAAAATGAAAGATACAAACTAGCCACCTAAAGTCATTCAAGTAGGACGAGTGATACAATTATGTCAATGTTTCAAAATGGTATGGACTAGTTTCCTATCACGGGTGACTAATCCAACAACTCTTTGGAAAGATAACATGAAAAACACATAATCCACCTAAAGTTGATTAAACTAAGCAATAATCATTCACTTCTTCAACTTATGATGTTCATATCAAGATTACATAAATTAGATGTTCGTGTCAACAAACCCTAGATAGATATAGCACTTAACATGACAAATAATAACAAATACTTTGTCTTTCCAAACATAAGCATAAGGATGCACATTCAAGAGTTTATCATGAATAATCAAGACTTCATTCACCATTCCTAGTTCAAAAGCCATAGACTAGCATAAAAATATACAAATCCATTAATGGATGCCTAAATCATGAGTTTTCCAACATTACATAACCAAACAACCACAAGTCTTGAATATCATGACATAACAAACCTTTAAATACACAAAACCATTGAAGAATAATAATGAAATGGCTATAACACTAACACAATCCTTGCCAATAATCCATAAATACCATCAATTATTACTAAACATCATCTAAACCAAAGTGATAACAAAGAGTTTAGCTCATCATGAGCTCAAGAACAACATACAAGCTTGAAAAGATAACAAAATTCATGGTAAAATCAAGAATAATCAAACCAAGAATCCAAGCTAGATGATGTAGATGATGGATGATGCTTCTCTTGATGTTGGACTCCTTCAAAGTGCTTGCAATCGGATGGAAATCACCAAGGTTTAGAAGTTAAACAGTGGGTTCAAAACTCCCTAGGACTCCCCTTCTTCTTACTGGGAGTTGTTATTTATATAGATAAGAGAGACATGATCATGTTTGGAGCAGAACATGATCATGTTTAAACAAAATACCATATCTAGCCTCCCATTGGTCATTGCAAGTTACTAGGTCTTGAAGGAGTGTACATGCTAATAAAAACAGCTGGCCTAAGATGAATTTGGATATAACGAAATCCAAGAAAGAAAAGTAATGGCCGAGCTTTGCTTAGTTGAGGCACAACTTTAAATTAGATCTGGATCTAAAGAAGGGAGTGACATGATCATGTCCAAACATATACATGGTCATGTGTGAAAGGTACGCCCAGTGTATGTGAAAAGGGTATGAAGACATGGTCATGTTTTGCTATGAACATGATCATGTATTGCTATCTTCATTTAATTCCTCACATAACCTCCAAAATCTAATAAATCACCAACCAAACCCTGGAAAATCACAAATAAATAAATAAATAAATAAGTATGTAATCTTGTGATATTTCCAATAAATGTGCATAATATGGGAATTAAATAGAGCAATAAATATGTGTAATTTTAAGCACATCAAACATCCCCACACTTGAACTTTGCTTGTCCTCAAGCAAAATAAAATGAAACAAAACTCCGAATGCTCGCAAAAACAAGTTCTACTTTGCAATAACCACCCGGCTCACTCAATTGCTCGCAAAAACATGAACAAAAACAATTGACGAGGCTAACTCACGGAAACGGGCGGAATGGGTGTAAATTGCAAAGTAATGCATGTGAATCCTTTTGTTTGTCATTTTTAAAGGTATGTCTTTTAAATATTTTCGGACTTGATTTGTTTTCTAAAGATGTTTGGTGCTTCAGGACAATACAATTAAACATTTGAATTTTAAAGAATGCTTAATAGTTATTTACTTAATTTAATTGCAACAAAAATGTTTAGTAGGAGTTTTGCAAAAAAAAAATTAGTTTGGACAAACAAAACTTAAATTCCTTCCCCACACTTGAATTGTACATCGCCCTCGATGTAACATAAAAATATATAATGCAATAGGGAATGCAATGCAATGGAACGGAATGCGAAAGAGAAACAGAAAACTCCCCTATCGAAGATCGTCACCAAAATATATCCTAAGCACAATAACTTGATGTCTCACAGTGCAGTGCAGGGCAAACCAAGCATCCAGCCAACAATTTCCCAAATCAAATAAGACATGGTCATGTCTGAGCTGATACATGATCATGCTTGTTGTTAATTTTGAAAAGAAGCATGATCATGTCTAGTCCTAGACATGACCATGCTTGGCTCACATCAAACATTGTTCAACTGTATTTCACCCAGCTCACAATTTCACCCCTGTAATGCTCCAATGCAGTTTCCAAAGTGTCCCACGCCTTTTTTATTTACGATTCCTTAGCTTGACTCGACCCCGTATTTAGTTGTCCTCGGGGTAACCTTTCATGAACGGGTGGCTCTTTGATATTGAAAACGTTGTACGACCCGTTTGTTTTTTTTAATCATATTTACTGTTGGTTAGTAAGATCCCAATGGTAAACATTAAAAAGTATATATAAAATAAAAGACGGGTCGTGCCACCAACACTTGTATTTTCCCAGACCAAACTTGATACAATTCATATAGTGAAGAAGGCGATCATCTCGACATTTTTGTGTATCTTTGTAGTATTCATTTGACCATTGATACGCCTTGAATTTTGGTTGGTCCGGTTTTCTCCATGCCCTCTCTCACGGTCTTTTTGATTTGGGTGGCGATCCACCATTATGTTCATCTATGGACGGACATTCCTTGATGCAAGATATTGAATCGGATGTCACCATAGTCATTGGTTTGTTGGTGAACCCATTCACTTGCAACTTCTCTTCTTGGTGTGGTTCTTTCTTGACTTCCACAATTGGTTTTCCAAATAATAATGCTTCTAGTTCATTAAGATCACCAATTGGGTCAAAATCTTCATCATTCACTTCCATGAGTGGTATACCCAACAATTCATCCCCAAACTCGTCCTCCCAAGAAGGAATAATATCAACCGGTGGTGGGACTTTTGTTATATTTTGTGAGCTTGAGATTTGCACTTCGTCCATTATTTTCTCCGGTTCTTGAGCTTTCTCTGACACAACAATGGATGAGGATTTTGGTTCTTTAATTTCATCATCATCCCAATATATGTTGTGATTCGTGTTGCAAGGCAAACTCTCCCGACGATAGTTAGCAAAAAGTTCATTGATCACAATACTTTGGGCCTCTATTCTACGGAGTTGTTCCTCGGATTCACGAGTGTCAAGTATTGGTATCGGTATCCCATATCTTGCATGCCTTTTTCGAGCATGGCATCGATACATTTCATTCTTTGTTCCCAATACTCTAGAAATACCGGGCTAAGCTCAAGTTGGGAAGGCGGATTGTTGGGACCCTCAAATGGTTGGGAATAAGGGTAGGGATCTTCATTTAAATACGTGGGACACCCACTTGAATAATAACAATCATGTGTATGATGGGGTTCTCCACATATCTCGCACCAAACCTCCATGTGATAATTCTCGTTACCATAAAGCTATCCTTCACAATAATCTCCATAGTAGCGTTGCTCCATAGGAATCACTACAAAGAATACTCAAACAAACAAGATCACGGGTACCAAATAAACATTAAATAAAAATAAACTAAATACAAAAACAAGAAAATAAAAGAACAAAAAAGAAAGAAAAAATAAATAAAAATAACACGTATATACAACGTGGCTAAATCATCAACTCGGATAGTTCTAAAAAATCACCATGTCCCCGGCAACGGCGCCAAAAACTTGGTGTGCGTGAAGTATATATATTTTTAATAATGATTTTCACACAAATGAGTTTTAAATTTATAGAAATGATTTTCACCTCAAAACTAAACCACACACACTTAGGCAAGTGTACCTATCATATATGTAGTATAATATCGGTAAGAACCAAGTATCGATCCATGGACACGATAGTTCTTGATACTAAATCTTTGCTATTGTCTAACCGGCTAAAATAACAAGTTGGTTGGTTTTTACTAAAATAACATGCAAAATATAACAACTAAGCTAAAGAACACAAAAGAAAATGATCAAGGAAGAATATCACTTTATCTGGAATCCGTTTAGCTCATAAATGACAACAATTATGGATACATGGCAAGACCACAAAACGCAAGTAACTAGAATCCCGCTAAAGATATCTAGTCATGTGACTTGTTGGAAAGTTAGAATAAAAGATACAAACTAACCACCTAAAGTCATTCAAGTAGGACGAGTGATACGATTATGTCAATGTTTCAAAATGGTATGGACTAGTTTCCTATCACGGGTGACTAATCCAACAACTCTTTGGAAAGATAACATGAAAAACACATAATCCACCTAAAGTTGATTAAACTAAGAAATAATCATTCACTTCTTCAACTTATGATGTTCATATCAAGATTACATAAATTAGATGTTCGTGTTAACAAACCCTAGATAGATATAGCACTTAACATGACAAATAATAACAAATACTTTGTCTTTCCAAACATAAGCATAAGGATGCACATTAAAGAGTTTATCATGAATAATCAAGACTTCATTCACCATTCCTAGTTCAAAAGCCATATACTAGCATAACAATATACAAATCCATGAATGGATGCTTAAATCATGAGTTTTCCAACATTACATAACCAAACAACCACAAGTCTTGAATATCATGACATAACAAACCTTTAAATACACAAAACCATTGAAGAATAATAATGAAATGGCTATAACACTAACACAATCCTTGCCAATAATCCATAAATACCATCAATTATTACTAAACATCATCTAAACCGAAGTGATAACAAAGAGTTTAGCTCATCATGAGCTCAAGAACAACATACAAGCTTGAAAAGATAACAAAATTCATTGTAAAATCAAGAATAATCAAACCAAGAATCCAAGCTAGATGATGTAGATGATGGATGATGCTTTTCTTGATGTTGGAATCCTTCAAAGTGCTTGCAATCGGATGGAAATCACCAAGGTTTAGAAGTTAAACAGTGGGTTCAAAACTCCCTAGGTCTCCCCTTCTTCTTACTAGGAGTTGTTATTTATATAGATAAGAGAGACATGATCATGTTTGGAGCAGAACATGATCATGTTTAAACAAAATACCAGATCTAGCCTCCCATTGGTCATTGCAAGTTACGAGGTCTTGAAGGAGTGTACACGCTAATAAAAACAGCTGGCCTAAGATGAATTTGGATATAACGAAATCCAAGAAAGAAAAGTAATGGCCGAGCTTTGCTTAGTTGAGGCACAACTTTAAATTAGATCTGGATCTAAAGAAGGGAGTGACATGATCATGTCCAAACATATACATGGTCATGTGTGAAAGGTACGCCTAGTGCATGTGAAAAGGGTATGAAGACATGGTCATGTTTTGCTATGAACATGATCATGTGTTGCTATCTTCATTTAATTCTTCACATAACCTCCAAAATCTAATAAATCACCAACCAAACCCTGGAAAATCACAAATAAATAAATAAGTATGTAATCTTGTGATATTTCCAATAAATGTGCATAATATGGGAATAAAATAGAGCAATAAATATGTGTAAGTTTAAGCACATCAGTCATCTTGAACAACACTGGTGTGTATCATATTCCTTGCTACAAAAGCATTATAGGAGTCTGTGAACATAGAAAATAGGGCTTGACATTCACTTCCTAAACCCTCCAATTCCACCAACATAAGGTTAATGTCCGCTGGCCATTGAGGCAGAATCATTATCATAAATGAGTTAGACATTGAACCTTTATTGACTTCCTTGGTTACTTGAACTTCCACCAACAAAGACTTTTGGTGTATCACCATCATGTTTAGTAGGTTCTTCAATGATAGGTATTTGTTGTTGGTTTTCGGTGGTTAAGTTTCCCATAGGAGCAATGAGTGCATTTGACACTTGGAAACATGGTTTTTCTTCCTATATCATCTCATTCTCTATTATTTCAATTTCAGCAGCTTGGAGAAAACAGATCACATCATCAAGCTTGAGTTCCTCATAATTTGGTTTCTAAATGATGAAGTTGCTTGCTGTTTACCATTCCTTTGAAAATGATGACAACAACTTTGTGTTTAAGTCAGAATTAGTCATCACATAGTCTATAGTCCTGTGATCATTCACTATGGACAGATATCTTTCAAGTATTGATTTCAGCATCTCACCATCTTTGTATTTGAATCTTTCAAGCTGTTGCTTGAGCCTTTCCTTTTTTATTTTCTTCATCTCTGAGTTGCCTTCAAACATTTCAAGAATTACATCATACATGGCCTTGGCAGTGGTATGATGTGCAAACTTTGTCAGAATTTCCCAAGACAAATCCAATCTTATCATGGCAAGAGCTCTATCATCCACTTTCCTCATTCTCACTCCCACGGCTGGGTTCGCATTTGTTCCATCAGGTACATATGCTCCATTCTTGATGGAGTTCCACATGTCTACATGACTACATCATTGTAACAAACTGCAGCTTCAAAGAGAACTTTCCACTTTATGAAGTTCTCCTGCCCATACAACCTTGGAACTTGTTAGTTGAGACTTCCTGCTCTTCGAATCCAGACATTTTTTTGGTATTTTTGTGAAAACAGATTTTTTAAGGTGAAAACAAGGACTTAAAAAATTAGACTAAAAACTCAATTTAAACTTTTTGGAAAAATTATCGGTTCTGAGATATAATACTCAGATCTGATGAATCTGGACCGAATAAAGCAAGATTAAGAGTAAAAATAAGCAAGATCTAAGGAAACAGAAACTTTTAAACCGTAAAACAAGGCAGATCTAAGCAAAGAAGAGAAGAGTTGCTGACGTCACTCTCCAATGGAACAGTGATCTGCTGACGTCACCCTTCGTCCTCAAATCAAACATATTCATTCAATAATCAGCAACTTATTCTTCACCAAGGTAGCTGAGCAAAGCTCTGATACCACTTGTCGGTCCCGTTTGGTCTCTTAATCCATCCATGTCGCAACCCACACAAATAGTGTTGACAAGAAGGTTAATGACGGGGCTAGATTGGAAAAGAATAATAGTGTATTAAAGGCGGAATCAATAACACACTAATTGTTGCTTTAAATGACACAATAAAGACAGACACACTCTTAAACTCAAAATATTTCCATTAATAGAAATGTCGATTACAAAACATAAATCATTAGGGTTCTAAGAAATGAATGATTTGATTCTAGGCAGAATATCCGTACGAATATGTCAGCCGTCAAATCGTTGTCAATCAATGTTCAGGTATCGTATTGTGTCTTTGTCTCCTCTAGGCGTTCCCTAAAATATTCCTTTTATAGGGGTGCCCTGACAGCTGTCATTCCTTCTGGATACTCTAATCATTAATACATATTCAGAAAACATATTACAAAAGATTCTAAGTGTAAAACATGTTTCGGGTAGACATTGTGTCTTTTATCATCTTCGAGCAGACCTGGTAACCTTGAAGTGTGCTGGTAAACAGTACTCCGGGTAGACTTTACTTAGAGTATTTTCCTTAGAATATACTCTTCTAGCAGACTTCAATCTTCTTGACCATAGCAAACTTTGTCCAATATGGTCCTACAAGCAAACTGTTCTTCATGAATTCCTTCAACTCTTTGTTAATGGTAACTTATTAAGCAAACTGAAGTGTGCTGGCAACACTGTTTGACTTGTGCTGGTAGCACTGTAGCTTGCTCGGAGTTGAACCTTGCTAGAGAGAGTCCTTAGAATATTTCTTGATCAACTTTCTTCAAGCATGCTCGGACTACTGTTTATTAATTGAACCTTGCTAGATATTCCAAAGTACTTGCCTTTATTTTGGTTCAGTCAAGAGTTGGCTGGTAAGCAAACCATGCTTGACTTGAAGAGCACCTTTTCTAGAAGAAGTGAACCCTGTTCGGATTATCACTAAAGAAGACTTCAAGAAGATAACCTTGCCCAAAAGGCAAAATACTTTGCTAGGTTAAGTAAAAAAGCTTGCTCGGAAGCCTAAGTGTGTCTGATGTCCTTACTTAGCCTTTTCTTGAGAGGTTGTGAAGATTTCAATCTTCCTTTAAGAATTTTCTCATCCCAACAGTGATAATTGTATATTTATCAAAGTTATTTTATATATATTAGGTAAATATTATAACAAATAATAATCAAATAATAATGACTCGAATAACGCGATATTTTTATTGACAAAATTTCTTGCTTATAAACACGGGTCAGGTAACGGATATAAATATTAATCAAAGAATCCGAGTTGTTACAACTCATCCCTTAGATTATCATTTTTGTTGCAGCTGCTACTAATTTTTTCTTTAACTGGAGTAATTTAACTAGAAACTAATTACTTACAATTTAACTAGCATTCCTATTTCAACTTATTTGGTTTAAATTTTGTTTTGTTTTGTTATCTTTCTTTACATTCTCGGAGTGGACTATCCATCTACTTTGTTATAAAGGTGTCATTAAATTAGTTATTAGAGGTGCCAATCTTGGCCCATTTACTTGAACCAACTAGATTATGCTTATGAATTTAACTAAAATGGAAATTAGTTGAATAGGTTGCAAGGAATTCAAAGTGTGTTTAAGTACATGCAACTCTGATAGGAATCCTAAATCACTTTATTTAAAAGTTAGATTAGTTTTTAAGTAACTTTGTTCCTATAATTATATAACACAAATTCGTACATTAATTCTTTTATACATATTATATAAAGCAGATATTTGATGAATTTTTTGTATTTACATAGGGTTTAGAATAACCATTAATATTTGGAGGTGATTTATGTTCTGGGCCTAAATCAAGGTAAATCGCACGGGTGGCATGCGATTTTCAAGTTTGTAAAACTAAATTCTTTTTCTTCTTCAATATTTCATTAAAAATGAAGTTTTATTTTTCTTTAGTAACCTATAATATTTAATTTTTTCAAAATACCAAATAAACATTTTTTTTCTCTCTATTTCGATATAAATTTTACTAAAAACCAAGTTGTAATCAAAATAAAGTATTTTTTGGTAGTGCATATATTAAAAAACCTTTATTTTAAATACAATTCAGTTTTAAGTAAAATTTACCTGACAAAAAAATTTAAACAAAACCATGTATTCAGATTTATATATATATATATATATATATATATATATATATATATATATTGGTTCAAGAGAGAAATGATATTATTGCAAGAAAGGTAAGAAATGAATATGGACCACTAGTTTTGTTTTAAGTTACAAATGCTTAAAGCTAAATAAAGAAACTATTAATTATTCTCTTTCTTCAATTAATATAACTAATAAGCCATAATACTTATTTATTTAACTAATATAACTAATTAAATTATTATAATTATAAAATATTAAGAACTCATTTATTTTTATAACTTACTTTTTGTTTCTTGAAATTTTATCCTACACGAGTATAATTTATTCATACATTAAAACGTCTTTCTATCCAAAACTAATTTCTTCCAACTCAATATATTAATATCCATCAACACATACTTACATTATGATGAGTAATACCAAAAAACAATTTTACATGTGTTTGCATTAGATATCAACAAAAAACATACAACCTACACAAAAGCGTATAATCTACACTTGTTCTAAGAATAAGACAACATATAACCTACACACGAAAAACATTTAACCTATACACAAAATTCATCGTCAATAAAATACACACGAAAACATATAACCTACACACAAAAAACATATAACCTACACACGAAAATTTTATCTTACACAAATACAATTTATTCATACATTAATTTCTTTTCAAAACCAATTTCTTCAAATTCAACATATCAATATCCATCAACACGTAGTTACATTGTGATGAATAATACAAAAAACTATCTTACACATGGTTGCATTAAATGTCAATAAAGAATATACAACCTACACAAAAACATATAACCTACACTTGTTTTAAGAATAAGAAAACATATAACTTACATACGAAAAACATATGACCTAAACATGTGTAGGGTATGTATATTTTTGTGTAGTTTATATAATTGTTGATGTCGAATTACATATGTAAGTTATATGCTTTTTGTATGTTGTACGTTTTTATTGCTTAAAACAAGTGTAGGTTATATAACTTTGTGTAGGTTATATATTTATAGAACTTAAATACGTTGATATATGCTAATATATTGAGTGGAATTTATGTTTTTAATATTAAGAAGTAGTATTATATGAATAAATTGTATTTATGTTGAATAAAATTAAGAATCTGTAAATAAAAAATAAAACTAAAGTAGTTTTTTTATCTTTTTAATTATTATAGTTAAATTAGTTAGATATATTAATTAGAGATATTGATTATGGTTATATTAGTTGTATTAATTGGAGAGAGATAGTGCATTTATTGTTGCATTTACATCTTTTTTATTTATTTTTAAATATTTAAAACTTAAAATAAAACCAGTGTCTCATATTCATTTCTCTCATTTCTTGCAATAATTTAATTTCTTTTTTAAACTTAAATCTATATATATATATATATATATATATATATTGTAAGTTATAAGAGAAAACTCAAAACATACATTTATGAAATATTGAAAAGAAAAAGGAAGTTGCTTTTGGCCTGTTATTCTTCTCTTAGAACTATATAACATTCACTTATAAATGATTTGACAGCAGGTTACAGAAGTGTAAAGATTTTATATGTGTATCTTTTTATTTTGTTTTTAAAAACAGGCCCCTTCCTCAAGTAGCAGTTATAATACAAAAATGTCAATTATCCAGGAAGCAGACATTTCACCAATTGCCTACTGAAGCATTCTTGTTTTCTATCCTTTTTTGACCCATAATTTGCATAATTAATCTATTGTTCTTTTATGCATCATTTTGTGGGACAAATAGACAATTGTGTTAGCATTAAAGATTTAAAGGTCCCTTCATTTATTACCAATGCCCCTTAATGCTCAGTATGAAATGAATGTGTCACATTTCCTTTTTAATTAATATCAATTACGCCTAACTTACATACCCATTAGTAACTTTGCCAATGGGGTGGATCGCTTTGGATTAAAAGGCTATATTTTCTTGTATCTAAATCTAAGCCTGGTAAAATGGTCGGGTTAAGTCGCATAACAGATCAAAACGGGCATTAGTATTGTTATTTAAAGAGAAAGAGATGGGTTTGTGGTATTTATTAAGATCTTAAGATCCTACTATGTGGGAAATAATGGAGTTAATAGCTAGTTAAAAGGAAAATCACAAGGGTAGTTATATATATATATATATATAGAAAAGGGTTCAAATAAAAAGAAATAGTTTCTTAAGAATGGTAAAAACCAATAGATTTTTGACAAGTGACATTACAACATATGGTGAAAGAACAATTCTAAAAAACTATGTCAGTTATAGTGGTGAAAGAGTAATTCTAGAAAACTATGACGGTTTTTGGTAATTTTAAATCTGAACCATTGATCGACATGATCAAATGGCTATGATTTATTCCTAGTCTTACTAGAAAACTACTTCTTTTTAGTATAACTCTCCCCTATATATATATATATATATATATATATATATATATATATATATAGGATTAGGTTCATTTCAGAAGAGTTTTTAGTGCGAGAAGTGCGAGAAGAAATTTTAGCCAATCATATAATTTTCTTTTAATATCTAATTATTTTATTAAAAGGCAAAATGTGCATTTTTCTTTTTTTGATAACTAATTTCTAATTAATAGTAAGTTACACATTAGTATTTTACTAACTTACAAGTTCAATTTTATATTTTTACCAAGATTCTTTGTTCATATCATAATATAATTGAGTTCACGTGATTTCTCTAAATTTTGTCACCACAATGCAAAGTTTCATTAATTTATCAAATTATTTTGATTCAAGTAATCAAGAACCAAAGCGTCTATATATATATGTGTACGTTCATTGATTTAAATATTCATAAAAAGGCATGAAGAAACAAATTTCACAATCAGATTTCAAATCCATTTCATTAATACTTTAAAATAATACAAAATCATTAATCATTACATAAAGAAAATCAAGAGTTCAAACTTTTTCCAAGCTTCATAATCTCATGATAAACAAAATACTAGCCATATAAACTTAAACCAAAACATAATGTTTAGAAATACATGACTAAAACCAAAAAAAAAAAAAAACACTTGACCATCTGCTATCTTGGATTAATCTTCATTTAAATTCAAGACTGCCCTAAAATATGAGATCTTTTCATGCTTACCCTTGTCTGCTTTCGACCTCCTTTTCTTCTCGGCATCAAAGCAACCATTATCGACTAATTGTTAAAATAAAAACATGCAAGATAATAATGATCAACCAATTTAATGAAAAGAACTTACAAGCCCTACACAGATTACAAATTACATACACAAAATCAGACATAAACTTACAGCCCCTACACAGATTACAAATTACAAATTACCTACAAGTAATCAAACATGAACTAATACAAGAACTTACAAAGCCCTACACATGTTACAAATTACCTCACATAATCATACATGAAATTACACATGAATTAACAAAGCCCTACACACATTACAAAGTAACTACACATAATTCGACATGAACTTACACATGGAACTTACAGGTCCCTACACAGAACTCATAAAGCCCTACACAGATTAAAAACTACCTACACATAGTCCTACACATAATCAAATATGAGCTTACAAATGAACTTACAGAGCCCTACATAAATTAAATATTACCTACACATTTTACATATGAACTTACATAATATTAGTATAAAGATTATCATCAATTGAATCCAGATCTTGTTTATGTATGTTTACCATTAAACTGTGTACATGGTTATTAACAAATAAGGACTAAATTTGCAAAACATAAAAAAAATAGAAAATAAAAAAATAAGTTAAAGATTACACAAGAGGTAATAATACCCTATGAAGGAATTCTTTGATGCAAATATTGTTCTTGATTAATCAAAACTACACCAGGCATATTACTAACAAAACAATAAATTAATTCAAGCTTTGTAAAAACTCCATTTACCTAGTGTTGGGTATAGAAACCATATATCACTACAGCTATCCAACTCGATTAAAATTCCAAAAAAAAAAGGAAAAGAAAAACCGTTCTAGGAAATACACACCTGTGTAAAAAACACATAATAAAATTCACATTGTTGGTGTTTTTTAGCTTATAATTAACAAAAATTGAAACAAACAACACAAGACTTTCCTACATACCTCGAATCCGTTAATCATTGATTAGGATTATAAAACCCCTATTTATACATGTGAAGAACATGATACCTAGCTTTCATGATTGACTCTTATATAATTGCAAACACAATCAGTATGGTTGAGGTAGTCGATTCCGTATATCTTATGCAATTTCTTTGACAAATTTTGCACCGTACCTTTGACGAACGATTTGGGATTGAAACAAGGGACTACTCCGTTACATATTTTAACCCTACACATCTGGACGATTTTGCCCTTTTATCAGTTCACATTATAAAGATAATTACAAAAATGCCATCTTTTATTTCTAACCATTGATGTGTGTAATCAATGGCCAAGATTTACTTCTCGCACTTTTCGCTGTAATATCACTTCTCAAATGAACCGTCCCCTATATATATATATATATATATATATATATATATATATATATATATATGTTTAAGTTCAAGAGAGAAATCGATTTATTGCGAGAAGTGCGAAAAATGGTTTTAACCAATCATGATTTTCCTTTTTCTTTTTCTTTTATTTAATTGCAAGGATATATAGTAAATTGTTAAGACTTATATTTTTGTTAAGTATAAATATGATAATTTTATGAAACAATATTATTATCTTTAAATCATTTTTTTTCTGAAATATCATTAACATTTTTAGTGTCATGAGTTTTATACTTATCTTCGAAACAAAATTATATATTCTCTAAAATTCAAGTTAGTTGAAACTTCTTCGGAATTCATGTTCGTTAAAACTTATGTCTCTTCACTGTATTCAATTTTTTTTTCTTATTATTATTATTATTATTATTATTATTATTATTATTCTACAAAACATATACATCCTACACAAAAAATAAGTTTCCCTACACATTAAAATTTGAAAAAACAAGACCATACAATTTCATAGTTACTAACTACACAACAGAGTAAACAATCTAACATACATAGGAGGCAAACAATGTTACTGCATAAAACACTAGCTTATACCTACACAACAATTTTATGTCATATACTAAATTAAAACACCCATTTAACCTTTCCTACACAAATTTAATAAATCCATACGCTGTGCTACTTGAATATACCCTACACGAGTGTTAATCATAGCACACAAATACAAAATCTAAATAAACATATAACCCTTCCTACACAAAATTAAAGTACACATACATAATGGTATTTGAATATATTCTACGTAGATATTAGTTATGTTAAACGAAATAATAAAACATTCTCATTAACAATACCCTAACATAAGTTGAAAACATCCTACACAATTAAAAAATCATTCTTATTGGTATTTAAATATCTCTACATAAGTCAAAAAACATCCTACACACTCTATGGATAATTTCATATTTTGTGAATAACCACTTTTTGTTACAAAATCTACCAATTTAAAGGATCAAAACTATACCTGCACAAAATGAAGACAATCCTACACTCCCACCATTTGTTAGGAAATCGTAGGCAAATAAATTATTTTTTTTAAATAACAGAACAAAAACTGTAGGTTTAGTAGAACACAAAATCAGTTGGCCCCTATTTGTATTATAACGAAGCTTTAGGTTTTTTTTTCAAACAAATTGATGAATCGCGTTTTTTTAAATCTAATTAAGAATATAGGTTTTTGGTTATGAAAGTTGTGATATATTTAGTGCATTTACAAAAAGAAAAGAAATAACAAAATAAAGACAAGTCTACATGGTATTTGCATTTTGGAATTAGAGGATTATGAAGATGGAAAGCATTAAATATTTAATTGAAACAACTTTTAGCAACTCACTAATTTGTAAACGGTTGTCATAAATAAGAAGATTAAACTACCCTTTTCATATTAAAAGTCTAATAAATGATTTGTTTATATATTACAGGATTATCATTATCATTATGAACCATAGATCAAATATAATAAATGATTTAAAGTTATTTCTCGCATTT
The DNA here is from genome assembly GCF_021521415.1 of Bidens hawaiensis. Taxonomy (NCBI): domain Eukaryota; kingdom Viridiplantae; phylum Streptophyta; class Magnoliopsida; order Asterales; family Asteraceae; genus Bidens; species Bidens hawaiensis. Next base: position 208,974 of record NW_027492822.1, read on the forward strand.
TTCACACTAATTTAACTTCTGTCCTGAACCACCCCCTATATATATATACTAGTTTTTATCCCTGTATTACGGGGGTTGTTTTATATTGTTTGTTCTAATATTTATTTATTTTTTGAATTTATATTTTTTTATTGTATGAAAGTTAATAATATACTTATGGTTTGATGATAAATTGTTTTACAAATAAATGAGATGTTATAACTCGGTTTAAAAGTTTTGATGAGATCCAAGACTCGTTTATTTTTTTACTGTAAAATTGATTTTTTTAATTATATATAATATTTATGAAAGTTAATAATATACTTATGGTTTGATAAGATCTAAGACTCGTTTATCTTTTTAGTATAAAATTGGTTATTTAATTTAAATAACATACATATCTTTTTTTAAAATAAATAAGATATTAATTTTTAGTAAATCCTATTTTATAGGATTTTTACATCAATAATTTGGTTAGATAATTTTAATTTAATGAGATGTTATAACCCGTTTAAGGAATATCTGGGTTTGGTAAGACTCATACCCATTAATTCGGGTCAAATGCATGAGAAACCTCCATTTAAAAATCAAGCAAATCTGGTGACTCCAAAAAAAGGGGAGCGACCACATCGCGACACGTAGGATTTTTATGTTTTCGTTTATATATATATATAGGGTAAGGATCCTAAGAGAACCCTTTGCAATTTGAGAACTTTGAGAACCATTTTGGACCACTAAAAACACCTTTAAAAAAATATTTAAAAAAAATCATAAAACAAAAAATAATAAAAATTTTAAAAAAGTAAAAAAACCCAAAATTCTTATATTTCATTCCGGTTTCATAAAAAAATAAATAAATAAATAAACGTCGTATTATACACATATGTATAATTTTATATAATCTTTAGTTACGTAATATACACATATGTACAGTATCATTTATCTTAAATTATACACATGTGTACAAAAAAAACATGTAAATGTGCATATATGTATATGTTATACATATGTGTATATAATTTAGCTCAACCGAGTTTTTTTATGAAATCGGGATGATAAAATAAGAATTTTGGTTTTTTAACTTTTTTGATTTTTGTGTTTTTTTTTATTTTATGATTTTTTTTATTTTTGGGTTTTTTGTGGTCCAAAATGGTTCTCATAGTTCTCAATTTCATCAAAGTTCTTTCATAATCCTGATCCATGGATCTTGCGAGAAGTGATATTACAACGAGAAGTACAAGAAGTGAATGTATAACTCCATTAATCCCTAATTTCACTCCCTTTCATATGATGTTACATGCATATATCTAGGTTGGTTGTAATTATGTCTTAATTACACATTCAAACCTATGTACCTGCACACATACAAACATACATACACTATACAAACAGACGTACACATATACAAACATACGTACCTACACACATACATATGCACCTACACAACACACCTACACATAAGAAAGGGAGTGAAATTAGGGATTAATGGAGTTACACATTCACTTCTCGCAGTAAAAAACTTCTGAAATGATCCAATACCTATATATATATATGGGGATGGATCATGCGAGAAGTGATATTATAGCGAGAAGTCGATCTCAACCATTGATTATCTTTAGTTATTCAAAACATTAATTCCCCTGATTACACCTCAATAATTCTCCATATTAAATATTGTAGAAAGTTACAAATCTTAAAAAAGATAAATTGACTTTTACATAAAATATCATCTATAATAATTTTAATGAAATATAATTGAGAGAAAATTATTTACATTCATGATTTCATAAGATTTATTTGAATCTTCTTTTACGTACCTACATATGAAAATAAATGTATATGTAGGTGAATTGTAATTAATTGATCACATACACAAGTAATACAATAATCTACATATAGCTTATGTTTAATTATACAAATTGTTAGTTATTTTTATTTTTACAAACACAACTTATGTTCACCTACAAAAATTTTGTTTCTTTTGTTTTCACCAACACATAAGTAATATTCACCTACACATAACTCGTATTCACCTACACAGATTGCTAGTTCATTATATTTTTACCTACATATAAATAATATTCACCTACACATAACTCGTATTGCCTACACATAAAAGAGATTAAAATAAAAATAAAAAACATGATGTATTCCAACATTGCGAATATTTTACAACTTTATGTTAATAATATTAATTGTATGTGATATCATGAATAATTTTTGTTTGTGTAGGTTAATTTTTTGATCTGCGTAGGTAATACAAATGGGTAGGCTATAACATGAAGTAAATTTATATATATAGGTTAATATTTGTGATTTGTGTAGGGTACCATGAACTAGTTATGTGCATGTATGTTAATATTGTGATATGTGTATGTGATAATATGAACTAGTTTTTTTATGTGTAGGTTAATGTTATGATTTGTGTAATTATTTGTTTTTATGATGGTTAATTTAATTTTTTTGTAGTATGAGTATGGTGGTTTTGTTTTATGTATTTTTTGAAGATTAAATCAAATTAAAAAATAAAGCTTAAATTATAGTCATTTGTAACTTAACATTAATTAGTATTAATTACAAAAAGAAACTCTTAAACCTTTTATTAATATACTTCTAGAATTAAATAATTCAAAATTAAATAAAAAACTTTTGATTGGTTAAAATCTTTTCTCGCACTTCTCACCATAAAAACACTTCTGAAATGAACAAAATTCAATATATATAAATATATATATATATATATATATATATATATATATATTATTTTTTGGTGGGAATTAATTATGATGCACATGGGGATTCCATTGGCAATGGACCCGGGAGGTGAGATCACATGTTCATGTTGGCCCTTTGATAGCCAACCAACTAGGGAACATTGGTTTTGAAAGCAAATATCTTATGCTTCATCCTCTTGGCAGATTTATAGAGGTGTGGAAATAGACGGGGTCCAAATAACTTGTCATTGTCATGTGCTATGACTTGAGCAATTACATGTATTTATTTAGTTATTTTCATATCATGAATAAGCTTTATGGAGTTTCGTATTCAAATAGTATGCAAAACACTTGATCGGTTAAACTAAAAATGTAAATTCCCATCTTTCTTGAAAATTTGAGGTTCATAGTAACGATATCGTTGTGTTTCCATATACGTGATATAGTCATTGCTTTATGCTTATGCTAAGTGATCATGTTTTCATGTACTTCCACACGTTTACTAATATTGACTAGATATATACATTAAATAAAAATATATTAACCAGATAAAAAGTGCTACAAAATCAGCATTATAACTTGACGAAACACTAAGTTAACCCTTGATAGGCTTAACGTAATATCTCGACCGATAGTAGACCAATACTAATCTAATCCCAGGTGGGCTCAGCTTAGTATTCTCCGGTGAAGGATTACCGACTAGTCGTTATGAGTTCCGGCAACCCTAACCAGCAAAACCGAACATCGTGAGCTCGTTACGAGAAGGAGAGTAGGGCGATCTTCTCGTAACCACCATCCGACGTGAGAATCAGTATAGTAAGTGATGAGTAAATTCTTAGAGAGAATGAGATTATGGATTCTTTTTACCGTTGGTTCTCTTCGTGTATTTATAGCCAAAGAGAAGGAGAAGGATTGAGCCAGATGTCTTACTCAATGGAACTTTCTAATCTTGTGACTGAGCATGATAACGGCCTCTGATTGGTCTGATAGCTGGCGTGCAGATATATTTGTCGTGGGTAGGTACTAGGTTGGCCTTCTATGATTGGTCCATCGTGCAGTCGTGGGTATTATAGGGATCTCGAGCTGTGATTGGTCCCCCCTTCCCTATCACGATGTCTTCCACTGAACTCTTTGGGTTGCTAAGTATTAAGTATTTCTTCAACGGAACATATGTCTCTCTATCTCTATGCGGAAGATATTCCGCATGCGGATGACTACCTCTAACTTGATATTATCTCATCTCTGTTTGAGGTCTTACGCGTATGCGGAGGGTTTGTCCTTATATTATGTGGGGTATTTGGTACCCTACCTCCACAACTCTCCAACTCCATTGTTTCTTCCGTGGTTCGTGTCTACGGGTGGAATATTAAACCTGAATTTGTAAGATATTGCGGTTTTCGTTCGTCATTTGGCTATGGTGGTTATTCATGTGGGTATTTATGAAGGCAGCTTCTGACTACTTGTCTAACAACTAGCTATGGTCATGTCACGCACGTATGACACTGCCATTTAATTAACTCAAATGTTTTGTAACAGCTTTTGCATGTGGGCGCATTATATTCCCTAATTCTGCCTCATGTGCCATCTTCTTATTGGTGCTTCCTTTGCGTTGAATCCAGCTGTTATCTACCATATTTAATTTTTGGAGTATAAATAGGCACCGACTTTCGTTGTTCTACACAATTATCTTTTAGTATCTAATTGTTCTCCTTTTCCTATCATCCCATATGTTTTATAATGGATTGTTTTATTGGCATGTTGCCTAGTCTAATATCATTGATCGCATGCTATGTATCTTCCTTTCTTGCGGGCGATCTCGGACCAGGCTTCATTCCCACCAAACGTTGTTGTTCGTTTGGTTATAACCTTGTTTGTTCCATGTCTTTCAGAGAATTTTCTTTTAATTTTGATCTTCCTTTTGGATTGGTGGTTATTCATGAGGGTATTTATGAAGGCAGCTTCTGACTATTTGTCTAACAACTAGCTGTGGTCATGTCACGCACGTATGACACTGCCATTTAATTAACTCAAATGTTTTGTAAATGCTTTTGCATGTGGGCGCATTATATTCCCTAATTCTGCCCCATGTGCCATCTTCTTATTGGTGCTTCCTATGCGTTGAATCCAACTGTTATCTACCATATTTAATTTTTGGAGTATAAATAGGCACCGACTTTCATTGTCCTACACAATTATCTTTTAGTATCTAATTGTTCTCCTTTTCCTATCATCCCATATGTTTTATAATGGATTGTTTTATTGGCATGTTGCCTGGTCTAATATCATTGATCGCATGCTAGGTATCTTCCTTTCTTGCGGGCGATCTCGGACCAGGCTTCATTCCCACCAAACGTTGTTGTTCGTTTGGTTATAACCTTGTTCGTTCCATGTCTTTAAGAGAATTTTCTTTTAATTTTGATCTTCCTTTTGGATTGAATGAAATGTTGGAGTCCGTACCTTTCTCATCCTTCCTCGTTGGATTCTTCCACGTCATTTCTTACACGGAAGGTTCCTTCTGAATATTTGAATTGCATGTAGCTAGATAGTAACTAAATTATAACTGTGCGGTTTGATATGGATAAGGTTTTTCCTCAAGTGGGTCTGGCTTTGTGACGTCATTCGGCGTATGATACATCAGTGTCTTTTCAACTGTTTGTGCATCTATTTTATACCCCCACTTGTTTTAAATTTCAAAAATCCCGCGTGACGTGCCATTTTTTTTATTGGACCTCCGGTGTGTCCCTTTTTTCTTCCATTTTCTCTCTCTTCGTCTTGTGGATTTGTATTTAATCTTTCAAGATTTTTTGCACATTCTCTTCGTTTTCTAACGTTTGGAATCGACTAATGGCAACCTCATCCACCGGTGAAAAGAGTGGTAAGAAGAAAAGTGGAAAAAAGAGTGATTGTTCATCGATTGACATTGTCACCATCCATTGGAACCGGTCTGATTATGAAACCCTAATTTTGACTTATCAAGTCTCACTAGGGTAAGAGCCCAAATTCCCTGCTGACGGTAGTACCTCCAGAGGGTAAATTAGCTCTATGAGTTTTTTGACCAGGGTAACTTTCGTCTGTTGATTACCACGTTTTCTCGTGACATGCTGTTATCTCATGTCTTGCATATCACTCAGGTTCATCCACATGGGATGAGCGTTTTTGTCACTTTGAATTTTGTTTCCGGAGTCAACGTATAACTCCAACTGTATATCATTTCATGTCTTTTATAAACTCCACACGAAGGGTGTGTGGTTTGGGTTCCATTTGTGAGACAGGAATGTGACATTTGTTGGGAAGGCTCCGCGGAGTCTGCATAAATGGAACAGAAGTTTTTTTTACATCCGTACGGATTCTTTCCCATCCTTATGAATTAATGTGATTCTTCTGAGAAGATTGAAGATTTACTTCTGCATGACTACAAGGACCAACATTGGTATCAAACTTTGACTGCTCGGGACTTTGCTTTATCCAAGAGTTTTCGTTAGTTGCTACTGGAATGAGCCACATTTGGTCAAGGCCGCACAAGATTCCTTTGTATGGTCATGACGGTTTGTGTACGTGTTCTCTTACTTATGTCTTTCCACAATTTGGCGGTATCTTTATCTTTCTTAACCGTCTGTTTCCTTTTGTTATCCATGGGCCATGTTCTTTTGTTCATTGTTGAAGATGGTCATGATGCTATGACCTGTCGAGATTTGCTAGAGGGAGAGCTTCTTGTTCTCGAAGAGACTCGTGAAAATTTTCATGTTCCCGTTGATTAGTGTTGGACGGGCTAGTGATCCAATTCTTAAACCTCGTTCTTTAATTGTATTTCCTGCGGTCGGCATACAAGTGATTCTTTCGACTATGTTGCAGCCTAAGGAAGCATTACGCAAGTCCCCTAGTTCTGATTATTTAAATTTGGCAGGTCCTAATTTGGAAGCTGCTATTGAGCCTTCTTCTCATCGTAGCGCGATAAGGTTATGTCCTAAACAAAGAAACGTAAGGAGGCCCCCGACGATTGACCTTACTAGGAAAGAGGTTGCCAAGGCTTCCCCTAAGCCTACTACATTTGAAATTTCACTTAATCTTGAATCTCCTTCTACTATCCGCAAGAAGTCTAAGCTTAGTGAGATTTTGGCAAAAAAAAAAATTTGACCTCTCAAGGTACTTTCTCGTGTTTTCCCTTTTATGCTTTGTTATGTTTTTTTTATTTGTGGCTTTTAATGACCTAACAGACAAGTTGAAGAAGAAATCAAGCGAAGCACCTCATGGTGGTCCTGTGGTCAAGGAAAAGGTTCCTACTCCTCATCAATCTCCTGCAACTTCATCTCTTGATTGGGGCAAGACTATTCAGTAGCCTTCTCGGTCTCCTTCTCTGATGAGGATGCTGAGGGTGAAGGATGTGATTTAGAAATTCCTTCTTAAGATAGTAATGTTGATGTTGACATCTTGATGATCTTTCGCCTACCCCATCTCACTAAGTATTTCATGATCCTTTTGCCGTCTTTCAGGATTACCTTTCTAGTGTTGGCGGAGAAGGTGGAGGTGGTGTGTGTGGTGGAGGTGGTGATAAGTTTATTGCTGGTGGTAGTGGAGATGGGACGGGTGTTTTTTAGTCCTTTTCCTAATGGTGACGACGAGCTTTTGTTGCTCCCTGGAATCTTACTCCTCATTCCCGGTTCAATGATATCGGTGTTTTCCATAACTTTGTGAGTCATTGCTAGCCTCCTGCAGAGCTCGATTATCAACGTGGGCGTTCTCGCGGTAATCTTTATGATAATTACATCTGTGGATCATCTCCCTCTCTATCTGTCAGTTATGAGATAGCCCAGGAATGGAGGGTCATGCGAGAAGACTGGTCTTCGATGAATGCTGAGTGTGAGAAGTTGTTGAAAGAGGCTTGAGAGCATCGAAAAGAGGCACGTATTGTCGAGTGGAATCTATCCACTCCTTGTCAGGACTTAGTGTCTGCTATGGCGAAGCATAGTGAAGTCAACCGTTTGTGGGAAGAGTCTTGTCAGCGTGAGAATTTGAAGTTGAAAGGTGCCTACAAGCAAGCTCGGAACGCTTAAGCTGATCTAGAATCCTTCAACGTTGGCCGGCGTTGCTGCTAAAAGTGCTCAAGTGGAGAAATTGACTTCTGATAATGCCATTCTTGGTAGCATAGTTTTCGGCCATGCTGAGGAACTTCTCATGAGTGATGTCACTGTTAAAACCGCAAGAAGACCAAACTTGGTTCATGGCAGATTTCGTCTGCGTGGTATGAATTATCTTTTTTGATTTATTTTGTAAAATGGGAAGTAATCCTTTGTGTTTTTTCAGGTTGTTGAGCGGGTTAAAGAAGGTCTTGATCTGACCGACTATGTTGCTACTCATAAGTCTGTACGTAAAGGTGGGTTTGAAGAAGCTCAACAACTGGCAGTTTCTAAATGCTTTGTCACTAAATTCCATTCCATAATATTGATTGATCATAATTACCAGGATATGCAGCTGAAGTATGACGGCTTGACTTTCGACATTGTTCGAACTGTTGCTAAGTTGGCTAGTAAGCCGGACGGGGTGGTCCGCTTGAAGGTCGCTTTCACTGGGGTTGAGTCGTCTCCCCTTGGTCATGATGAGCCTTCCTCTAGTGATCGTGAAGGTGAAGACTATGAGGAATAGAAGTATGAAGATGACTATGAGTGATGTCATGTGTGTTGTTTCTTTTGAATTGTGGTTGTATGCCCATGATGGCTTTTTATGTTTTTTTGTTGATCTTTTGTATCGCGAACTTTATTGTGCCGCTTATGGCTTTGTAGTAATGGAATCCTTTAATTTTATTTCTTCCTGGCAATCTTTTCAAATTTTGCTTTTCTGTTATGTTCTTGTTCTTAAAATTCATTTAGAATATGTTTTGAAAAGATAAATAATAAAAAAAATATTTTCATTAAACTGCAAATAAAGTGGCCCAAGGCCTGTATTAGTACATGCATTTAGACGTAACATTTATGTAGTTGTGTTGTGTTCCATGTTCGTGGGATTGTGGTTACGTCTATTTTCTCTAAGGAGTAAGCCCATTTTCCCGATATCTAGGTGACCTGTATTGTCCTTCCCATTTGGGTGAAAACTTCCCCAGGGGTTCTGCGTTAGATTATTCTCTGTTGTGGAACGCGTAATCCCCTATATTGAACGTGCACTCTTTAACTATGCTGTTAGAATACTTCTCGAGTTGGCGTTTGTACTTTTCTTCATTTATTGCAGCCAACTCTCTTCTTTCTTCTAGGAGATCTAGGTTCAGCCGCAGCTCTGCTTCATTGTCTTCCTCGATTAACAATAACCTCGTGGATGGTAACCCGATCTCTGTGGGTATCATTGCCTCTATTCCATATGTTAAACTAATGGGGGTCTCTTCATGGCTGGTTTTCTTGAGCGTCCGGTATGCCCATAGGACATGCGGTAGTTCGTCTACCCAACCGGCTCATTTTGTTCCAAGCCTTGACTTTATTTCATCCAAAATACTTCTATTGGCTCTTTCAACCTAGCCATTGCCTTGCGGCTGCATTACAGATGCGAATACTTGTTTTATATGTAGCTCCGCAAACCATTCTTGGAGATTTATGTCAGTAAATTGGGTGTCATTGTCACTAACCAATTTTTGCAGTAGACCAAACCGACATATGATGAATTCCCATATGAATTTTTTGATGGTGGTGGTGATGATAGATGCTAGAGGCTTAGCTTTTACCCATTTTGTCAAATAGTCTATGCCTACCACCAGAAATTTTACTATTCCTTGAGCTTCTTGAAAAGGCCCCATGATGTCTATCACCCATTTTTAGAATGGCCGTGCGGATGAAACTGGTATTAGCTCATTTTTGGGTCGTAGGGTGTTGGGAGCGTGATGTTGGCATAAGTCACACTTCCGTAGTTCTTTCACTGCATCAACATGCATCCCTGGCCATTAATGTCCCGTGTTGGTGATTTTTGCCACTACCATCCTTGGTACTGAATGCAACCCACAAATGCCTTCAAGAATCTCTCGTATCAGATAACTAGCATTCTTCGCATCAACACAACGGGGTAATGGCCCTAGGAATGATCGCGTATATAATATTCCTTCCCGCATTTAATATTATAATGCTTTGTACCTTATCTTTTGAGCTTCTGCTTTTTTGTGCAGAGGATTCCTTCTTCCAAGTACGCTTTAATCGGGCTCATCCATGATTATTTGGGGGTTTGCATGATGTACACTTGTCTCGGTGGAACTAATGGTTCTGCTAGGGTTTCTGCTCGTACTTCTTTTGCTAGATGCTCAAAGCTTGAGGATACTAACTTGCTTAACGCATCTATAGACTTGTTTTCGCTTCGCTTGATGTGTTTCACTTTGCAGGATGCGAATTTTTAGAACAGTTTCCTAGCTTGTTCTAGATATAATGCCATAACTTCATCTTTTGCTTTATACGACTCGCTGGCTTGGCTTGCTATCAATATTGAATCAAAGTGAGCTTCCACATGCTGCGCACCAAAATTTTTGGCTATGCGTAACCATGCCAAAAAGGCTTCATATTCCGCTTCGTTTTTTGTACTTTTAAAGTTTAAGCGGATGGTATAAGTGAATTCTTGTTTTCCTGGACTTACTAATTTCAAACCAGCTTCTGATCCTTCGACATTGGATGCTCCGTCTATGAATAACATCCATGTTTCATTTTCTTCTTGTATCTTTGCTGGTTCTTCTTCTGCCTTGCACTCTTCTTCTTTTTCAGTTGGTCATTCGGCTATAAAAACTGCTAGTACCTAACCTTTAATTGTTGATCTTGGTTTGTATTGTAGTGTGTGCGTTCCCAACTCAGTTACCCAATTCTCTAGCCTTCCTGAAAGTCCTGGCTTACAGAGCACATTGTGAATCTTGTAGTTGGTTAGCACACTAATCGGATTGCCATGAAAGTATCAACGGAGACGCCTTGAAGCACATACCAAGACTAGAACCAATTTCTCCATTGTAGAGTATCTTGTTTTTGTGTCTGTGAGGGTCCTGCTGAAATAATAAATCAGCTTTTGCACTTGAATCCGATCTACTAATAGGACCGTTCATACCGCCCTGTTTGATGCGGAAAGGTGTAGGGTCAATTCTTCTCCGGTTCACAGAGCTGTCAGTGTAGGTAGCTCCATTAGACATTTATTTACTTCTTGAAAAGCTTTTTCTGCTTCCAATGTCCACCGAAACTGTGTTTTCTTCAGACAATTTCTGAGTGCTGCTACGAACGAAAATGACTTGGTGGCATGGTTTGCGAAGAACATGTTTATGATCACCGGTCTTCCGTTCAGAGACTTTGGAGACGGCATGCGATAAATTGCGTTTAATTTCTCGGGGTTGGCTTTGAAACCATCTTTTGTTACTATGACCCCAAGGAATTTTCCTTCCTCCACCCTGAACGAACATTTTATCCGGCTCAATTTTATGTTGATCTTCCGTAGCTTTCTGAAGGTGTCTTCGATGTCTCTAAGAATTTGATCATCCTCTAAGCTCTTGACGATTAAATCGTCCATATATACTTCCAAATTGTTCCCAATATGTTCCCTAAACTTTTGATCCAAAGGGTATCGTCTAACAAAACGTATCTTTGTATGTGCGGAAGGCCGTTTTATCTTGGTCTTTTTATGCCATGTGGATTTGATGATAACCTTCGTATGCGTATAGGAAACACTTGAATCGGTACAGTGCCAATGCGTCTACCTTCAAATCTATTTCAGGTAATGGGTAGCAATCTATAATACCCTTGAAAAATAACCTTAAACAGACAGAATATACATCTATCTTTTATTACTTGACTAACACAAGTGGCAGCAACTAAACAACGTTTAACATCCATAAATATAATATTAAGCTTAAAAAAATGCGGAAGCAATGAAGACAATTCTTGTGTTCGGCTCGCATCACGACTTTCTCTTCTTTCGGTACCATAAGGTTTTAGTTACCTGATAGTTACCACCATAAAACATTTAGTAACTTATTATATGAAAGAGGCATCGACTCCAAAGTGTGAAATATTAAAATCATAAAATTTGTCTATCACGTAGCACGACGGATTCTGGAACCAAACCATCGCGTAGCATGATAGTTAATGAGCTGACTCGGGTCAGTTGACTATCTCCCTCGCACTACAGGTGCCTATTGTTGCACTCTGCTAAAGTTAGCAGGTGTCTAGATTTGCATGCCCCTAATTTTAGCAGGTGTCCATATTTGCACCCCTATAATATTAGCAAGTTCTTGTTTTCTTTCCATTCTTAATTTTGGTTTCTAACCCAAATTATTTGGCCCGTTAAGGGTATTTCTATCATTAATGTATTCTATTAACTTCGAGTAAAAACTCCTCTAATATTAGCAGGTATCCAGATTTGCACCCCTATAATATTATCAAGTTCTTGTTTTCTTTCCATTCTTAATTCCGATTTCTAACCCGAATTATTTGGCCCGTTAAGGGTATTTCTGTCATTAATGTATTCTATTTACTTCAAGTAAAAACTCTTTTTTTCATCAAAGCATAAACTACTCTATGGTTGTTATATAATCGCACCTCGGCATCTGCGATGCCATGGTCGTTTATACCTTGGTTTCATTGTCAATGTCGGTTTTGGGGCTATATAGACCATAGACGACCCGCTCAATTCATTCTTGTGATATCCACCACTTGTGAATAAATCCAATGCAATAATTTAGTTCCTCCGTGGTCATAGCCATGATTCATATACTTAGGACGTCACCTTCGTCTCTAACTTCAAAAGTCATTTACCCGTCGGTTTTGACAAGTCCTTTATTTAAACCGTGAAAACTTATTTTTTATTATTCGAACCAATAATCAAACTTCTTCTAATCATTATGTCAAGATAATGATTTCCATGGTCATTTATACCTTGATTCATTGTCCATGTCGGTTCAGGGCTATATAGACCATAGACAACCCGTTCGATTCGTTATGGTGATATCCATCACTTGTGAATATATCCAACGCAATAATTTAGTTCCTCCATGGTTATAGCCATGTTTCATATACTTAGGACGTCACCCCTCGTCTCTGACTTCATAAGTCATTTATACGTCGGTTTTGACAAGTCTTTTGTTTAAATCATGAAAAGTTATTTTTTTTATTATTCGAACGAATAATCAAACTTCTTCCAATCATTATGTCAAGATAAATATTGCCATGGTCGTTTATACCTTGGTTTCATTGTCAATGTCGGTTCAAGGCCTATATAGACCATAGACGACTCGTTTGATTCATTCTGGTGATATCCATCACTTGTGAATAGATCCAAAGCAATAATTTAGTTCCTCCATGGTCATAGCCATGTTTCATATACTTAGGACGTCACCTTCGTCTCTGACTTCATAAGTCTTTTACATGTCGGTTTTGACAAGTCCTTTATTTTAATCGTGAAAACTTATTTTTTTTATTATTCGAATGAATAATCAAACTTCTTCCAATTATTATGTCAAGATACCTAAATCGATATAATTTCGTAACATAATAAAATGCAACATCTAGACACGTACCTTAAAGCTTCCCTTTTTTGTTTCGCGTCCCGTCCCTTTCGATCTTCCGGATTATCACTCAAGTTGCCTATAAATCACAAACCGGTTACTCATGAGGATACTTTTATTTTTATATCCTATTTATTGGCATATTCCAAGATTATCCAAGAGTTCATATCAACCTCCTTATGGCACGTTATATATCATATTTCTCATTCAAGCATTTCGTCAGACACCTTGCAGGCATGATTTCTAAGTTGTACATTTAGCTAAATTTCATAACTTTCTACCACTTCATGTGATCTTAGTTTCATTTAAATCTCACAAACAATCAATTTATATGTAAAATTCAATTCAGTCAAGGCTAATATATTGTTGGTGCATAATGTCAGTAGTTCATAGTCTAGTGTCCGTTATCCAGTCTGTAATGTTAATTGTGTTTTGTTTATGTTTAAGCGAAGTTACTGACAAGTTCGCTTATCAGGCGAACTTGTTAGTCAAGCGAAGTTAGCAACAACTTCGCCTGAACATATCAGGCGAAGTTGTCGTGTATTTATACGCTAGGTCACGGCTTGTTTAGAGTTCTGAAGGTAATCGTATACAGACGTGTGTGAGTCGAGAGACGTGAGAACCATAGAGTATTGAGTCTGTATTCAGTGATTATATCACGTGTTTCGGTTATAATATAACGTGTGTTCGTTTATTCGTATCGTGTGTTTGTTTGATTCGTGTTCTACGCTCGTAACAACCTACGCAGGGATTCCGCACCTGTGTAGATCGAGATATCCCGTGCAGATCCATCCAGGGAACCTACAATTGGTATCAGAGCTATTGCTCAATTGTGTGGTTCGGGATATTCACGCGGGTGTAGAAATCGTCCCGTTTCGACTATTCGCGGGACGTGTTTTCTGTGTTTTTGTGTCATTCTTACCTCCTACCATCGTATTCAACCCTTTACACCGTCAAAAACCTCGAAAAACCCAGAAATCAGATCTGTAGAAACTTCGTGTTCATCAGGCGAAGTTGCCGTCACTGTTCGTACGGTTTCGGCGAAGATATAAGGTTAAGCGAAGTTATCCACAACTTCGCCTACCTTCTCAAGTTCGCCTAACTCAAGCGAAGTTCTCTACAACTCCGCCTACCTCCTAAGTTCGCTTACCTCAAGCGAAGTTAAGAATCAGCGAAGTTAAGACTTAAGCGAAGTTATCCGTAACTTCGCCTACAGTACTTTTCAGAAGAACTTTTTTTTGTTTTTTGTTGTTTTTCGGGTTTCTTAGTTTTTGAGAAAGATGTCGTCAATTAACATCTCAGAGTTAGTTAAGATGGAAGTAGAAGCAGGGTCAGCTACTAAGGCCCCAAAGTTGCTTAAAGGAACCGACTTCGTTGCTTGGAAGGATCGGTTCGAACAATATGTCAAGTACCAGGATGCGAAAATGTGGGCATGCATCCAGGATGGTTATATTCCACCAACTATGGAGTACGAAGGTCGTGATCAGATCAAAAGTACAGCAAAATGGAAGAAGAAGAGAAAAAGATGTATGAGGCCGAGAGCAAGGCTCATGCTGCTATCACTATGGCTCTTCCACAAGAGATCCTTCATACTTTTAGAAAGTACAAGACAGCAAGAGAGCTTTGGGAAGCTCTTGAGAACCGGTTTGAAGGAAATGTGGGAATCCTTGCTTCGAAGATCAAATTGCTCAAAACTCAATTCTCGGTCTTCAAGTATCTGAAAAACGAATCACTTGATGATATCATCACCAGATATTATCATCTGATGACTGAACTCAGCAACTATTCAATTGCATACCAAGAAGATGAGATTGTTGAGAAGCTTCTTGATGCTCTCCCACCAAAATAGGAGATGTATAATGTGTTGATGAGAGAAGATAAAGACTTTGTTGACTATGACCTTGAGACAGCAGTTAACAAGCTCCGAACCTTTGAGCTTAACATGGTTAGAAAGGAGACACCTACGGATCAGGTTCAAGATCCAGGTATGTATGGTGCTAAAGTCAACTCTAGTTTAGGTTCGAAGACTGAATCAGCTGCCTATTACTCGAAGGGAGAGTCGGGCGCCAACTCATCACATGAGGGGCATGTGTCAGTCAACACGAATGGTGATGTTTGCTTTGTAGCAGGTGGATCTAGTGCATCTAAACCGCAAGCAAGCAAGAGTAGTTGCTCTCCAAGTATTCCTAGCAACAACTACTCTAAGATGCCTATGAGTGTCAAATCTGCTGAAGAGCAGTTTGCTCTCTATGCTTCTTTTATTGCTTCCTATGAGAACTACATTCAGGGGAAGATTGTTGATCCAGCTATGTTGGATGAAGACTATGACCAGATTGATGCTGATGATCTGGAAGAAATGGATCTGCAATGGCAGATGGCTATGATCGTGAGAAGAGTGAAACGGTTTATGAAAAAGACCGGAAGAAAGTTTGTCGGTGGAAGGCCAGGGTTTGACAAGACGAAGGTAAGATGCTACAACTGTCAGCAAAACGGCCACTTTGCTAAGGAGTGCAGAAATGAGCGTGTAGAACGTGGTCAAGGCAAGTCTACACAGCATAATGGGGGTAGTAAAGATTATAGTGCCATGATTTCCAGAGAAGATGGTGAATATAACTGGAACCTGCATTCTGAAGAAATCTTTGAACAGGCAAATTTGGCGAATGTGGAAAATGAAGAAAGTGAGAAAGCTACTGGAGAAGAAAAAGCTTTCATGGCTGATGCTAAAGACCAGCTCTCCGAGGTATGTTCTAAACCTACTTGTGCTAAATGTGAAAACTTGTCTGAGCAATTAGCAACTATAACTGATCAGTATGTTAGTTTGGATGCTGAGTTTAAAACTCTAAAAGAAGATCATCATTTTACAAAAGCAAGAGAAAATAGCTATAAAGTTAAAATAAAAGCTTGTGAAAAAGATATTAAAAGTCTAAAAGCAAAACTTGCTGAAAAAATTCAAGTGATTGATCTAAGCTATGAAGTTTTGGAAGAAAAAACCAAACTAATAGCTGAAAGAGAAAAACAGATTGCTGATCACCAGGTGAAAGTGGTGGAACTAAATAGAAAACTTGAGCAGTTCAGAAATTCCTCTGCCATTCTTGATCACCTTGTTAGTGATCAAGGTTCCTCAGTTAAGAGGGGAGGAATTGGTTATCATGAGGTTCCACCACCATATAATCACAATTACACTTTTAATCCTAGTAATCAGAAATCTGTTGACTTTGAGGTTGTTCAGACAGTTCCAATTAAGGTAACTAGTAAAGAACCAGATGTTAGTAGAGGCGAAACAAGTCCGCCTGTGTCAAGTGTTAAAATTTCTGTTCCGAGTCCGGTCTCATCAGATTCGGATAAGTCATTCGAGTCGGGTAAGACAAAGGAGGAGGTTGTATTACCAAATAGTGGAGAGAAAGATAAAACAACTAAAAAGAGTTCTCCGCTAAACCCTTATGTCCCACCATATGTGAGACGAACGGGCGGTAGTACAGCCTCGACATCCAAAACAACTGTTGAAAAGAAAGTTGAGCATAGGTGTTGTTTTAGGTGTAATCAATTAGGGAACCTAGTTGCAGATTGCCCTCTGAAGCAGCGATTCAGAGGTGTGAGGCATACCAAAACTGAGACTAAGCCTAATGGTAATTATAATACTGGTAAAAGTGAAAACCATTCAAAATTCAGAAATCAGACTAATTCAGGTTTTCAAAGAAACCAATCTCAGTTTCACACTGCTGATAACCAAACAGTAAGTTATAATTCTTTCAATTCACAAAGGTTTGGAAGGCCTCACAATCAATCTACAAGGAGGTATACTAATAGGACTTACAGGAATTATACAGAGACTAACTTTGGAAAGCCAAAGTTCGGGATGTATAGATCCAAGACCAATTGGTCTTGGGTCCCTAGATTCTAATCTTTTGCTTTAATCGTGCAGGAACAGTTGAACAGGGCTGCCAATAATCTTTGGGTTGTGGATAGCGGCTGTTCCCGGCACATGACGGGTAACAAAATCTTGTTACACGATTTGAAACCTGTTCAAGGAGGGAGAGTGAGCTTTGCTGGAGAAAGTGGAGGCAAGATTACAGGAATGGGAACGGTGTCTAATGGAAAGATGACTCTAGAGAAAGTAAACTTTGTCGAAGAATTGAAGCACAATCTGCTGAGTGTGTCGCAGATCTGTGATAAGGAGTACACCATACATTTAACAAAGAATGAGGCGATTGTGTTGCATCCTAGTTTTCAGATACCAGAAGAGTGGATTGTGATGAAGGCTCCACGTGAGAGGAATACGTATATTATGGATATGAGGTCAACTGAAATGGCCACGGAAGAATCATGCCTTATGACAAAAGCGAGCGAATCGGATTCCGAATTGTGGCATAGGAGAATGGGGCATATTCATCTTCGGAAGATGAACCACATTGTCAAGAATGGACTTGTGCTGGGCGTTCCCTTGAAAAGTTTCAACTTTGAAGACAAATGTCTAGCGTGCAAGAAGGGAAAGCAGCACAAGAAATCCCATCACACCAAGAAGGTCAATTCTATTGTCAGTACTCTAGAATTGCTTCACATGGATCTCTTCGGTCCCGTGAATGCAAAAAGTCTAGGAGGTACTTCTTATTGCTTGGTGATCACTGATGATTACTCACGATATTCGTGGGTATATTTCCTGAAATCAAAAGATGAAACGGCTCAGATGGTGAAGAATTTGATTACCAAAGTTGAGAACGTTATGGATAAAAGGGTTAAGTTCATCAGGAGTGACAATGGAACGGAGTTCAAGAATTATGAAATGGAGATCTTCTGCCTTCAGAAAGGGATTGAGCACCAGTACAGCGCTCCGTATACTCCGCAACAGAATGGAGTGGCTGAGAGGAAGAATAGAACGTTAATTGAAGGAGCCAGAACTATGCTAGCTGATTCGAAGCTTCCTGTGGTGTTCTGGGCTGAAGCGGTTGCTACAGCCTGTTATATCCTGAATAGAGTCTTGACTGTTAAAAGACTTAATAAAACGTGTTATGAGCTTATGCATGGGAGGAAGCCCAACTTGAGTGGTCTTGAACCATTCGGGTCCCCTTGTTCGATTTTAAAGAAAATTCTAAATTTGGTGAAGTAGCCGATGAAGGAATCTTAGTCGGTTTTGTTGTTGGGACTCCCAACAGACGTGTCTTTAATACATCGACCGGCAAGGTTGAGGTGGTGTGTAACACCGATATCACAAGTTACAAACCGCCAAAACCAAGCAACGGACCTGCTGAGTTTTTCGACTATGATAGACTTTTTAAGTCTTTTAACATACCTTATTTGGATAGTGCAGAAGTAGAAGAAAGAGTTGCTACGAAGATGATCCTTGATGAGGAAGAAAATCTAGTGCAAAGACAGCTGTTTGATAAATGTCAACCTTCCTCATCAAATGCTATCGATACCCCTGCTGCCTCTCCTGAAGAAGAATTTTTCAATCCGTTTCACTCTCAGCAAGGAACAACCATTGACGAGCTCTCTTCTAACTTGGAAGACAATTTGCATGTCGGTTCGGTTCCGACCACGAGAATTCATAAAGATCACCCTTTGGAGAATGTGATTGGTGATGTGTCCTCCGGTGTACAAACAAGACGTAGCTTGAATGAGCACACCTGTGTTTACACAAGCATTAAGGAGACAGGCATAATCAACGAATGCTTGTACACCTGCTTTATCAGCCAGATTGAACCAAAGAATTATCAAATGGCTCTAAAGGACAGCTCGTGGGTGGAAGCCATGCAAGAAGAGCTGGCTCAATTCAAGAAAATGGAAGTTTTGACTTTGGTTGAAAAACCAAAGAATGTGCATGCGATAGGCACAAAATGGGTTTTTAAGTGCAAGAGAGATGAGAAAGGGATTATTATAAGAAACAAGGCGAGGCTAGTCGTTAAAGGTTTTAATCAACAAGAGGGGATTGATTATAATGAAGTGTTCGCTCCTGTGGCAAGATTGGAAGCCATTAGATTGTTTTTGGCATTTGCTGCTTATAAGAAGATGAAGGTATTTCAGTTAGACGTGAAAAGTGCGTTCCTAAATGGGAAAGTTGATGAGGTTGTGTACGTTGAGCAACCTCCGGGTTTTCCAGACCCAGACTTTCCAGACCACGTGTACAAGTTAAGCAAGGCGTTGTATGGACTACATCAGGCACCTCGTGCCTGGTACTCAACCTTATCAGATTACTTGCTTGAAAATGGGTTTGAAAGAGGGAAGATAGATAGCACGTTGTTCTTCAAGAGAGAAGGAAGCGACTTCCTGCTGGTGCAAGTCTACGTGGATGACATTATCTTTGCTGCATCAAAAGTCTCCATGTGTCAGGAGTTTGAGGCCGTCATGAAGAAAAGGTTTGAAATGAGTGCTATGGGTGAACTAACTTTCTTTTTAGGATTGCAGGTTGATCAGAAGAAGGATGGGATGTTCATTCATCAGACCAAGTATGTCCATGATGTGCTCAAACGCTTCAAGATGGAGGACAGCACTCCATTTGATACTCCAATCTGCGTCAACCATAAATTGGGTGCTGAGACAGACAATGACGCAGATGTTGACCCAACTCAGTATCGGGCTATTATAGGTTCTTTAATGTACTTAACTGCTTCTAGGCCTGATATTATGTTTGCAGTTTATCTTTGTGCTCGTTTTCAGGCAAACCCAAAGGAATCTCACATGAAGGGTGTGAAGAGGATCTTGCGATATCTCAAAGGCAAACCTAAGCTGGGGTTGTGGTACGCGAAGGAAGGAGACTTGGAGTTGGTAGCTTACACAGATTCTGATTATGGAGGGTGCAATCAGAGTCGGAAGTCAACTACTGGAGGATGTTAGTTTCTAGGAGGCAGATTAGTGTCCTGGCAATGCAAGAAGCAGACATCAGTTGCCATTTCAACATGTGAGGCAGAATACATGGCAGCATCCAACTGCTGCTCCCAGGTTCTGTGGATTCAACAACAGTTACGCGACTATGGTCTGAATTTCTCACTTACTCCAATTTGTATTGATAACACTGCTGCGATCTCAGTAACTAATAATCCCGTAAAGCACAGTAAAACTAAACATATTGACATACGTCATCATTTTATACGGGATTGTGCTGAGAAGAAACTGATTATGCTTGAAAAGGTGGATACGCTTGATAATTTCGCTGATTTATATACTAAAGCGTTTGACAAATCAAGATTTCAAAACCTTGTTGAGTTGAATGGGATAATCAATCCCGAGTAACCATGCTTTTTGTGTATATATAAAAAAAAAATAAAAAAAAAATGTCACTATCGCTTAAAATTATGTCGGTTACCTCAGTTTGAAGGACATATCCTCGGATATGTTTGGTCCTCATTTTCTACTTGTAAAGTATGAGGGTTGCCATTAACCAGATGACTGAAAGTGACCGGGGCGATTATGATGTCTTTTTATTCTTTCGCTGAAAATTAGTCGATCATACTTAGTTAGAAGGACACATACTTGTATGTGGTCGGTCCAGCTAATCCATTGGATTCGCAGGATAACCGTTTACCTGAAGACTTTGAACTGATCGGGGCGATTGAAGTCAAAAATTTTTTTTAGGGAAATGAAATTATTTTTCAAGTCTACTACTTCGTAAGAAGTTCTGTTACTATGTTTTAACAGAAAATTGATCCAACCTTGGAAAATGATAGATTTACTGATTCTGTGTGCTTAACTAGTGAAGTTATTAGGCTTAAAAGGCTTTAGAACAGTCATTGTATGTCATGGTAGCTTTTTATGGTGCATAAAAGTAGATGTGATACAAACTAAATCTACTCGATTTTACGTGGAAACTCCTTAAGAGTTTTGCATGTCTTCATATATATCTTTCCGAATGATAGGCAGAAAAGCGATTACCCAGTCATACACGAGCCCGTAAGTGTTCTGATTCCCGTAAAGATAGTGTGTGAAGAAACTGCAGTGATCCAGATTCGGGACTTGCAGTTGTTTACTACTCTGAAGTCTATGTAAATGTTTATCGTAAAAAAAAAAAAAAAAAAAAAAAAAAAAAAAAAAAAAAAAAAACCTTATGAGTTATTGGAACATTCTAGAGCTGACAATGTCAAGACTTCTCAATCATGGAGTAAGAAAGAGAACGGGAAGCAGATGAAGAGTACTTACAAACTTAATCAGACACTATGGGTCGAAGTCAATTCGGGGTGACTTGGGGATAGCCAAATACGCTTTGAGAATAGATAGGAGGCATCATAATTTCTGAGTTGTTGCCCACTTAATTTTTGAGCTTAATTGAACTTAACTCGTATCACAGAAACGATGAAAACCATCTTAAGTTATTTACCTGCCTACAACCTGTTTCTTTATGTCATAATACAGCTAAACACGGATCTATGTGACAGTCACGTAGTTAGTATGATTCCTGTTCGGATCTTTTCTAAAACGTAGTAGTCCCTGTCGAGACTGAAATTTGATCCCTTGTACTTTAATTTTTAAAAGTTTTTCGTACTTAGGTAGTTTATGATTTTATAACTGGTTACTTGGACTTGATCGTGTCATTTAATTCTTAAAGGGAAGTTTTTAAAACTTAATTGCAAAATGTTCAAACTATAGGGGTTTATTTTGTAAAATCGGCGAATTTGTGAATAACTTCGCCCTAGGCGAAGTTATCCACAATTTCGCCTGTGTAACTCCGCCCCTATATAAAGAATACTTAAGGTCAAACAGTTCATTATTTTCTGAAATTCGGCGAACTTATTCTCTCGATTAATCCAGCGAACTTGTCCGTTTTCCAGCGAACTTATCGTTTTTTTTTCAATCCTTGTGCTTATTTTTCCAGTTTCCGTTTCGATTTCAAGGTGTGTGTTGTCATTATATCGTATAATCCTTGTTCTCCGATGTTAATCAGTGGTCGTTTCGACCCGGTTATGGACCTCGGACCGTCGGACCGTTCAATCGGATTTTTCAAAAATTGTTTTACGTGGTTCTAATCAGTTTGATCGTCTAAATAACCTTAAAATCATGTGTTTCGGACCCCTCAATCGTCAAACTAACCATGAAACATCAGATTTCCGAGTTTGAATCTGCTTACTGTCGCCGATTCATATTCAGGCGAACTTATAGGTTAAGCGAAGTTATCCGTAACTTCGCCTAAGGTTTAACTTCGCCTGATAATGAATTATGCAACAGTATATGAGGCGATGTTGTGGTTAGGCGAAGTTATCATTAACTTCGCCTGGACCTTTTACTTAAAAGTTAATAGACGAAGTTACAGTTGAAGCGAAGTTGTTTACCAACTTCGCCCCACCTTTAACTTCGCCTATACAGAATAATCACAACTTCGCTCATGGTAACAGGCGAACTTGTGGTTTGCCTTGACGGTCATCTAACTTGATCTGTTTGTTGCAGATATGGCTGCAGTAGCAGGTGCTGGAGGTGCTGGAGGAGATAATGAGAGACAATTCTTTCCGGGTCATAACATGTATATCACACTTGACCCAGACGCGAGTGGAGTAGATGATTTCCGCGAAATCATCACATTCCTGCTACGCTCGCGGATATTCCACGCCATTACGACAACTCTGCTGATTTCCTTGCCCAACATTGAGGATTTCTGGCAGACGGTGGAATATGACTGCCGCTTCGACCCCCCGGTGATGCGTGCAACGGTAAATGGTCAGGATGTTCAGTTCTCGTCAGAACAAATCCGGGTGGCTTTGCAATTCGGAGAGGAGACGAGGGACGACCCGACAGAGTTTGTTGCTCCGTTCCGTGATGGAGCATTTCTACGAATGGGATATTCTGGTCCCTTGGGGGATACACAAAGAAGGAAAGGTTTCTTGCTCGATCAGTGGCGCTTCCTCATGCACGTAATGATTGTCTGCATGTCAGGGAGGAAGGCGGACATTGACGGGATGGGCGCGACCATGCAGTCGGCGATGACTGCTCTGACTTATAACAAGCGTTACAGCTTGAGTCAGATGGTCTTCTATGAGATTGATCGACAGCGAAGGGCGATGGGGCGTGAGAGATTCATCATGTATCCAAGATTTCTCCAAATGATCTTGAATCATGTTGCTCCCATGTTGCCTCAACGTCGCCCTATCAGATACGTGGAGAGTGTGAACAAGCGTATCTTTGCTCAATGTAGAACTTCGAGTGCTAGAAGCAAGCCTGAACTGCGTCCTAGGCATACTCCACTGTTTGGGTATTTAATCAACCCGGAGTATGTTCCTGCTAATGGGGACGAGTTTAGAGATCCTCAAACACAACAGGCGGGAGCACCTCAAGATGTACCTGCTGCGCCTGTTGTGACAGCTGAAGAAGAGGTAGACCTTGACGCTGCTTTTGGCGGCCAAGGATTTTTTGACATGGACCGAGTTGATCTTCAAGAAAATATACAGGTCTCGGTTCCACAGAGTACGGGAGTAAATGTTACTAGAGCAGCTACGACGGTGGATGACTCAGATTTTGATGATGTAATGGATGAGGCAAGACGTATGATGGTGACTCAAGAGAGGACGTATGGGAAGAGAAAGAGGACAGATTACAACAGTGAGTCAGAAGAAGAAGAAGACATTCATAAGTTGATCAGACGTTCAAGAAGGGACAGGACAGGTGCAGGTAGGGGAGCTGGTGAGAGCTCTAGAGTCATACGTTTCGCTCCGCCCGCACTGTCCGGTATGTCAATTGTCCCTACACCATTACAGGTCACAAGGCCAAGCGCCACGGACGTTCCCGTGGTGGCTACATCATCATCTGTTGGCCTCCCATCCATCACACTCCAGCTGACGACTCCAGATATTGTATCGTTGCCGCCTCCAACGCTTACTCCGTCGGAGGTTGTTGCACAGGTTATTGAGTCTACAGTGGTTCACACTGCAGGGTTGTCGGTCACGATACCACCTGCGGTTACGTCCACAGCTACTTCTGATGTCCCGGTTTCATTCGAAATCCCTCCTCAGTATACTCAAGACATATCTCACATGAGGTTCGATTTCGATGCAACCCTATCAGACACGGAAAGAATAGCTGCACTAGAGCGGGTCGTGGCAGAGCAATCTAGGATATATCTTATCCAGACCCAGGCTATTCAGCGCCTAGTAGCAGAAAATCAACTACAGTCGTCCCTCCTGGTTGAACATGGAAAAATTATAGATGCTATGAAGGAGTTCTTGCATCTCAGGGGGAGACGAGCTGTAAAGGCGACGAGCTCAGGACAAAGAAGAAGAATGACAGAGACGATGATCCCAATGCATCGAAAGGTGCAGGTGGTGAGTTGCCAAGAACTACTCAAGCTCTTGGGACAACCACAGCTCAGGGGGAGTCTGCAGGTGCAGCTGGCGGTTCTGGTGGTGATGAGGTGGTGATGGTAGATGACGAGGAGATGGGAGATGATGTGATCGATGCCTTGAAGGAGTTGGATGATGATATGTTAGATGTTGATGATGTGTGTGATGATGATGTGCTGCCATTAGAAGAAATTGAGAAGATTGGTGCACAGATAGTGATAGAAGATGATGTTGAAGAAGGTGAAATTGTAGAGGAGAATGTTGAACACGAGCTTCCAACCGTTGACAAGTCGAATGTATGTGAAGA
Organism: Bidens hawaiensis; assembly: GCF_021521415.1. Lineage (NCBI taxonomy): Eukaryota > Viridiplantae > Streptophyta > Magnoliopsida > Asterales > Asteraceae > Bidens > Bidens hawaiensis. Next base: position 233,724 of record NW_027492822.1, read on the forward strand.
TACAGTAGTTGATGATACAGAATGGGAGGAGCAGCCTAGATGGAAGGAAGGCTATGCTCATTGGTTTATCAAAACGAAGAAGCCAGTGGTACCTACAATGTTCAAGAAAAGTTATAATATTAAAGGGTACGCTGAGTCAAAGAAAGGCATTATCTGTTGGTTATATGATGAACAGCTAAAAGTGTTCGTGGTGAAAAGATATGATGGGATCCAATACTTTAAGAGGACGTTGAGATCTCTAAATACCTTACCTGAGTGTGAGGTAAAGGATTTGGCCAGACTGGGGTTGATTAATAGAAGTGATGATAATATGGCAAGAGTTATTGGGAAGATAGTATGGAAAGAAAGTATTAAAGAGAAAAAGTTTGAGTTGTTAAAACCACAGAAAGGGAAATTAGTTGAAGATACTGAAAGAGGAATGAGAGCAGATGGCAAACCTTGGATGGTGGTGAAATATAAGCCGATTCGGTGTTTGAAAGAGGTTCCAATGAAGACTATGCCTCAAGATATGCTGAAAGATCTGAAATGGTGGTATGTGGATTGCCAGACTGCTGAAGCCGTGATGGAAGACGAAGACGAACAAGAAGTGCTAAGAGTGTATGATCCGATGCATCTTGTTAATTTATCTAAAGCTGATCTGCAGGTGTTAAACGAGAAGAAGATATTCTATATTCCTGCTTGGAAAGGCGAAGCGAGGAAATATCAGCGAGTAGTCACGGTCTGTGTAAGAGAGGGAGTGCATGCATGAAGATTACAAGACAAGTGCTTAAAGATAAAGATATGAAGCTACTGCCAAGGGGGAGTCTGTTGGTGCATTATGTCAGTAGTTCATAGTCTAGTGTCTGTAATCCAGTCTGTAATGTTAATTGTGTTTTGTTTATGTTTAAGCGAAGTTACTGACAAGTTCGCTTATCAGGCAAACTTGTTAGTCAAGCGAAGTTATCAACAACTTCGCCTGAACATATCAGGCGAAGTTGTCATGTATTTATACGCTAGGTCACGGCTTGTTTAGAGTTCTGAAGGTAATCGTATACAGACGTGTGTGAGTCGAGAGACGTGAGAACCAGAGAGTATTGAGTCTGTATTCAGTTATTATATCACGTGTTTCGGTTATAATATAACGTGTGTTCGTTTATTCGTATCGTGTGTTTGTTTGATTCGTGTTCTACGCTCGTAACAACCGACGCAGGGATTCCGCACCTGTGTAGATCGAGATATCCCGTGCAGATCCATCCAGGGATCCTACATATATTACCTACTATTCATTATGTTGGCTCCTTCACCTTAAGGTTAAAACTCATTTCATAGTACACTTGAACACTAACAAATAAATAATTTGTGTCAAGTACTTTACAATTTATACATTTATGATGAATTTAAGCATTCATGTATTACCAATTTCACCATATGATCATAATCCATTTACTAATTGCAAGTATTCTACTTGTCAACTTTCACTACTATCATCAAATATGATTTCAAGACATGTATTTTGATCACGAAGTTGAGATGATCACAAATTTACCCACATGTAAGGGTTTTAGCACAAATTTTTCTTTCAAATTTGGAGAATTAGGTGAACTAGACCTTTAACCTCTTTTCCTTCCTGATGATCAACACACACATGTGTGTATTTTCCCCAATTTTATATTTTACAAGATTTAGTCTGCTTATGTACATAATCAGCCCTTGTACCTTAGTTAGTTATTTAAAAGTCCCCATTACACTTTAATCTAATTAACTAAGTTAAATTCTTAGTTGTCACCATTTTTTTTTGCCAAACAACACTTAATACATGTATACGTTTATGTTAATAACGTATAATATATTCAAGGTGTTACACAATATTTGGGACATGCCTTGTTCTTGTCTTTGTAATCAATACACGTCCTCCATGCCCCTTTGCTTTTAGGGATTATTACCGGGTTGGCTACCCAAGTCTGGCATCTTATATCGCGTATGATTCATGCGTTCAACAATTCTTTTACTTGATCGTCCATTGCTTTCATATGTTCTGGACCAGTTTTCCTTTGTTTTTGGAAAATTGGCGGGAATGTCGGATTAATCTTTAAAGCATGTTCCGCTATGCGTCGCGGAACTCCTACCGTATCAGTAGACTATCACGCGAACACATCTATATTTTTTTAAAAGTAACGGTTTCAGGCATGAGTTCATGCTTTTTTACAAGCTTGCTCCTATTGTGACGGTTTGATCGGGATACTTTGCATCTAATATCCATTTTTCAGGCTCCAATTCATTGGGGAGTTTTAAAATCTTTGATGGCTTTGAGCCTTTTATGACTAAAAAATCTTTGCTTGGCTTTATTAATGTGATACATGTTGGAATGGGCACACCCATTAGGCCATGGGTCGTGAATGGGTTTGCGTTAAAATCACCTATCGCCTCCCTGCCTAGGATTATGTCGTGTTTCGCTGTCACTGCTACACTAGGAACTCTACTTCTTAAATTCGAGAATATTTTTTTGTCACTTAGAGTTATTGGGAACTTGAGTTGCCCTAGCGAATGAGTGATTTCATATGAGAACCCAGAGACTGGTGCGTTAACAGGCTCTAGTCTTTCCTTGTCTTCCACATCCAGTTTGCTACATTATTTCTGAAATCCCTCATTGACCAATGAAGATGTAATTACTCCGATAATGCCCAATCAACGTGGTGATTATCAAGGGTTGCTTTAGGCATGGTCCGCCTTTGATCCGCGGGAAAATGACTAGTTTTCCATGTCTCGCTGCTCGATGTTGGCATTTTGGTGCTTTTTCGTTTCCCGCCTTGGATCATATGAGTATTTAGGTATTTTATCTGTTTTTTGGTGGACGTTCTTCTCTTCCTACTCCTTGGTTCCTTGCATGTTTCCTGACCTCTAGGACCAAGTGATCGAGCTTTCAAGACTTAACTGTCTCTTCATTTCATTGTTAAAATTCATGCAGTCGTCAATTGTGAGGCCAATTTCTTCATGAAACGTGTAATATCTGGAACTGTCCAAGTTTCTCCTTTTGAAGATCGACTTTGATTTCAGTATTTGAGATGGGTTCTTTGATAACAGTGTCCATTCCTTCTTCTTATACCCGCAGTTACAGTAATTTTCGTTTTCTCCTACTAACATATTTTATGCGGTAGATACTGAACCTTCCACCGGCGGTTGGATTCTGGACCATATCGAACCTTTATCTTTTTTGTTTCCTTTGTATCCTTTGGGCTCATTTTTTGTTTCGCTCGACGAGTAATCACGTATGCCCAAGGATTTCTTAGTGGATGCATAGGCTTTGACTGATGTCATGATGGTGTCCCATGATTGGGTCATGCAATCTCGGCTTGACGGGAAACGGATGAGATCGTCGCTCTGTACCCCTTAGCGGAAACCAGCCCGCATCATGTCTTCACTTACCCCTCCTATCATGGGATCTTCCATGTTATATTGGGTGATGAAATATTAGATAGACTCATTGTCTCAGCTGAATACTGTAAGTATATATGCAGGATTAAGTTTGTGTCTCTGCTGTTCACTGAAGTGTTGGGAGAATTTCAAGATGAAGTCTTCAAAGCCCGTAATTTGGACCTCAGGAATTCTTTCGAACCATTCTCTGGCAGCACTGTGGAGAGTCAAAGCAAACATGTGACACCACACTGGGATTGTTCATGTAACACCCCGCCCATCCGGGAATTCACGGCTTTGTTTTTGGTTGCCAACTAAGCCCAAAACGCGTTGGTGATGCTAAGAGGTAGGACATTACTTATGAACCAAGGATCTCTCTTGTCCACGGCCGATGTGGGATAGCCTAAGAGTAGGACAATGTTGTTTTTGCCAAGGGTGTTACAAACAACCCTCCTTTGGACTCATCGTCCTCGATGAGGCATGTCCCATCATCCCGAACGGCACAAGAGTGGCTCTGATACCACCTACGGCGGAAATGCCGGGGCGCGAACTGATTGTCACAGCTCTTAAGGTTACTATCATTCAACTGTAAAGCGACAATATCTAATTAATTTATTAATTGTCAACGAATATGTAAGTACAACAAAAATAGAGAAAATTATATATATTTATATATATATTACTATATATTTTATTTTATTTGTATTATAATTATATTCATAATAATACTATATTAATGTTACTCTATCAAAACCCGACACCATTATTGGTGTATACTTGTCGTCAAACGTCTTTATAAATTTGTTTTTATTAATGTTATATATATGTTTCATTTTGTAAAATTGTAACAATCGTATTTTAAACTTATTAATTATAACAACTAGATTTTTGATAAATATCCCCAAAATACATATTGTATTATAAATATATATATTTTAACATTAGTATCAAATTATTTAATATAGTACAAGTTATATTTTAAGGTTTGGTTTTCGTTAAAGATTCTAAAACATCAAACTTATTATAACTAAGTATCTAAACATTTATTATTATAGTATATCGTAACTCATATTTATTTAAATTAATTGTTATAACTTAGGTTATATAAGAAGCAAACAATTCTTTTAATTTAAATAACGACTAATGATATTGTTTTCATAATAACAATTACCGATGGAATCAAACGTCTAATTAATAACCATTCTAATCACAACATAGCCCAAATAACATCGAAATCCCAAATCTATTATACGCATTATCTCACTTGTTAATAACTCATAAGATTAAATTATGTTAAATCATTTATAATTAATTTATATTATCCTATATAACTAGGAATCCTTGTCGCTATATCCCGAAGGGCTTACTTCTCTCATCATCCTCAGTTGTATTTCGTTCCTCTTATCAGGTGAGTAATCACTCCCCTATTTTACTTGTTTTCAAATGTTTTGGGGACACTTGCGTACCATTTATCAAATTATCTATCTTATTATTTCTCAAATGCAAACTGTGATCTTTGTGTTGTGTATCAATTGAATGACTGTCTGCTACTTGCTATTTGCTTACTTGCTTACTTGAATCGCATTCGGAGAGGTCCAACATAATTTCATTATAGTATGATCATACGACCGTCATAGTGGCCGGAGCTTGATCGCATTGGCAATGGTTTCACCGACACTCATTACTTTCTTAACGATTTCATATTTTATACTCACAGATAACAGTTTTGCCTACTTTTATACATATTCATTTATAACATTATATATTACCATTTTTGTTTGTGTGAAAACTGGTGATCTACTCACTCAACATGTGTTGTTGACAAATATATATTTTGTAAGCATTTGCAGGTTATAGATTTGGATTGCTTATCTAACTGAAGCTCACGTAGAGATGACTTTAGGATAATAAACATATACAAGAATAGTTGGTTTTGCATTTGTAATTTTCTTTATTTTTGTTGTATTTAAATGTTGGTTGATAATAAATAAATTAATTAGATATTGACGCTTTATAATTTCATGCTAGTAACCTTGTGAGCTGTGGCAATCAGTTCACGCCCCGGCATTTCCGCCGTAGGTTGGGGTGTGACAGTTCAACCTGCAACCCATCCCGCTACTATGAAACTTTGTAGGTGGTAGCATGGGTTTGTAATCCCATCATATTTCCCTACTGAAGAGGGTAAATTCGAATTTGAGGGCAGTGGGGCTTCCGCGATCCGTTGAGAGAACTTTGACTTTTTTGCGAAAGCTTTTGGCCGATACAGTTTGGTTTAGTGAAGTCAACGTCCGCGCTGTTGCAGTAGCTCAAGTGCTATTTATTTTCCCGCCTCTAGATTCTTGGGTCAAGTATATGCCTATCACTTCCACTTTGATCACTCACACTCTTTTCTCAAGATTTTCGATCTTTCGCGGGAGCTTCTTTTGTTTGAGCTGCGCGGCTTTGACCAGGGGACTGTTCTCTGATTCTAGCAAAACTTTTTCCTTGACTTTTCGACTGGTCTCTATGACTATTGAGTCTTTCACTTCCGCGACATCGGGGTCGTAGATCGTCTTCTTCAGAGGAGTCAGCCTGGTCATTCCGTGAATACAACGTCTGTGGTGTTATTCGACTCTTTTGTCTTCTCATTTTCTCCATTTACCTTTTCCAGTATTCCACACGGCTCCACTCTTGTTCTTTTTTAACCACATCAACTGGTCTTCAAGGTTTGACGAGAGGACTATGCTTCTGCGAACCTGAAAGACAGGTCATGTTGTGATTGTTCAACCTCGATGTAATCCTCATTATTTCTGCCAGATGTAACAACTCGGGTTTTTCGTTTACTTTATAAAGCCCGACCCGGTTTCGTTTTCGGGTAATTTAATTATTCAAATATTAATGTTATATTTTTCCTTTCTTCATTTACTAAGTTCTAACGTTGGTAAATATCCAAAATACACCCTCAATCTTAACTTTTACCCAAATATGTTACCCTCTTCATACTTTAGGGGCTAGAGTGCAAATTTAATATAGCATAAGCTTTAAACCTTTACCCATGTACATAAACCCAAACCCGTGACCCGATTGGCTTACTCGTATACTCGTTTAACAAGCTTGATCCTTAAGTTTCGTTGTTAACATGGAATTTGAATCAATAATATTATTAACCTTGATATAACGAGCTTGCCGACATGTTGAATTAGGAAACGAGATTATTATATGATGCGTGTTGATTATTTTCTTAGGCCGTCAATACCCTAACATCAAAACATGATCTATCGATGTTTATAATCTAATTAACCATGGCTGCAACATCTAATCCAGTCGCCGTCGTAAACCCTAAGTCTAATTGGATTATCTTGATCTTCAAATACCTTGTTCATCATCGTCTTTGGGCCGTCAGTCGTATCTCGCCGTCCATCATCAATAAATCCTCGTTTACGGTAATTAAACTGTGTGTTGTATTCGTATTGAGTCAGTATTCAAAAACCCTAACATTAATTATATAAACAGGAAGTGAATTAACGAATTATAAATCCTAGGGTTCATTATCAATTTTCGGTGTCTATTAGTATTGTGTTTTATGGCACGTTTCTACTTTACAACCAATTCGCTGCTTGGCTCAACTTGTTCTGAGTGGGCGCGTTTAACCTAGTGAGCCGGCCAGGTTTTTGCCTTTTTATTCTTTTAGGTTTGATTTAATGTTTTATTAATTAATCAATAAGTAATAAAAAAATATAAACTAATATTGTTTTATTGACGTTTTCCGGATTTAATGTATTGTTTTATGCTTGTATTTTATGGACGTTCTATGTAACTTTGTATTTTATATAAATACACACACACACACACACACATATATATATGTTTACCATTAGAAGTTGGTGAAAGACTTAAGACAATTAGCTATTAAATATTATTATATGTATTATCACATATTATAATTATTTATTTGAACATTTATAGATTTGTATAAATATAAGTATATTTGATATCAAATTTAGTTATTTAAATTATTAGTTTATAAATTTGATTATATATTTGTCAAATTAAGTAAACTATTTATTTATATTAAAACTTTATTTAAATATTATATTATATTTAAACAATTATTTACTTATATTATTCATATATATATTTATAAACATTTATTATCTCTTAACCCATATTTAATTATTCAAACTAATTAGTTATTTTGATCATATGATTATTATATTTAATTCAACGGTAATTTATAGATAATAAAGTAATGCTTCTTATGATTTAATGATAGATAATCATAAGGTTTTCACGCTAATAATAGCAACAGAAATCATTTCGACCAATCCATAATATTATAACCCCAATCATAACTCATTTCACATCGAAATCTTAATTCATTAAAATCTTGTAGACTTTTTATAATTAATTTATATTATTATATTTAACTAGGAATCCTTGTCGGTGTATCCCGAATGGTTCATCATTCTCACATCATCATTTTTATTTCGTACATCCGATCAGGTGAGTACCATATTCCTCAATTTTTACTCGTTTTTCCACCTTCTGGGGACATATGCGTAAATATATTTCTCATGTATACTTATACACAAAACTGCAACTATTGTTTTATGTGTTAAGAATTTATACCTTACTTGTTTATGTGCTTATATGCTTTACGTGAACCGCATTCGGAGAGGTCTAACATAATCTCATGATAGTATGATCATACGTAAGTCGTTATAGCTTTGTGCTTCTCGACATCTCATTTATACTTGCTCATTTGGTTAATTTGTTATTCTCATATGACTTGTTGCACTACTTATTGTTATATATACTATATGTACATCAAATCTGGTGTGTTGCTCCCTCAACAATGTATTGACAAATCTACTTTATTTTAAACGCATATGCAGGTTATCGTGTGATGTGAAGTAGTTGAAGGTAGAAGATCACTTAAGGACTTATGCTAGAAGAAATTTAATGAGACAATTAATTTTATGATTTTTATTTGTTTGATGCTTATTTGTTTTGGGGATATTGTAATGAAAAATTGTTTTATTTGAAATTGTTAAATAGATATTGAAACTTATAATGTTTCATGATAGTAAACTTGAGATTTAATCAGCTCACGCCCCGACATTTCCGCCGTGGTTGGGGTGTGACAGATTAGTATCAGAGCCGAAGGTTTAAGATTGGTCATTTGTGGTGCATTAGTAACATGCTAAGGAGCCCCATACGTGCTTATTTGTTTACCTGATGTGTTCTATTCGATTGTTTATAGCTTACATATTTGCCTTGCTAGATTAGTACTTATTTCACTGTTTAATTAATTGTTTAGTTTATTTGTCATGCACACACACAACTCCGAAGCTATGCTTCACTCTTAAAATATTTTATTACTCCGAGATTATGTCTCATTTTCAAAATATTTTTATAACTTCGAGGCTATGCCTCAATTTAAAATGTTTATATTAAATTTTATCAGATTGCATTTTATTGTCGGAGATTTCCTTGCGAATTTCCTAGCTTTGTTTTTGCTCGTTTTCACTTAAAACTAGGGAGTGTGACAAGATACCCCGCCATAATGGAAATTGTCATGTGACCGACTCTTTAAGCGTTTAATGTAACCGGCTAAACGGTTACACCCTTTATTGTGTTTTATTATTTTTAAAATGTCTAGTCGGGTGTAAAACCCATGGGACACCATTGGCACGCCAACTGTACATTTTCACAATTCGTTATACTTGCGATATTTTGTTGGAACATTATCATCCGTGGTGATACACGAGATGTTTCAACTATTTATGCTTGAGTTCGTTTATTTGTTATTTAGTTTGGTTGGTTAAATCGCCATGTAACGCTTATGGGCCGACAAACTTAATTGATTCGTTGATTTGGGCCAATCAAATTGCCATGTAATGCTCATGGGAGGCCAACTGACACGTTTGTTTTGGTTTTGGTATGCTAATAAGTTGGGGAAAGAAAATGCCATGAAAAGCTCATGGGAAACCCAACACATCAAAGAACATTAATTATTTGTTTATTTGATTGTTTAGTAGATTTTATACGAAATGATTTATGATTTGATTTAATTATTTAATTATTCTATTATTATATTATTATGTTACTCAATTAGTTACTTATTAAATCATGTTGGAATCAAGATCTGTTGATTCGATCTCTTTATACACTCACATTTTTATTCTCCTGATCGGATACAAATTCTTCATTCATCAAGACTCGGTTATCACGAGCCAATAAAAACAATTTACAGTCTACTGGTTTTCACCTATTCATCTTATCACGTTATTTTATCATTAAAATATCCAATAATTTAAATAATATTATTGCACAATTTAAGAATCAAATGGCTTTCTTATACTCATGGTGTCATATATATAACTTATTAAACATATTTCAAGTATTCAATCTCAAATTTTAGTTTGTTAAAACATATTAAACTTTGATTAAACTTATTAAGTCATCAAATTAACACATTGATTTTCAATCTAGAGTGTAACTTATTCTTAAGTTATGGATAAACATCAGCATAAAATATTTAAGTTTCGTTTTACGCAATAACTCATAGAAATCTACTTAACTATCCAATCTTCTCATTAAATCACATCTTTACTAATCATAAAATATTTTATCAACATCAAATAACACCAATCATTTATTTTCTATAACCACCTCATGGCCACATGTTTAGACAAGGAGATAGCTCATGCGATCTCTAAAAATACAAACTTAATTTCCAAAACATAAATACAATCAATTCAATCTTGTTCATTAACTTCTTCGCTAATAAATTCAATTTTACCCCAACTCATTCTCATAACAACAATAATAGCAAAAGCAAGTCTGAACATCAACTATATGTTGTTAATCAAATTAACAATCAATCACAACAAAATCATAGCGTCTCAAACAAGAAACTTTACGTCAAAATTCACTCATTATGCTTCACTTGCCACTATCGCAATCCCATTCAATCCTCATCTCGTTTTATACTCAATGCAATTCTATGGTTATCTTATCAATACTTGCCACGTGCCACAAGACGTTCCACAACGGTCTATGCCGTCTAATTCTAAGATCCATGCTACAGCGTTTGCTCAAATTCTATACCCTGCTACATGCAATTGTTACAACTACGGAAATTTTAATCACCTAAGCCATGTGACTTCTCGATTCAATCATGTTCATCAAGGTCAAAATTTCCAAACTAATCCTATAAAACCCTACTTTGCAACCTAATCCAAAACATTTCAATTCAATCAACATCAATTATTCAAGTTTTTATAGACGTAATTAATCAAGTTATTTTAAATCCGATAAATCAAATCAATCATAACTAAGTTTATCAAAGAAGATGTTTTGTCATTTTTATCTAACATATTTTATCTTTCTCAATCATACCTCAAATCTTTATTTATTTGTGGATTTAACTCATATAATAAAATCTATCTTTTCACAGACAACTTTTGCAATACTATACTTTCAAAAGAAGTTTTGAAGTTTTCATCTTTTATTACAACGATACAAAAAAAAATCAATTCATTTTTGGCAATATTTTACACAAATACTATCATCTATTTATCACCAAAATGTATAAAGATTCTTGTGTTCTAAAAAATGTCTATCAAATGTGTTGTAACCCACATGATGGGACGAGTTATGTGACCATCCGACGATCTAAGTAATTAAGAAGGCCTACATAATATAGAAGTCCTCTCATGGAAATCATAAAACGTATAATCGTGTGTCATAATCTAGAACCGAAAGTAGTGTTGGAGTAACGGTACTAATGTAGAGATGATCAGGACATGGTAGATACACCGCTGGTACATCATATATATAAGTGCCCATATCGGATTTTCAGTTGTAGCATTACTTCGACTACTCAAAGTTCCATGATTATGATATAATTTTAAACGTTGTTTTAAAGGTTATTCCCTAAAACATAAAATATGTTAATTATATTATTTAATGTTTAGCTTTCTCTAATTTCGGGACGAAATTCCCTAAAGTAGGGGAGACTGTAACAACTCGGGTTTTTCATTTACTTTATAAAGCCCGACCCAGTTTCGTTTCGGGTAATTTAATCATTAAAATATTCAAATATTAGTATTATATTTTTCCTTTCTTCATTTACTAAGTTCTAACTTTGGTAAATATCCAAAATACACCCTCAATCTTAACTTTTACCCAAATATGTTTCCCTCTTCATACTTTATAGGCTAGAGTGCAAATTTAATATATCGCCGTCGTAAACCCTAAGTCTAATTGGATTATCTTGATATGCAAATACCTTGTACATCATCGTCTTTGGGCCGTCAGCCGTATCTCGCCGTCCATCATCAATAAATCCTCGTTTAAGGTAATTAAATTGTGTGTTGTGTTCGTCTTGAGTCAGTAATCAAAAACCCTAACATCAATTATGTAAACACGAAGTGGTTTAACGAATTATAAATCTTAGGGTTCATAATTAATTTTCGGTGTTTATTAGTATTGTATTTTATGGCTCATTTCTAGTTTACAACCAATTCGCTTCTTGGCTCAACTGGTTTTGAGTGTGCGCATTTAACCTAGTGAGCCGGCCAGGGGCGCGGCCAACCCACTTTTTCCTTTTTATTGTTTTTGGTTTGATTTAATGTTTTATTAATTAATCAATAAGTAATGATAAATATAAACTAATATTGTTTTATTGACGTTTTCTGGATTTAATGTATTTTCTTATGCTTGTATTTTATTATCATTTTATGTAACTTTGTATTATATATATATATATATATACACTCACACACATGTTTATCATTAGAAATTGGTGAAAGACTTAAGATAAGTAGCTATTAAATATTATTATATGTATTATCACATATTATAATTATTTATTTGAACATTTATAGATTTGTATAAATATAAGTATATTGATATCAAATTTAGTTATTTAAATTATTAGTTTATAAATTTGATTATATATCTGTCAATCAAGTAAACTATTTATTTATATTAAAACTTATCAAATATCTTAAAATGACTATTAGTTTCTTGGCACTTTATTTATTTAAATATTATATTATAATTATTTAAACAGTTATTTACTTATATTATATATTTATCTATTTATAAACATTTATTATCTCTCAACCCATATTTAATTATTCAAACTAATTAGTTATTTTGATCATATTATTATTATATTTATTCGACGGTATTTTATAGATAATAAAGTAATGCTTCTTATGATTTAGTGATAGATAATCATAAGGTTTTCACACTAATAATAGCAATAGAAATCCTTTTGATTAATCCATAATATTATAACCCCAATCATAACTCATTTCACATTGAAATCTTAATTCATTAAATCGTGTAGACCTTTTATAATTAATTTATATTATTATATTTAACTAGGAATCCTTGTCGGTGTATCCCGAAGGGTTTATCATTCTCACATCATCATTTTTATTCCGTTTATCCGATCAGGTGAGTACCACATTCTCCACTTTTTAGCCGTTTCTCATGTTTTGGGGGTATATGCGTAAATATATATTACTGATATATACTTACACACAAAACTGCAACTATTGTCTAATGTGTTAACAATTTATACCTTACTTGTTTATGTGCTTATATGCTTTACGTGAATCGCATTCGGATAGGTCCAACATAATCTCAAAATAGTATGATCATACGCTAGTCGTTATAGCTTTGTGCTTCTCGACATCTCATTTGTACTTGCTCATTTGGTTAATTTGTTATTCTCATATGACTTGTTGCACTACTTATTTTTATATATACTATATGTACATCAAATCTGGTGTGTTGCTCACTTAACATTGTGTTGACAAATCTACTTTATTTTTAACACATATGTAGGTTATCGTGTGATGTGAAGTAGTTGATGTTAGAAGATCACTTAAGGACTTATGCTAGAAGAAATTTAACGAGACAGTTAATTTTATGATTTTTATTTGTTTGATGCTTTATCTGTTTTGGGGATATTGTAATGAAAAAATGTTTTGTTTTAAAATATTAAATAGATATTAAAATTTATAATGTTGCATGATAGTAACCTTGAGAGCTGTGACAATTAACTCATACCCCGGCATTTCCACCGTAGGTTGGGGTGTGACATGACACAGCTCGTTTTTCATGTCGTTTCCTCCCTGAGACCCATCTATGTTGGGCCATGCACGGTTGGACGATGATGGTGTGGAAAAAAGAGGCCGGCCTGAGCTCATAACGATCTTTTTAGATTCTCTTGTTGTTCTAACTGATACGGTGGCGCCATGAAGAAACACTAAGTTAAGCCTTGGTAAGATTAACGTATTATCTCGACTGATAGTGACTAATATTAATCTAACCCCAGGTGGGCTCAGCTTAGTATTCTCCGGTGAAGTGTTACCGACTAATCGTTATGAGTTCCAGCAGCCCTAACCTTCAAAACCGAACACCGTGAGCTCGTTACGAGAATGGGAGTAGGGGGTCTTCTCGTAACCACCCTCCGGCGTGAGAATAAGTATGGTAAGTGGTGAGTAAATTCTTAAAGATAATGAGATTGTGTGTGTATCCTTTTACCGTTGGTTCTCTTCTTGTATTTATACTCGAAGGAAAGGAGAAGGATTGAGCCATCTGTCCCACTCAATGGAACCTTCTAATCTTGTGGCCGAGCATGATAACGATCCTTGATTGGTCTGAAAGCTGGCATATGGAGATCTTTGTCGTGGGCAGGTACAATGTTGGCCTTATGTTATTGGTCCATCGTGTAGTCGTGGACATTATAGGGATCTCGACCCGTGATTGGTCTCCCATTCCCTGTCACGTGATGTCCTGTCTTTTTTCACAACATGTCTTCCGTTGAACTCTTTGGGTTGATAAGTATTAAGTATTTCTTCTGCGGGAGATATGTCTCTCTATGCGGACTACTACCTTTTCCTTGATAGTATCTCCTCTTTGCTGGAGGTCTTCCACGTATGCGAAGGGTTTCTCCTTGTATTATGTGGGTTATTTAGTATCCTACCTCCACATAACTGTTAATCTAAAATATGAGTCTCATAATTTATAGATTAGATGCTTTTACTCATTTCATGGAAGACAACAATATTGTTACAAAATAACAAGTATGTTTTCACAATTTTGAAATGTGACCCTGATGAAGAAACCTTTATATATGTGTGGTCCTTAAAGATAGCATACTTGTTGCACCACATTAATACATTATCATCGTACTCAATGTCTCAACTATCCAATTAATAAACACCAAATGATCCATCGATTATGAAAGAAACATTTATTTTTCACTAAGTACCGCAATCACGACACTTTTTAGTAGCATTTATTCCAACTCCGTTAACGACTGATTTGAAATTTCTTCATTTGGTAACCAAAGAAACATTTATTTTTGCTTCTCTTTGAAATATTAGAAGGATGATATTGTTTCCCTTTGGATATCCTAAATGAATGAAGGCAATTGGGTTTATCTTTTTTCTATGTTATTAAGTAGATACATCATATTCTTAGGGTGTTATTACATAATATCTACAACTAGATAAATTGTTATGAAATAAAATAAGGAGCTTATATGATTTTTGTAACTGAATTTTTAATTCTCATGTTGACCCCTTAACAACCAGCGAAACTAGGGAACATTGGCTATGAAAGCAAATATCTTATCCCTCTAGGCAGATTTTACGAGGTGTGAAAACGGGTAAGTTGGAAACCAGATATAAAGAGGATTCAAAACGAAGGGATCTGGAACTGCGTTTGTGTATCTTATTATTGCCCACTTCAGCAATAACTAGGTTATAAACCCGTGTATTACACGGGTTTGAAAATTTAAATCTCATTCATTATCTTATTATATGATTTTGGTTCTTCAAGTTTCAATAATCATATACAAAAAACACATCAAAACTCTTGAAAAATCACAATATCTGAAATATTTAAACAAACTACTTCTAAGTATATTGTTGTGTTAGTTTCAACATATGTTGTTGCTGCTGAAGTAACAACTGCAAGAGTGTCTATAGGTAAAAAATATTACCAAAGGATTTACATTGAGGGTTTAATGATATAAAATTATTAATCATCCATAACTAACAAAAAGTAAACTTGTGTGGCTTACTTCATGTCTTGTTTTCTAATTCATGTCTTGCAGGTTATAAAATTAGAAGGAAGGGAAACCGCATATTCGGTAATATCGGCAAAGAAAGCGTAATACTAATAAAGTTATATGAATTTTATCACAAAATTTTTTGTTGGTTTTAAACATGTCATCTTACTAAACTTTTGAGTTGTAGATGCTCTTGACACACTTTACTCAACTCCAATATACAAGAAACTAAACAGTTATAGTGAGTTTTATATTTGTGTGTTGAACGTAAAAACACAAAAGTGTAAAGAAAACAAGTTTTGAACCAAAAGTATTATCTTTCTTAAAATGACCAGTTTTGAACCTAACTTGTACCGACAAAACTGGTTCTTATGCGTTGCGCCGATTGACATGACTCGTCTGTTTTGCCAGAGAAAACAAGTAGCAAATTTTACTTGTTTTCTTAAAGTGTCGAATACAAGTTGAACTTGCCCGAAATGCTCCAAGTCATACTAAAGTGGGCGTGTTTCAAGTGGAACTTTTTGTGACTCATTACGTACATCAGAGTAAAAAAAACTGTTAGAATGGTTTTATTTACAGCAAACAAGTATCTCACTGAAAACCAAACTATCATTCCTCCTATATATCAAACAGTTTTGAGATCTTGTATAGAAGATAGAACACAAATAAATCATAATAATAAACAACAAACTTAAAAGAAACAAATTAGTATTTTGAACACCTTGCTCATGACCTTACTTCTTACAATATTTTTGTATAAAATTAGTTTGTAGCACCCATAATTACAACCATTTTCCTATCATTTATAATAGTCAAGTATACTGTATGACCTTAACGTACTTACAATGTTTAAAAAAAAAGAGTGGTGTGCCTATAATTGACTACACAACGTCTAGCTTCATGAAAACAAATGGATATAAACATATCATCAAGGAAACAAAACTCACCATGACACCACTCTATTTTAGGGATTAAAACAACTAATTTTCTATATTTGCTTGGCCCGAAACTCTAGTAGATGCAAGTTTGTGACAATGAATAAGCACAATGAATTTCACTATTAGTTAACATGTGACAAAAAAATGCACATAATTATTAGATCTGAAAGAAAGAGTACTGATATGCACCATCATCCATCTACTTTTCTTCGTGAGTGCTAAATTATGTCACTTTAGAAAAAGTTATCAGTACATATAAAAAAATTATTATATATAATTAATAGTAAAAAATAATCAAATGAAATGAACCAGTTTCGTATTGCTAAGAACAAAGACAAATCGTTGCACATTTTGACCCGGTCACTAATAAGCTAAAAATATACAACCAATGTTTTAAAAACCGGTTTGAACCGGATTTCAGTGAACGGCCTGGAATTTTACACCCGGTTTAATTGAGCGGTTTTATGGTACAAAGAACCAACAGGTTTTCATAAAAAATCAGTTTATACCTATAAACCAGTTTAAAAGGCCACATGATTTGTTTTAAGCCAGACCCATCTTTTTTTACATTTACAATTAACCTAGAGTAAGTAAACATTACCCTACGACCTTTCACTCACCCTTCACAATTGGACTGCTAATCTAATTATACAAGAACCGGTTTTATAAAAGGTGCAGAATCAATTATATAAGAACTGCTAATCTGCTATTGAAGCTTCAATATCAAGGTTGTTTTCTATTTTATTATACCATATTGTGTAATTGACTAATTTAGCATCCAAACTCCAAAGTAGAAACACCTTCCTGTTTAATAGTTCTGCATGTATGATGTTTATTAATGGCTTTATTATTTTAATGTAGTAGTTAGTTGTTACTTACACATTGTGATATCTCCTAAAGTTGGTTTTGCTTAAAAATTAAGTACTTTGGTATTATTTTTTGAATATGAATTAACTTTTGGATGATATTTAATATGGAATCATGTTATTATTTTTATTTTTTATAGCTAAAGTTACATTTATATGAAATTAAAAGGTAAACTATACAACTCGGTTGAACCTTCTGGTACAACCGGTTGTACCATATTTTAGTCGAATCTGATACCAGTAAAATAACGGTTTTTAATATATTGCATACAACAAAAATTTACACACACTAAAATGAGTTTCAGAAGTTCACATACGTGCTTTTATTTCTAATTTTTTTTACTTTATTTAGTTTACTACTAAAAAGTTATAGATATATCATTCATATGGAATGTTTAAAACATTTATTAGTTGTTTTAATTAAATAATTATGATTTTCAAAATTGAACAATCATGATGTCACTTGGCAAAAAAAAAAAAAATTAAACAACTAGGTGTCATGTGACACAACAATAGTTTTTGTTTTTTATAATAGTACAAGGTTATTGACCCGTGTACGACACGACTGAAAATATATAAATCGTTTAACAACAACACTCGAAGAGACAATAAAATGATATATATTTGTTAATAATACATATAAGAAACAAAAACTCTGTTCAACATAAGTTTCAACCAAAATAACATTGTTTCTACAATTACTATATACATAATAAAAAATTCAAAATGATAATTTCATAAACAACTAAATAACTTTTGTTTTACAATTATTTTATAGATAACAAAAACTTGAAAATTAAAATTTTATAAATAACTAAATAGTTCCATATAAACCACATTTGTAATTTTATTTGTAACTTTACTCTCCTTATCTAATATAAGCATTTTAACACCGGTTCTACTCTTCACTCGGGATAAAGTCACATATAGCTGACCATGTTGATGAAAAGATTTGTCATCAATAAGTTTAGGAAATTAAGTTTAGGAAAATAGTACAACTTAAGTTCTTCAACAAATATATGAAAAGATTGGTAATCGTGAATATTCTACATGTAGATGTCCAAATTAGGTGTGGAATATCACTTCACATTGCTTATTGGTAGTACCAATGTAAGTAGTAATTTTAGTAGGATGACAATGATGAAGATTCCCTCATTGGAAGTTTTATAAAAAAATATAGTTGTAAACCAACATTAGAAAGGATAAACAAAGTAGTTGGTATAAACTATAAACCAAGGAGAGTAGAGAATACAACTATTAAACAACACATAACATAAGGAAAAACCAAATTCATTGATATGCATATAAAATGCAAACACCACAAATAAAACCAAATTGTCATAGTGAAATAAAGGACACTAAACACAAACACATCCAAACTCAAACCAAAAAAAAACTAAACATGAATGCAAAACATTGAACATCGTAAATGTTTGATGGTTGGAGGCACCATCACTCGTTATGCAAAACGACCTACTTAGTCACATCCAACTTGTTGAACATCGTAATGTTTGATGGTTCCATGTTGTTGTTTGAGAAAGAATCAAATTAAAGCAAGGATTAATCATTCAATAATCAATATTTTTACTTTGAACAAAACAAATAAAATTAAAAATAAAAAAAATATAAAAGTATGAACAAAATTATAAACCTTGAAACTAACACAAATAAGAATTTTGAGTAAGAAAGTGAGAAGTGTGAGAATTTGTGTATTCATATTATAGTATACATAGATAAATAGATTTTGTTTGAAAGTTTGAATTGTTCCATAAGAAGGAAAGGTCTAAATATAGTAAATTTAGGGAATACAATTAGGGAGTTTTAAAATAACCAAGAAATAATAACTCATCACTCAAATCACTCATATCAATTAAATTATAATTGATTTTTACTTATATTTGTGGTAATAAATATAGTAAATTTAGAGAATGTAATTAGGGATTTTTTTATAACCGAACAATAATAACTCATATCAATTAAATTATAATTTATGTTTATAAAATTAGACACATTAAGTTGACTTTGAATTTAAATTTAAATCCTTAATAAGTTGTTAGGTTGTAATAATGATATGAATCAATACAAATCAATCACAATACATCCAAAAATAAACCAAAGTATGATCAATTCAAAAATTAAAATTGTAATCAGTGTTTAGGATCTTTTATATTCAATCCTATAGATGCAATTTCAATTAAACATTATACATTAAATTAAAGATTAAACATACATTATACATTAAACATTAAATTAAACATATAGTATAAAACATTACTCGAAAACATTAAACATATATTTAAACATACTAACGTAAGTTACTAATCTAAAATACAAATCAAAAAAATTTAACATACATTGTAATTAAAATTTGGAATCAATTAAACATAGAAATTAAACATAGCAATCGATATGAAACATATCAATTAACAATATCAATTAACAATTAAACATTAAACATACTAACCTAAATTAGTAATATAAAATAATAAATTGTTTAACCATACAAACCTGATGGTTTAGTGACCCGAAAAAACGTCGATTGACGGGAAAACAGCCATGGATGTGAAGACATGAGTGTTAGGACTGATATTTTCTCTACTGAGGATATGTTATCCTTGAAGATATGTCTGGATCAGTTATCTTCCTGAAGAGCTCCAGAACCATGTCGAAGATCAAGGATCCTCAGAGGTTGGTATTATTAACAATTGTTTCACGTGTGTATGTTATTATTCAACAGAAGTAACGACTCTATGACTGAGTCCACCTTAAAGTTCGCTACTGGAAGCTCCTAGCACGTGGTCAAGGAACATTGGAGGAGTTATGGAAGAGTAGCGGATAATTAGGACTTGTTGTTAAATGTATTTTCTTTATAAACATCGAGATATGATCGATTAGAAAATCACTTGTATTCACACACACACACTTAAAGCAGAACTCATAATTCTCTCTATACATTAGCATTCTATTGTAACATCGATCACAATCTTCCAAACACTTGTAACCTTTTTTGTTATTAATAAATTGGTGATCGACGAGTTGTCATCACCCGGGGTTTTTTTCTTTTGATCTGAATAAGATCAAAGGGTTTTTCCTCGCAACAAATCACGTTGTTCATTCCATTTCCATTTTATAATCACTGTTATCGTTTTAGCACTAGACCTCACATTACAAATTTGTATACATTATCCTTAGTAAATTTTTATCCAAAACAATTTGGCGCCCACCGTGGGGCCATTGGTGCTATAATCCATATCATTCCCATCAATTTTTGATTGTTTCATACCCATATCACTATCAATGGCCTCTCAATCAACCTCTGCTTCATCAACCATGCCGTCATCAGTTTCTCTCTCATCAAGGACTTTGCCACCGATGCCTCCGCCAATCACGGGAGCACCACAGGCTGCTGCTGCTGGAAGCAAGACACAACTACCAGTCTTACAGAGCTCGAAAACCGTTGTTGCTGCGCCGGTGGTTAATACTAACAGTGATGTTTCATCTAGGTTTTCGCATGTTAAAGAAAGCATTGATGTAAGGCCCCGTTACCGCTACCTCACATTTGGATGTTGGATTTACTCATTAACAAAGTTCTAATCATCAGAGTTAATAAAAATATTCGCGGAACATAAAAACTTTCATAAAACATTTCATAACAATCCAAAACTTGTCTTAATCAAACAACTTGTCTTTCAAAAACTAAGTAATTAAAACATAATACGTCTTGAGTCTTCTGATGCCAGCCTCTTATTCAATGCCACGTGTCCCTTCAAGCGAGCTGTCTCATTCTACTCACCTGCGTGCATACTAAAAGTCAGCTACACTGAGTGAGTTCTAGTTAATCATATAACATACAATGCATTCATAATTACATACTTTCATACTTTCATTTATAATATACTTACTTACCTTCGCACTTTCTTTCTTTCATATTCTTACCTTACGTTTTAAAGAGCATTACGCCCTATAACCTTCGCATATATTATTAGGGTATGCAACCCTTTAACCTTCGCATATATTATGAGGGTATGCAACCCTTTAACCTTCGCATATATTATTAGGGTATGCAACCCTTTATCCTTCGCATATATTATTAGGGTATGCAACCCTTTAACCTTATCTTACCTTACCTTTCATTATCATATCCGTACAGTTAATACCATACACAACATAATCGTACATACTCCCTTATTCACATACACATTTCATACATACTATACTATACTTACCTTAACAATACGTTCAATACCCGAAGGTCGTTCACGTACTATCAAGCATACATACATAACTATCACAATCGTCAATAAGACATACACTTACCATTTAAGGTAAGTGTATTAACATTCACATCGAGTATGCACATAGCCCCGAAAATATAGCAAGGAAATGGGGTAAGAAACTCACCTGAATGCGGTTACGTTCACCGTTAATGGTAATCCCTTTCTTCAGTTGTGCACGGTTGACTGTATAATAATTACACGTATCAATTAACTATCATTAATCATATCATCTTTCTAGTCTTAGTTATTACCCACAACGAACGGGGGTCCGGGGGCAGCGCCCCTAGCAGGGTCCAAGGGGCAGAGCCCCTGGCTGGGGTCGATTTTATTTACATTAACTGTCTTAACACATTTTTTCCTAGGATTTTAATTCATTTCTCAGCGAACTTAACTTTTGGCGAACTTAATATTAAGCGAATTTAACATTAGCGAACTTGTATTAGGCGAAGTTCACAGTGGGCGAACTTGTATACAAGCGAACTTATACAAGCGAATTTATACAAGCGAACTTATACCAGCGAACTTATACAGGCGAACGTATTTGGCGAAGTTATCTACAGTTAGCGTCTTGATTTAACCCAATAGACCTCTCTGTTCAACCTTTAATCCTCACGATATGATGTCAACCAAACCCGCGAACATTCCCATGGTCATTTTTGGATAAGACTCGGCCCGAAACACATAAAGTTTGGACTTTTAAGCTCGAAAATGTTCGATATTAGATTTAAGGTTTATCTTAAACGAATCGTGCCTAGCCGCGGGTTTGTTAAGTTCGTTTTAACGTCAAGTTTGTTACTTTACGTTTCGTTTATGCCCGATCTACTCTCATTTTAAGTTTCAAGGCTAACCGATCCTAAAAACATAAACTTTAAATGGTCAAGAACATACCTTTAGTGCTCGTTTGGATCTCGTTTAACTTGTTTACGCACTCTAGATCTTGTATATAGCTCGTTTAATAAAGATCTAATACCAACTAACGTTCGTTTGGCCTCAAGTCCCTCTCGTCTCTCTCGGCCGTGTATATGGTGGTGTGTGTGTGGGTTTTGAGTGTGTAGAGAATAAGATGGAAAGTATGAGGATTTAGGGTTTTAGGATGGTTTAGGGGATATTTATATCCCTTAAAGCTCATGGACCTAAGGCCCATTCCCCTTAATCCACCTTAATTAGTCCAAGTCCATGATCTTTTCCTTATTAGGTGCTAGTTAATATTATTTAACTAGCACGACAATTTAACGCAACTTTCTTTATTTAATATTTGGATATTTTAGGATGTTACATGGATTGTGACAACCCACATCGGTTGGGAAGAACTAAGCCTTTTTTATAAGGAGGTGGATACCTTCCCCATCATAACGCGTTTTGGGCGCTTAATGGTAGTGGACGAGAGGAGAATTCCACAGTTAAGCGTGCTCAGGTGGGAGAAGTATGAGGATGGGTGACAACCTGGGCAACCAAAAGCAAATCCGTGAGGCGATGATGGTACGTCCCGGCCAAAGCGGACAATATTATGATGTGGTGGTAGCTGGGCTGTTACAGATGGTATCAGAGCCAAGGCCGGACCGGTGGTGCCAGGTCTCGCGAGGACGCTGGATCCCTAAGGGGGGTGGATTGTGACATCCCACATCGGTTGGGAATGAGAACTAAGCCTTCTGTATCCCCATCATAACGCGTTTTGGGCGCTTAATGGTAGTGAATGAGAGGAGAATTCCACAGTTAAGGGTGGTTAGGTGGGAGAAGTATGAGGATGGGTGACCACCTGGGCAACCAAAAGAAAATCCGTGAGGCGATGGTGGTACGTCCCGACCAAAGCGGACTATTATGATGCGGTGGTAGCTGGGATGTTACAATGGAGCAGCAGAACAAGACTAACCAGAGGATCCTTCGTGAGATTGAAGATCTTAAGAAGACTAAGAGGCCAGCGGAGGATCACACTCCCCTGATGCCCAGGATGCTGGATTTCACCAGTCCAAGATCCATGGCTCAGTTCACACAAGGATCATCTATCCGTCAACAGGGGTCCATTGGTCAACATACTGAAAGGATTCTCGTTGTATCAGCCAGGATAATCTATCCTTCAACAGGGGTCCACGGGTCAGCAAACTCAAGGATCCTCATATTTCCAACAAGGATCATCCATCCTTCCTTTAGGATCCTCTGGGGCATATCACCAAGGATCTTATAACTCCCAACCTCAAGGATCCTTCTTTCAGAATCAAGGATCCTTAGGAATTCAACATCAACGATCCTCCGAAGTCCATGAAGGGGATATAATTCCCATGCAGACCATAGCCTCTGGAGGACCAACTCCTGTAGTAGACGCTTCTTATCTCAGCTACTCATCCGGGATGCCAACCTTCAGCCACCAAAGAGTTAACTTGTATGATCCTATATCCTTAGATGCTAACCGTGGTTCCGTGCAGGATGCAGGTATCAACCAAGCTATGGCCAAGGAACTACAAAAGCTTAAGGATATGATATCCAGTGTTCCTGGGGTGATATGTCCAATCCCTAAGATACCGGAGGGAAGCCACAAGTTATCCAGATTTGCTCCACCTATCTGTGATGCTGAAATCCCGAAGCGATTCCAGACCCTCAACATGAAGACTTATGATGGGACCACTGATCCTGAAGAGCATGTTGCCCAATACAGGGAGAGGATGGAGATTAATCCAATTCCTGAGAGACTCAAGGAGGATTGTCTATGCAAGGGTTTTGGATCCACACTGACAGGATCTGCGCTCAAATGGCTGCTAAGTCTTCCTCTCTTTTTTGTTACTTCATTTTCTCATTTAGTTAATAAACAGTCAGTTTTCCTGTAGTAGGAAATTTGAGAAGTTAACTAGTGATTTATACCGAGTTATCCAACCTAGTGATGAATCCCTTAGGGATTTTGTCACAAGGTTTGGCAGGGAAGCTCTGGAAATCCCTAATCTTGACATGGCTACTGATGTTGAAGCATTCAAGATGGGACTTCAGAGGGGCTCCCATTTTATGATGATCATGTGATGACTCCATGCAGGACCCTAGATGAAGTCAGGAACAGGGCATTAAGATTTATCCAGTTAGAAGATGACAAAAGGATCCAGGATCGGTTAGGGGGACAAAGGAAACAATAATCTCCCGACAAGAAACAAGGATACTCATACAAGAACAACAACTCAAAGCCCTACTCCAAGTTTAACAACCAAAATGTCCGGGCTGTTGAAGAAGGAGATGATGATGAAGACTACCCGAGCATCTCAGAATATTGCTTCTCAGTAGATACTCATGGTTTAATATGTGTCATGAAGGATCTAGGTGAGTTGGCAAGGTGGCCTAGAAAGAACGAGAAAACAACGTCATTCAAGGACAAGTCTAAATGGTGTGCATTCCATGAGGACTTTGGTCACTTAACTGATGAGTGTATTGGTCTAAGGAGGGAAATTGGGTACCTCCTAAGCAAGGGCCACTTCAATGAACTTTTGGGAAGAAAAAAGTCCAAGATTCAGGATCCTGAAGATCTTCCACAAAAAGCAACTCCACTACCGCCGGATGCGCACGTGATTAACTTTATCTCTAGATACTCGGATGTATTCTGAACTTCCTGCCCTGCAGCGGAGAGCCTAGTCGAGGAGAACGAATTGGATAGTGGGGGAAGACCAATTATTCCTACTACTTCAATAACAGACAGACGAATCTTCTTCAACCAAAAAACTGAGACGAGTATCCAGAATCTCCACTGTGATGGAACAGATGTGCAAATGATCAATTTCATCTCTGGAGGATAGGACATATGTGGAGCTTCCTTCTCCGCGGCTAAAAGACTCGCCAAAGAGATCAAATTGGATAACGGGGACCGTCCGATTGTATCCACCACTTTGACGACTGACAAAAGGATTTTCTTCGATGAGGAAGATAAATTAAACATCCAGGATCCTTACCATGATGGTTTGATTATTACTTTATTTATAGCTAACCATTATGTACGTAGGATCCTAGTCGACGGTGGAAGCTCGGTCAATATCATCCAGCATGACGTACTTAAAAAGATGAATATACCGTATTCGGAGATTATCCCAAGGACATCGGTGCTAGTTGGTTTCAGTGGAGAAACCAAGAAGACATTGGGGGACATTAACCTCCCAATATACATTGAAGGGTTAAATTCTTACCAAAGATTTTGTGTTATTGATTACCTTTCTTGTTGCAATGTTATTCTAGGTAGGCCCTGGCTGCATGGGATGAAGGCGGTGGCCTCTACTTACCACCAATGCATCAAACTACCTACTCCGTGGGGGGGTGGGAAGATAGTTGGTGATCAGGCGGAAGCCAAGAACTACTACGTCCATGAAGCCGACAACCAAACAGACGATAGCATAGCAACCACTACAAAATCCCAGGGACGTGCTAGATGCTCGGGAGAAAGACATAAAAGAAGTATCCTTGGATCCCAAGGATCCAGATGTAAAAGCGTTCCTAGGATCCATTATCCCTAGCGAGATCGAAGAGGATAAGATATCCTTCCTAAAACGAAGAAAATCCACATTTGCTTTCAAGCATTCAGATATGACAGGTATTTCTAAG
The DNA here is from genome assembly GCF_021521415.1 of Bidens hawaiensis. Lineage (NCBI taxonomy): Eukaryota > Viridiplantae > Streptophyta > Magnoliopsida > Asterales > Asteraceae > Bidens > Bidens hawaiensis. The sequence goes on from NW_027492822.1 coordinate 259,840, forward strand.
GAGGTAATTACCCATAAGTTAGGCCTTGATTTATCTATTAAACCCGTCCATCAGATGCGAAGAAAATTCGCTCCTGAGAGGAACAAGATCATACAAGAAGAAGTTGAAAAACTTCTTAAGGCCGGTATGATCATAGAGGTTAAGTATTCTCGATGGTTAGCTAATGTGGTCGTTGTTTCAAAAAATAATGGAAAGTGGAGGGTGTGTGTCGATTTTACTGATTTAAATAAGGCATGCCCCAAGGATCCTTTCCCGTTACCACATATAGACTCCATGGTGGATGCAACGGCAGGACATGAGATGCTTACCTTTACGGATGCTTCCTCTGGATTTCAACAAATTCAGATGGAACCATCTGATCAAGAGGATACCGCATTCATGACCCCTACCGACATATACTATTATATTGCTATGCCTTTTGGACTAATAAATACAGGGGCAACGTATCAAAGACTGGTGAATATGATGTTTAAGGATCAGTTAGGCAAAACCATGGAAGTCTACATAGATGACATGGTGGCGAAATCGAAGAAAACTGAGGATCATCTCAGAGATCTTGAAGAAGCGTTCAATATCCTGGATCAGTACAATATGAAACTAAATCCATCAAAATGTCATTTTGGTGTTAAGGCTGGAAAGTTTCTAGGGTACATGGTCACCAAGATAGGGATAGAGGCAAGCCCGGAGCAAATAGAAACCATTATCAACTTAAAGTCTCCAGCAAATACTAAAGATGTCCATAGGCTGACAGGAAGAATAGCCGCGCTCAATAGGTTCATTTCCAGATCCTCCGAGAAATGCAAGGACTTCTATGACATTCTCAAAAAGAATAAGAAGTTCGAATGGACGGAGAAGCATGAGTCTGCACTAAGAGTCTTAAAGGATTACTTATCCTCAGCACCAGCTCTGATGAAGCCTGTGGATGGAGAATCCTTATATATATACTTAGCTGTGTCAGGTAATGATGTTAGTGCCGTCCTTGTGAAGGATCATGAAGGTGAACAGCACCACATCTATTATGTTAGTAAAAGCCTGTTAGATGCAGAGGTCAGGTATTCTCACCTTGAAAAATTGATTCTTGCTTTGATTATGGCCTCAACCAAGTTGAGACATTACTTTGAAACGCATACTATTATTTTGAGAACTAATTATCCTGCTAAGAATGTGCTAAAAAGCCAGAATTGTAGGAAGGATGGCCAAGTGGGCTGTGAAACTGAGTGCATTTGATATTCAGTGTGAGCCCAAAACAACCATCAAGTCACAAGCACTCGCATACTTTGTGGCTAATTTCAGTAGTGACATGCAAAAAGAAGCCGATTTGGAAGTTCAACAACTTGAGCAAACTAGGGATCCTTGGATCCTCTTTACGGATGGAGCCTCCAAAGTAAGAGGAACAGGATTAGATATCCTACTGAAATCGCCACAGGGGGACATATTACCCCAATCTATAGCCTGTGAGTTCCAAGCGACGAACAATGAAGCATAGTATGAAGCTCTGATCGCAGGTTTGCAATTAGCCAAAAGCATGAGGATCAGGTATCTTCAAATATATATAGATTCTTTGTTAATAGCTAACCACTTTAACGGCTCATATGCTGTTAAAGGTGAGAAACTAATCAAATATTTAGATGTTGTGAAGGAATTAGCAAAATCCTTCGAATTTTTTAGCATCATACAAGTACCAAGGGAAGAAAATGCTAGGGCAGATGCCTTGGCAAATTTAGCCTCATCTTTGAAGATTCTAGAAGACTTGAAGATCTCAATAATTCACATTCTCTCGCCAACAATAGAAGAACAAGTAGTTGGAGAGATAACAAATGAGAAAGAGATTGTACTTTGGGATCCATTATCCTCGAATAATCAAGAATCATGGATTCACCCGATCAAGAAGAACATCCAAACCGGAGAGATCCCAGTCACGGAGAATCCCAAATATTTCAAACTCAAGGTATCACAATACATTCTATTACATGATATGCTATATAGGAAATCCCTTGCAGGTCCATACTTGAGATGCATCGAGGATCCTGAGATCCAAGAAGTACTCAAGGACTTCCATGAAGGAGATTGTGGCAACCACACAGGTGGAAGAACATCATTTTCTAGGATACTCAGAACCGGATACTTCTGGCCAACAATGAAGAAGGATGCAATGGAATATGCAAGGAAATGTGATGCTTGTCAAAGACTTGCAAACATCCTTCATCAGCCAGCAGAACCTCTGTATCCTATATCTTCTTCATGGCCTTTTATGAAATGGGGTACGGATATTGTAGGCAAGCTACCAAAGGCACCAGGTGGAAAGGTCTTTATGCTTGCTATGACTGACTACTTCTCCAAATGGATTGAAGTAGAAGCGTTTGTGCAAGTCCAAGAAAGGGAGGTTATATCCTTTATCATAACTAGATTTGGTATCCCTTTTGAAATTGTTTGTGACAATGGTACTCAGTTTATCGGGAAAAGAACCACTAAATTTTGTGACAGTTAGGGCATCAAAATGTTTACTTTCACGCCGATTCATCCTCAAGCCAACAGTCAAGAGGAGTCTAGCAACAAGATAATCATTAACAACTTGAAGAAGAAACTAGGATCCAAGAAAGGAAATTGGACTGAAGAGTTACCTTATGTTCTTTGGGCTGACATGACAACACCCAAGAATGCAACAGGCCAAACACCCTTCTCATTGGTGTTTGGATCAGAAGCAGTAATCCCTACAGAAATGGTGGTTCCTACAGCCAGAACAAGCATCCATGATCCTAAGGTCAATGAAGAAATCCTTCTTGAAGACTTGGATACTGTTGAAGAACTCAGAGACCTAGCCAAGATCAGAATGACAGCATATCAACAAAGGGTAGCTGAGGCATACAACAAAAATATAAGGATCAGAAGATTTCAAGAAGGAGATCTAGTTTTGAGGAAAGCCTTCCAAAACACAGCCAATCCGGCTGATGGAAGCTAGCACCCAAGTGGGAAGGTCCCTATTTGATTGAGTCAGAAGCTGGGAAAGGGGCATATCATTTGCTCACTATGGAAGGCAACAGGTTACCAAGAGAATGGAATGCTATCCACCTCAAGAAATATTTTTTCTGATCAGGATCAAGTATCCTGTGAGGATCTATTATCCTTAGAGGATCAAGGATCCCCAAAATTGGTAATATTTGTCCGATTACTTATTCTTTTTAATTTCTTTTTATTAATTCAAGGATAATATATTCTTAACGATTTGTCTCTTCCAAGTTCTAAGTATCAAAGCAAGGTTATAATAATTGATGATCTAGAGGTTGGTCACCTCTCCTTTACATTTAAGATACTTTACTATTTCCCTAGGCCTAGCCCACGATTGGATATGACCCCCGATGGTCATATCCCTTAAGGTTTAAAGGTTTTCACCTTTCTTGTAAATTAGAGTTTCTACACTCTCGCCTGGAGCGCACACTATCCAACGTATAGTCCGGGGCAGCGAGACCAGTACACGCTCAGTGGCTGACAATTTCGTTGTTTCGGCTATATGGAGGATCCTACGATTTATGGTAGACGTACCATACCACCGGTTTATAATGTTTTCACGTTATCTCAAGACATAGGTTTCTACCATTTTCATGTTAGCTAAGTTTTTGGCGTTTTCACATCACTCACATTTGGGCTAAATCCCGGTTTGGGCGAGTCCCCAGTTAACATCCGTATCTTGGGCTTGTCCCCAGTTTTGGGCGCTTCCCTAGTTTGGGCTTGTCCCTAGTTTTGGGCTTATCCCCAGTTTGGGCTTGTCCCCAGTTTTGGGCTTGTCCCCAGTTTATTATTTGGGCTTGTCCGCAGTTTAACGGCTGTAACCCCGACTAATATTATAAGTTCTTTGCAACAGATGTTATAATCCAATAACAAGAGTCAAGAACTAAGGATTCAAAATCCTTAGCCTACTTCTCCAAGGATCATAGAAGGTTCTGTACTTATAATAACTTAGGTCTACTTAGACCTTGTGGTATGAATTCTACTTATAAGTTTTTGTCGTTTTGGTAAGAATGATCTTATGTACTTCTGTATAAATATTTAACATTTTTGAATTATCCTTCTAAGGATACTTTATCCTAAACATTTCTTAAGGATATTATGTCTTCAAATTTTTGAGAATATTATGTCCTAAACATTTCTTTCAATCAAGTATAATTTTTGAAGTTTACAAAGAAGCTAAATCTATATGAAACAAACTTTCATAATAATAAACAGATAGTTAAAAGGTTTATATTATTAAACATAAGTCAAAATTCTTAACCCGGATTTCACTATGCAAAAGATGGACCATCCACCCGGGTTAAGTAAGTAGTACTAATTGTTCACAAGTGCAGGAAAATAAAGAACAGGGGCACCAAAGCCTTCTTCCCCACAAACAGAGGATCCATCCACCTTTGATACCCCTGAAAATTGTCTTGAGGATCAGTGATCCTTAAATCCTACTTACTACTATCTGTTACAAACCGTAACCATTGTTGATAAATAAACAACATAAAAAAATAGGCTCGGGCCTTGTCTTCAATATCCTTCATCACCCATTTAAGCTGCATCTTCAGCATCCGCAGCACCTGCTCCTTCACCGGCTTCAGCCACATCCTTGACTCCGCTCGTCCCAGCCTCGTTCTCCTCAGCCATCTCCACGTCCTCATCGCCACCAAGAGCCGCCAGAGCAGTCTTCCACTTCTGCACATTCCAGGTCACCTTTTCAAAAGAAGGATCGCCGGCCTCCGTCGTTATCTTGATCCTTGCTTGCAGTACCGACCTGGCAGCCCACATCTTGGCCTCTTCCGTTGCCTGCTTGACTTCCTCTTGGCAATGGGCATCTGCTGTGGATATCTGATCCTCAAGCTGCCTGTTAAGCTGGGCTAAAGCTTTGTCCTTGTTGACCACCGCGTTCCTTAACCCAGAAAACTTGTCACTCATTTGGCTCACAATCTTTTCATAATGCTCCTTGAAAGCATTCATAGCCTGTAACCAACCATTTAGTAAGGATTAGAAGGATATTGGATCCTTAAATTCAACGTAGCAGGATACAGGATACTTATAGTGAGGACCGTGTCATAATGGGTCTCGGGATCAGAGGACCTCTTTCTCTTGGAAGCAACTAACTTGGCTCTAGTAGTTGCAGTCTTGGGCTCGGAACTGGTTGCTGCCTTTAGAGCTTCTTTCTTGATGTCTTGAGGGGTGATCATACAATCAATGTCTTCCAAGGAGAACTTGTTGGCCGAGTTTTGAGACTTCTTGGCGCCTAAAAAGGATAAGTTAACAGATAAGTATTCTATTTAGTTTTATTTACTTTAAAATTATTATCATAAACTTACTTGACATATTGGAATCCGAGGAGATTTCACAAAAAGCTTCGACGAAACGGGCTCGGAAAGTTCTGACCTCGGTATCCAGTGCAAGGAACCGTTTTGTTTTCTCTTCTGTGCCAGGTAATTTAGCCAAAGAAGCAAAGTTCTCAACTGCGAATAAAAAAAAGAATTAAGGTTAAGTTAATCATCAAGGATCCTATCGCTACTAAGGATCCAGGATCCTACCCTTTTTTGACCCATTTTGAAAGAAGCTCAGCCCCTCCGGGTATGGAGTCACATTTTACAAAGAAAAATTGATTCCTCCAAAAGGAATCATTCAAGGTGACTTTCAAAATCGAATGGGGTTGTTGTGGTTTGGATTTCAATATGAATCGGCCCGGGCCATGGGTAGTAAGAGTATACAGGTGGGACAACTCTGGAAGACCGAAGTCAATCTTTTCTTCCTCAATAATCTTTTCTATAGTGCTGAGGACTCTCCATACCATGGGCATAGCCTGGATGTAGGATATGCCAGTGGAATCGAAGAAGCTTTGTGTGGAGGAAGGGAAAGGATAACGATAGCCAATCAGGAAAGGACAAGCTGGCAGACAGACCCAGGTCCGAGAATATATGTCGCATCGGATTCCAGCATCATATGGGCGGAACTCCGTTTCTGGCGGGAACAGCGGACGAAGCTCATCTAATTTGGGATCTGTTAGTTTACAGATTTCAATGGAAGGGTTTGCTATTAAGTTTTGCGATTGCATCTTCGATAAACCAGATTCATCGGAGGATTGATAGGACCGGTTGGAAGGAGGTGAAGAAGACGAAACAGCAGACATTATTACAAGGCAAAGAAAGTAAAGAGAGAAGAAAGGATACCTGATGTGTCGCCCGGATATGTGATTATAAAATAAATATAGGACGACATATATAGGCGGTTATGATTATATCAAGGGCTGAATGGTAAATATATCTGGCAAGCCGTCCCATCATCCAGTTTTCGCAGAAGATTCAAATTTCAAAACGCCAGCTGTAAAGCATAAACACCCGCCATTTTGGGGGAAATTGTTAGGACTGATATTTTCTCTACTGAGGATATGTTATCCTTGAAGATATGTCTGGATCAGTTATCCTCCTGAAGAGCTCAAGAACCATGTCAAAGATCAAGGATCCTCAGAGGTTGGTATTATTAACAATTGTTTCACGTGTGTAGGTTATTATCCAACAGAAGTAACGACTCTATGACTGAGTCCACCTTAAAGTTCGCTACTGGAAGCTCCTAGCACGTGGTCAAGGAACGTTGGAGGAGTTATGGAAGAGTGGCGGATAATTAGGACTTGTTGTTAAATGTATTTTCTTTATAAACATCGAGATATGATCGATTAGAAAATCACTTGTATTCACACACACACTTAGAGCAGAACTTATAATTCTCTCTAAACATTAGCATTCTATTGTAACATCGATCACAATCTTCAAACACTTGTAACCTTTTTTGTGATTAATAAATTGGTGATCGACGAGTTGTCATCACCCGGGGTTTTTTTCTTTTGATCTGAATAAGATCAAAGGGTTTTTCCTCGCAACAAATCACGTTGTTCATTCCATTTCCATTTATATAATCAGTGTTATCCTTTTATCACTAGACCTCACATTACAAATTTGGATACATTATCCTTAGCAGATTTTTATCCAAAACAATGAGTAACAGTATACTTCTAGATGCTGAGCAGGTACATCGTTATGGATCTACTGAAATCAATTGCCGGATCTAATCAAATCAATCCTTGTCTTCATATAATGGAGCCTTACTTTACCATCGATCACACTAATTTAGGCAAACTTCAAATCGATTACAATTGCAGGATCTAATGAAATCATCATCGGATCGATGTAAAATAATGACAGAGTGAAAGAGGGATTTGGGTGATTAGGTTAAAAGGAATTGAATATTAGATGACTCATAAGGAACCCAGTATTGTAATATTGGAATATTAGAATTGTAATTATATTCTTATTCTTAAACATAAATGGTTACATTAATTATTGGTAATTGAATTTCTTTTTGATTTATTTAATTGTTAAGAAAATTAGAAAAGTATAGGATATATTTGAAAATAAAGGAAATAGACCCATAGAGAAGGACCATGTGGACCCAATCTCAATTATTTTAATAGTATAGTAGGATATTTTTTATCTTGATCAACATTTATAGCTTCTTCTCTTTTAAATATCGTCATATATGACTTTTATTATTGCCATAAGTCTGTAAACTGAATTTTTAATACCATATATGAAGATTTATTTATACTTCTTTGAACTGGATCAACATTTATAGCTTCTTCTCTTTTAAATATTGTAAGGATGATACTGTTTTCCTTTAATATCTCGTTAAGACAATGCAATTCGGGTTTGGGTCTCTTTTTGCAATGTTGTCAACTAAATACACAATATTAATAGAGATTTTGTTTAATATCTACCGAAAGATAATTTGTTATGGAATAATAATAGAACCTATTTGGTTTTCGAGCTCAATTTAACTAAAAAGTTAGGGTTTAATTATTTAATGATGGTTCATGATGTGATAGAATTATAAACATGTCTTTATTTTCAATAAGTTTACAACGCTTATGATGTCTCTGTCGTCTTCTCATTTTTACGTTAAAAGCAAGTTATTTTCTTTCTTTTTAGAATGTTTCCCTCTTTTTTTTATGAGTAAAGTGTCATTTTCGTCCTTGTGGTTTGGCAAATGTTGCGAATTTAGTCCAAAAAGTTTATTTTTTGCATATGGATCCTCCACGTTTCCCAGTTTTTGCCAACTACATCCAAATCACTAACCCTGTTAAATTTTATCGTTAGGTTAGGGCAAACATGTTTTTTCACAATTTCTTTATTATAATACTTATTTAAGTGAACTGCGGTTTTTCGTCCCTCTGGTTTGTCCAAATATGCAGTTTTATTCCAGTGGTTTCAAATTTGCAATTTTCTTTCCTATGGTTTTATTTCACTTGCAATTAAGCCTGAATTCTCTAATCTCGTTAAGTCCGGTTGTTAACCCATTTGCGTTCCCATCATGTGACGATCATTTTTGTCATTTTCTTCCCAAATAAACCTTAGTCCTAATTCTCGACCCCCCTCGCGTGAGGGGTGGGGTGTATTTGGGTAAAAGGAAAAAAAGAAGGAACAAAACTACCCCTCATGTGAAGGGCACGCTGATGAGTTTAACGATTATACTTAACGAGATTAGGGAATTCGGGTTTAATTGCAAGTGAAATGAAATCATAGGAAAGAAAATTGCAAATTTAAAATTACTGGATTAAAACTGCAGATTTTGACAAACCAGAGGGACGAAAACCGCAGTTCACTTAAATAAGTATTATAATAAAGAAAGAGTGAAAAGACACGTTTGCCCATGACTTAACGATAAAATTTAACGGAGTTAGTGATTTGGATGTAATTGGCAGTAACTGGGAAACGTGAAGGGTCCATATGAAAAAAATAAATCTTTTAAACTATATTCATATTATCTGACAAACCATAAGGACGAAAATAGCACTTTACTCTTTTTTTATATATCATGTGATTGGTCTTCTAAAGAGCCATTTTCTAGATGTTAGCCCCTTTAATATAAACATTATACCCTTAACTAACCTCTAGTTTTTCTAGATTTTACTTTGAGCAAACGTAATAATATATAATCAATCATATATAAACAAAAAAATGTGTTTATTCATAATCTGACATTCTCATTAAACATGACAAATTAGAACTTATAATGTTACAAAGGAAATCGAACTTAGAGAAACAATCCAAAAAAACAACAAATTAAATTATCGTACATTATGCTCAAGGGATATTGTATGGTCGTAAGATGTCTAACCTTTATGTGGAGGACTGAAATCCTTCAAGTTGCATGTATAAGTGGTTCATAGAAGTTTTAAAAAACATGTTAGTTTATCATTCAAACAAATATAAAAAATATATATATATATATAGAGAGAGGTGAATTATAATAAAAAGAGATAGTTTCCTTGAAAGAGTAAGAATAAATCTAAGCACTTGGATCTATGATCTAGTGCTTGAGATTGGTAGTTTTTAAAATACCAAATAGTTTTTCTAAGATTTAGGATTTAAGCTACATAGTTTCCTAACTCTAAATTTTATGTCATTCCTACTATTCCTACAAAACCATGTCTTTTTATTTTAACATTTCTCTCTCTCTCTCTCTCTCTCTCTCTCTATATATATATATATATATATATATATATATGAGGGTTATCCTAAAAATAAGTAGTTTCCTAGGAAGACAAAGAATAAATCATAGCCATTGGATCATGTTAATCAATGGTTGAGATTTAAAATCACCAATAACCGACATAGTTTCTTAGAATTGTTCTTTCACCATCATTTGTAATGTTAAATGTCAAAAATTTGTTGGTTCTTACCATTCATACGAAACTCCTTATTTTTATTTGAACATTTTTCTATATATATATATATAGAGAGAGAGAGAGAGAGAGAGAGAAAGAGAGAGGAGGGTTTAAATAAGAATAAAAAGTTTTCTAAGAACAATAGAAACCAATAGATTAATTACACATGTCATAGTTTCTAATTTAATATAAAAGGTATTTAGGTAAATTTGCATATCCACTAAATTTGTTTAAAATATCAAATAACCGATCTAATTCCTACAAATAAGCTTTATCAACCTGATTCTTGTTTCCTAATAATCTAAACATTGATTATTCTATAACCGATTCCTCTATGGCTACCCTCCCTTTTTTGTTAAAGTGATTTTGATAAAAAAAAATAACAATTAAAAGAAACCCCTAAGAAACATGAATTCATTTATGGACTGCTCAAATGGTACATCAATTAGTGACCATCAATTGTTTTTATTTATTTATTTATTAGTGTCGATTGGTTCTTAGTTTCATTTAATTCCCTTTACTGCGTTCAATCATATATATATATTTTTCTATTAATTTCAGTTGTTTCTTAATACAACACACATTCTTGTTTATAAGCCAATTCTGAATCAATTTATTTAATCCATTTTGTTATACCTGTCAGTTTCAGAATCGATTTATGTGAAAAAAAATTACGGTTAATTTGCATAATGGAACATTTAAAAAAACAGTTGATTTTTATTGGCAAACTTAATGTACAAAATTACCCCTAAAAATTATATGGAAAGGGCAAAGTTAAGACACAATATGACTATTTTGTAACTTCTAATCTCATCCATTAGTTGTGTTGATCTAATGGTTGAAAACTATTCTTACCATTCCTAGAAAACAATATATTCTTATTATGCCCCTTTACTAGTATATAATAACAAAACTGATTTTTCCAATGTATAAACTAAGAATTCCAATGGCTTTGGCTACTATAACCTTCCCAACCACAATTTTTTATTTTTTCTAAGCTCGAAATACGAAATTGTACTATACTAGGTATTAAATTGTACTATACTAGGTATTAAAAAAATAAAGTAATGATAAAGAAATAGTGGATTCCATCGTTTCTATGGTTACTTCTTAAACGGTGATGTCTTCTCTATACACCGGAGCCTTTACTTCATTTAATCAATGTTATTGCTAACTTGTATAGTTCACATTCTTCGGCTCTAACCATGAATTATCCAGCCCCTATATATATACACACACACACACATATAGAAGAGAGTTCAAATAAAAAGCAATTGTTTTGTGAGAAGTGTGAGAATACTTTAAAATAAAGCAAACCATCTAAATAAGAAACTATACCATATAAATAGGAAACTATACGGTTTTTGGAAACTACTAATCTCAACCGTCAGATCCTAAATCCAAGGGTCTAGATCTCTTCTTATGTTTCTCACAAAATTATTGTTTTTTACATTAACCCTACCATATATATATATATATATATATATATATATATATATATATATATATATGAAAAGGATCAAGAGAGAACCCCTTTCTTATGGAGAGAACTAGAGAACTTCAAAGTATTGGGTTATTTTTGAAAAAATGCAATCCAATCAAATTAGCAGTACACGGTCGGCTTCCCCTGTGTTCTTCTTCACAATATGTCATCACAAATTGATGAACCAGATCAAATATTTGTTTGAATTGATGAGTGATTGATGATATACTAATGATATTGAGATGCTATGGAACATATTCAATGCTCAATTTCATGATTTAGTCATTTAATTTTCATATCCAAGAACTTGAGTTCATCGTTGGTCAAACATGGACTAAAATCATCAAAAATTATAGTTATATTTATGAAATTGAAGGTTTATTGAGAGACAGTTAATGATTCTGAGTATGCGCGTATCAATTTCGTTAATCAATGTGATGTTTTGATGAGTCAATTTGGAGAATTATGAACTAATTGTGATTAGGGTTCCTGCGTTACTAATATTGCACATACGCGGTACATCAATATTGCATATATTCAATACGCCATAACTACATATATGTCCCATACATCAACAATGCATATATGTAATGAATCGATAATACACTCGTATTACTCGTATGTAGTGTAACAGTAATGTATATATGCAGTTCATCCTCACCATGTACATGGGTAATGCATTAATAGTGCATATATGAAATGCATTAGTAATGCACGCATGTTTTAATGTGTTATACGTCGTCTGTAGATCAACTTGATGTGCTTGATAAGTCGACTCATGTTTGAGCATTTAACGCATATCGGCTAGAGGTGTAATCAGCCGGGGATGATTTATACTCAACTCATAAGCTCCGTTTAACCTTATATGCTTGCATTACACATGTGCATTGCATGGTTTAATTACTTGTATTATGTATGTTTATTGTATGTTTTATGAATTTTGAACATTGCATCTTTGCACTTTATTCACAATAATTTACATATACTTCATGAATGCATAACATAATTTACATTTTACATACGTTCTAAACGTTGTATATTTGTACCACGTATATGCTTTAAAATAGTTTATGATATATATTCAATGTCGTGTATCACACAACAACTAACACCAACACATATAAGTAATTTAATATATATTCATATTTAAGTCGTTATAACACGTGCGCTTCTAACAACTCACATACAAACTCAAACATTAATTCCATTCAAATTTCAAAGATTTTAAGCATGCCCATATAAATAATAACAAAACACTTCCAACTTATTAGTTGTAACGCCCCGCTCCCAGTACCCTACTTTAGCGTTGGATTTACTCAAAAACGTGGTTCTAAATATCAGAGTTAATTAAAACTTCCGCGGAATAAATAAAACTTCAACATTCGTTACAAAACATTCATAACTTGTCTTTAAAACATAACTTAAAACATTTCTTTTAGTTCAAACGTTAGCAAATGAGTCTTCAGATGCCAGCTTCTTTATTCACCTGCCATGTGTCCCCATTCAAGCCAGCTGTCTCATCCTACTCACCTGCGTGCATACTAAAAGTCAGCTACGCTGAGTGAGTTCTAGTTATTCAGGCAACATACAATACATTCACATATTTATATATTTGTATCCGTAGATACATATTACATACTTAGTCTGTTATCTTTCTATCATTCGTACATACATATTCTTACTCATTCATACATCATTCATGCATCTTATATGAGACACACCTTCCCTAGAAATACGTGAAATATCCGAAGATCATTCACGTACCGACAAACATACATTCATAACATTCATACATTCTATCACATCAATCATTAAATCATACACTTACCATTTAAGGTAAGTGTATAAACATTCACATTGAGTATGCACACAGCCTCGAAAACATAACAAGGAAATGGGGCTAGAAACTCACCTGAATGTGGTTACGTTGACCGTTAATGGTTATTCCTTTATTTAGCTGTGCGTGACTACCTGTATAACAATTACATGTATCAATTAACTATCACTACCCATATCACGTTTCTAGTCTAATTATAACCCTCAACGAACGGGGGTTCAGGAGCAGCGCCCCTGGCAGTGAGGTTCTAGGGGTAGCAGCCCCTAGCGGGGTCCAAGGGGCAGAACCCCTGGCTGGGGTCGAGGTGACTCGTATAGTTCGAGGGCTTCTTTTCAATTAATCCATTTTATCTTAAGTCAAGGAACCTTTCTGTCATTCTTTCAAACTTTAGTTCGTCATCCAGTTCTTTAAAGAATTAACTCCTTCTGTCATTATTTATTAACGAATGGACCTTTATAACGAATTGGCTTCATTAACGAACTGGCTTTTTATAACGAACTGGCTTCTATAACGAACTGGGGGTTCATTCGTCAGTTCTCCGTTAACGAATGGCTTAACGTACTGCTTCTAATTCGTTATCTCTTCTTAACGAATGGGCATAACGAATTGCTTATTAATTCGTTATGTCTCCACTAACAAACTAGGGTTAGGGTTATGTCAGAGAATATCTGAATATTCCCTGACATTCCCTTAACCTCAACAACACATCTCCGGCGCCACCTTTCCGGAGCCGTCATCGCCGGAAAACCAGGATTTTGCCAGAAAAGTGAGATCTCAGTTATTTTCCACCGTTTTTCATCTCGTTCGATCCAGATCTAAGCTAGGGTGACCCCTAAGATCATCTTTTGATCGGTTTATACCCGATTCCACCCGGATCATGTGACTTTAATGGTTTAAGGGTGTCGGCTCGTCGTTTCGTGACTAAATCTAGCATGTTTGGATCCATACAATATCATACTATCATTACCTCGGGTCGGGAATGAATTCTTCTTCTTGGTTTTGGTTTAGGGAAAGAGAGAAAAAGAGAGAAAGAGCTTAAGTGTGTGTTTTGGGTGGTGTATGGAATGGATGAGAATGAATTAATTAATGGTTAATTATGGTATTTATATTATGGATCATGAGCTTAAGCCCATGGTCTTTTCCTCCTTTCCTTATTAACCCAAGTCCATTACCCATATTACTTAACCCACCACAAGCTCGACTCATAATAACTCATATTTTATTTTATTAACCGAAACGAGAAAACGGGATGTTACAAGTCTTCCCTCCTTAAAGAGGTTTCGTTCCCGAAGCCTAACTATTATTGAAACGAATCTGGATAAAACTTACGCATATCTTCTTCAACTTCCCAAGTGGCATTCGATCCCTTACGATGCTTCCATATCACTTTCACTAAATGAATAATTTTATGACGAAATTGCTTCTCTTTGCGGTCAATGATCTCTACAGGCTGCTCGATATAGTTTAACTGCTCATCAACCTCAATGTCTACTAATGGCACATGCGACGTGCCATCGGCTAGGCATTTTCTCAAGTGAGAAACATGAAATGTAGAATGAATTCCCTTTAGCTCTTTAGGCAAGTCTAGCTTGTAAGCTACCTCACCCACATGTTCAACAATCTTAAACGGTCCAATGTACATTGAACTTAGCTTTCCTCTCTTCCTGAAACGAATAATTCCCTTACAGAGCGAGACCTTGAGCATCACATTGTCACCAATGTCAAACTCGATCTGTCGTCGTCGCTTATCAGCATATGATATCTGACGGTCTTGAGCAGCTTTCGTTCTTGCTTTGATCTAATCGAACCTTGACGAGGTTTCCTGCACAACTTCTAGGCTTCAAATCTCCTTCTGTCCAATCTCTCCCCAACATACAAGAGTTCTACAACTTCTACCATACAACATCTCAAACGATGGCATACCAATAATCAAATGGTAGTTGTTGTTATAAGAGAATTCTGCACGATGTAGATGATCATCACAACTTCCTCCAAAATCTAACACGCAAGCACGTAACATATCCTCAAGGGTTTGGATAGTCCGTTTAAACTGCCCATCTGTTTGAGGATGATATGCCGTACTGATGTTCAACCTTGTTCCCATAGCTTAATGGAACTTCTTCCAGAATCTTGAAGTAAAGCGAGTATCTCTATAGGACATAATCGATAACGACACTCCATGTTTAGCCACAACTTCCTTTATAAACACATTTGCTAACGTTTCTGACGAGGTAGCCTCTCGTATAGGCAGAAAGTGATCACTCTTGGTCAAACGGTCTACAATCACCTAAATGGTATCATGATGCTTAGCTGTACGGGGTAGCTTAGTTATGAAATCCTTGGTGATGTGTTCCCATTTCCATTCAGGTATCTCTAATGGCTGTATCTTCCCATAAGGCTTCTGGTGTTCAGCTTTTACTTGTAAATAAGTTAAGCACTTACTAACATAGTCTACTACATCATTCTTCATACCCGGCCACCAGTAATCTCTCTTTAAGTCTTGATACATCTTGGTGGATCCTAAATGAATCGAATATCTCGACTTGTGAGCTTCATCTAAGATTCGACCTCTAAGATTTCCATGGCGTGGAATCCAAATACGGTCAAACCTAGTCTTTACACCATGAGTGTTATCTATCAGCTCGTCTCTCTATCCAAAAATTCTCTTTTTCTTCATTAGCCCTTCATCTGCAAGTACCTCAGACTGCACTTTATGATTTCTTTAAAGAGACCTGAATTGATGATCAACTTATACGGCTTAGCGCGTCAGTGACCACATTAGCTTTACCAGGGTAATACTTGATATCATATTCGTAGTCATTTATCAACTCTAACCATCTTCTCTGTCTCATGTTCAACTCTTTCTGCTCGAAGAAGTACTTCAAACTCTTATGATCGATATAAATGGTACAATTTAAACCATACAGGTAGTGCCTCCATATCTTTATGGCATGCATTACTGCTACTAGCTCTAAATCATGTGTCCGATAAGTACTCTCGTGAACTTTCAACTATCTGGACGCATACGCTATCACTTTTCCTCGTTGCATCAACACGCAACCAAACCCACGATACGAGGCATCGTTGAAAATAACCAAATCCCCATCACCTTCAGGTAGAGCAAGGATTGGAGCTTGTGTGAGTCTTTTCTTCAATTCTTGAAAAGCTTCCTCCTGAAACTTAACCCAACTGAATACTACAGACTTTCAGGTCATACCGGTCAACGGTGAGGCTATCTTGGAGAAGCCTTCAATGAATCTCCGGTAATAGCCAGCCAACCCTAAAAAGTTGTGTATATCAGTCGGGCTCTGTGGAGTTTTCCAATTTACTATCGCCTCGATCTTAGCTGGGTCCACGATAATCCCTTCAGGATTGATCACGTGGTCTAGAAACTGCACTTCACGCAACCAAAATAGGCACTTCGAAAACTTAGCATACAACTTCTCTTCCTTCAGTTTCTCTAATAATACTTCCCTTAAATGCTCAGCATGATCAAACTCGCTCTTAGAATAAATCAATATATCGTCGATGAAGATGATAACTGACTTGTCTAACATTGTCCGACATACCCTATTCATCATATCCACGAATGCCGCAGGGGCATTCGTTAGACCGAACGACATCACGAGGAACTCGTAGTGTCCATACCGCGTCTGAAACGTTGCCTTAGGGATGTCTGCCTCCTTCACTTTCAGCTGATGATAGCCTGATCTAAGATCTATTCATGAGAACCAACTCGAACCTTGTAGTTGGTCAAAAAAATCTTCAATCCATGGCAATGGATATCAATTCTTCACCGTAAGTTTATTCAACTCACGATAATCTATGCACATTCTCATACTTCCATCCTTCTTCTTCACAAACAACACAGGTGCGCCCCACGAGGAGAAACTTGGTCTTCTAAAACCAACATCAAGGAGTTCTTGTAGTTTGGACATCAATTCTTTCATCTCGGACGGTGCCAGACGGTAAGGTGCTTTCGCGACGGGTTGGCTCCTTGTACTATGTCTATCTGAAACTCTATCTCATGCTCCGGTGGCAACCCCGGAAGGTCCTCAGAGTACACTTCTGGATAGTCTCACTCCACCAGAACATCTTTCACTTCTCTTGCCTCAGCCGTAGCTTTGACAATATATGCCAGGTAGGCACCACACCCTCGTCTTAACAACCCTTCGGCTTTTATCATCGAAATGACATTAAGCCTTGAACTTTCATTATCACCATAAACCGTCACTGTACCACCATCCAAGGATTTTAACATTATTAATCTACTCTTACACACTATTTGAGGCTCAAATTCAGATAGCCAATCCATTCCCAAAACCACATCGAACCCTCCTAAGTTCATGACATACAAGGTGACAGGGAACTCACAATCCCTCTAACTCTATCTTACAATCCTTAACCATTCTCATTATTCTAACCGAGGTTTCACTCGCGGTTTCTACTTAAAAAGTCTCAGGCACATGACAACATTTCATTTTTTCTAGCTTACTAAATGTCGTAGCTACATAACTTCAATTCGCACCTGAATCAAATAATATTGAAGCAGAAATACTATTCACTAAAAACGTACTTGCCACAACATAAGGAATCTGTCTGGCTTGTTCCAGAGTCAACATGAAGGCCCTAGTCCTTGGCCTTGCTTGATCAGCATCTTTCTTTTCGCTTCCTTTAGCTTCACCATCAGTGCCTTCCTTGACATATGACCAGTCTTACCACACTTGTAACACGTGGGATTTGTAGTGCAATCTGGAGCATAATGCCCCACCCTCCCACACATGTAACAGGCATTCAATCCAAGCATGCACTCTCCTCCGTGAGCCGTACCACCATCCAAGGATTTTAACCTTATTAATCTACTCTTACACACTATTTGAGGCTCAAATTCAGATAGCCAATCCATTCCCAAAACCACATCGAACCCTCCTAAGTTCATGACATACAAGGTGACAGGGAACTCACAATCCCTCTAACTCTATCTTACAATCCTTAACCATTCTCATTATTCTAACCGAGGTTTCACTCGCGGTTTCTACTTAAAAAGTCTCAGGCACATGACAACATTTCATTTTTTCTAGCTTACTAAATGTCGTAGCTACATAACTTCTATTCGCACCTGAATCAAATAATATTGAAGCAGAAATACTGTTCACTAAAAACGTACTTGCCACAACATAAGGAATCTGTCTGGCTTGTTCCAGAGTCAACATGAAGGCCCTAGTCCTTGGCCTTGCTTGATCAGCATCTTTCTTTTCGCTTCCTTTAGCTTCACCATCAGTGCCTTCCATGACATATGACCAGTCTTACCACACTTGTAACACGTGGGATTTGTAGTGCAATCTGGAGCATAATGCCCCACCCTCCCACACATGTAACAGGCATTCAATCCAAGCATGCACTCTCCTCCGTGAGCCGTACCACCATCCAAGGATTTTAACCTTATTAATCTACTCTTACACACTATTTGAGGCTCAAATTCAGATAGCCAATCCATTCCCAAAACCACATCGAACCCTCCTAAGTTCATGACATACAAGGTGACAGGGAACTCACAATCCCTCTAACTCTATCTTACAATCCTTAACCATTCTCATTATTCTAACCGAGGTTTCACTCGCGGTTTCTACTTAAAAAGTCTCAGGCACATGACAACATTTCATTTTTTCTAGCTTACTAAATGTCGTAGCTACATAACTTCTATTCGCACCTGAATCAAATAATATTGAAGCAGAAATACTGTTCACTAAAAACGTACTTGCCACAACATAAGGAATCTGTCTGGCTTGTTCCAGAGTCAACATGAAGGCCCTAGTCCTTGGCCTTGCTTGATCAGCATCTTTCTTTTCGCTTCCTTTAGCTTCACCATCAGTGCCTTCCTTGACATGTGACCAGTCTTACCACACTTGTAACACGTGGGATTTGTAGTGCAATCTGGAGCATAATGCCCCACCTTCCCACACATGTAACAGGCATTCAATCCAAGCATGCACTCTCCTCCGTGAGCCTTACCACACTTATGACAAACATCAGTACCCTTACCCCATTTACACTCAACACCGTGCATCTTTCCACACGTCTTACATTGCCTCTTCTCCCATACCCTTTGCTTCTTATCTCTAGGGTTCCACAGCTGAGTACCAGGTCGTTTAGCAGGAACAAACCATTTCTTCTCTTTCTTCTCTTCCGCCACCACCTCATCCACAGCCAGATCTCGTAAACCATCTCCGCGAGTTCAACAGCAGAGTCGAAAGTAGCAGGTTTACTGGTCTTGACCAAAGTGGCGGATGTTCTGTGGCAGTCCTCTTATGTAGCATTTGATTCTTTTGGCTTCAGTGTTCACCGTGTCAGGCACCAACCTCGACATGCGGTTGAATTCAGTAGTATACTCACGGTGTGTCATCTTACCCGCCTTCGAGTTCAGATTCTTCATCTCAGCTCTTTCAACCTCAGCCTCAGCACAAAATTGCTTCATCACCAATTCCTTTAGGTCATCCCACCTCATAAACTTAGCTTCCTCTCGAGTCTTTCTCTGCTCTACCGACTCCCACCAGTACATGGCTTCATCTTCGAACGATTGGGTGGCATAACCCGCTGCTTGGTCGGGACTGCACTCGCTAATTCGGATAACCTTGTCCATTGCGGTTATCCACTAGAGAGTAGCAATTGCATCTCCTAAACCAGTCAGCTTCGGAGGGTCACATCCTTTGAATGACATGTAGGTACACCCGTCTCGGCCTCTCCTTCTGTCATAAAATTTTATAGACCGAACTTCACTCGAGCCACCTTTCTCTCGCTCGTCATCCTTCTTTCCATTCTCTCCTGATGTCACACCCTCACTTAGGGCCTAGGTGTGTGACCAATAGTTGGTACCTGTTTTGAAAATATATCAGAGTTTTAGGGGAAGTCTTTAGTTTATAATAAAATATTAATTTATATTTTGAAACATTAGTTTATTTGTAAAATATAACAAAATATTTGATTTAATATAAAGCTTCTCGAATAATAAATATTCAAGAGTTTGATTTTCAAACCCTTGTTTAATTTATAAAACTTTGTTTAAATATTGTTTGCAATATTGTAATAATTTAAATATTGAGCCATCTCTACCTTGTGAGCATCTATCTCCAAGAGTTGGCTATAATTCCATGCTACCTGTGCTAACTTTATTTCCAGTAATATTTGAGGGGAAAAAAATACGTCAGCGATATGCAGGTGAATCGTTGACTCTAAAAACATTTTATAAATCTTTCTTTGACTGACAAGATAGTTTTCATGAAACACCCTCAGTAGAAACGTCTCTTATTTCTGGGATTTGTACCACTTGCCATACACACACAATTACGGTTCTCCGGGAACTGACGCTCATTGGGAACTGACGCCCATTGGGAACTTGATGCCCATTGGGAACTGATGCCCATTGGAGAACTTTTATTATGATCTCTAGTATGCGGCCACGTAGCCTTGACTGATAGACTAGATTAATTATGTTTGGATCCAGACACATGTGTACTCGGTCTGAGTTGTTTTCATTTTCTATCTTGTATTTAATAGGGATCACGTAATCCCAAAATCTTTATTTGACTATCTTTGTTTAAGATAAACAACCCGTTTATCTTGACTGAAAAAGGTTTAACGTATTCACCTGTGATTGTCTGTTCTGAATGATGTGGTGATCTCGTTTGAAAACCTTTATGAATGAATGATGATTGGCCTTACTCGGGTATTCGGAGTTGATACGTTTAAGCTTGTAAGGGCATTACTTCTACTATATGTCGCGCATTGAGGCTTAAACCGCCAGCACTTCGGGGCGTAGGACTCGTGCTTACTATCGCCACTCCTCAAATATATATATTTTTCTAACTAACGTTTATTATTAGATCCTTTGTTTCCCTCACTCTCGTCCCTTTTACCATTCTAACAACACTCATATTTATTTTGTTTATGATGTTTATTAATAGAGTCACCATATATATAGTGCATGCAAAGTCCTTATATGTTGACAGATGTTATGTATAAGATTAATGGTGGCTCAATTATGAAAGCATGGCATCTGATTACTATACTTAAAGAATGTTATAGTTATCCATATTAGTAAAACTATAATCTTTTTATTTGAATGGCGGTTAACATCTATGAATTTTACATTATAAAATTAAATACTAAATGTGTTTCATGCTATTACCAACAAAACGTTTTCCTCTTTTTTTAAAATAATAATATATAATATAAACATTTTGTATTAATAATAATATATGTATGTATATTTATTTGATGATAAATGGTTCATTCATCTCTCGTGTTTAAACAACACTTGATTATTTTAATCATTTGTTTAAACAACTAACAACTGATATAACTGTTAGTTTCGGTAAACGTTCGGGTAAGAATGTTGTAAATATAAATTGAAATAATTTTATATACCATATATATTATATCCACTTTTATGTTGTTTATTACACTTTTGGTCTTTTAACTTAAAAGTTGGCAAAAACATTGACCCGAAAATTTCGGGATGTTATATCCTCCCCACCTTGGAATGAATCTCGTCCTTGAGATTCGTTGTCTTAGGTGTGGGCGTTTCCTACATATCAACTTATGCTTAGATTATATCTAATCTAGTTCTCGAGTTTAACTCTGACTATTGAATGCTTGAAATTCCTGAATTATAGTTAACTTATATCTTTAAATGATGTAATTAGTCAATAGTTCAGAATGTCATAAGTAATTGTAAATTGCTAAGGATAGTGGCCAGTTGTGTTTAACTATTTACCTTACCTTTTGTATTATAAACATTTACTGATGTTAACAAGATTGCTTCTTGGATTCAGTCTATCGAATCTTTTTAACTTACTCATCTTGATACCTTTCAAGATATTCATACTTGAGTAATAATATTCCTTTACTTCTTGATCTTGACGGATTCCTTCCGTTTATTTCTATCAATTATACTCTTGAACTTTAAATGTTCAGATAACTGATTTTCCTTGAGTAGACATTTTCTTATGTCTTAGTTTAATTTATTCATTTCATCTTTAATTCATCTTTCTATAGATGATGAAATATGCTATAGTCTAAATTTAACTATCTCTTTTCATAGTTATTAGAATTCTTATGTAAAGACACGATCCATATGCTAATATCTTTTCTTTATATACATTAGGGATTTAAATACCCTTATATGATTACAAAATTTCTCGTTTAAAACGAGATTACAAACACTTTACAAGAGCTAACTATTAGTTATTTCTAATGCCTTTAGATCTTGACTTTCGTTGGCATACTCTTGTCTGCTTCTATCCTTGATTGTCGGATGCTTCTCGTATGTTTAACATATTAGTCTTTCATTTCTTAGCACTACTTCCATTTGCGTTGTTAGTCTTATTTGGACATTCTGACCTGAAGTGTCTGTTTTCTCCACAGCTAAAACATACAACTGTTTTCCTTTTGCAATCGTTTTCTGAATGACCGAGTTTCTTGCAAAAGTTGCATGTGATCAATGGAATATTTTTGGGGAAGTTTGTTGGTCTTAAACATTTCCCGTGATGTCTCTTGCCACAGCTTTAGCAGATTGGTCTTGTATATTTAAAAGACCCGTCCTCCTTTTCTTTGCCTTTCTTTGTTTTCTTTTCCTCAATTTCTTCTCTCTTTCCCTTGTCATTCTTATCCTCTTCTTGATTTCTTACAAGACCATTCATAAGATAACCGGCTAATTCCATGGCTGAATCGGCGGTTTGAGGCAAATGAGATCTTACCATATCTCTAATTTCCCAAGGTAAACCCCAAATGTAGCGGGTTACTTTGTTGGATTCGGGTATTACTAAGTGTGGTACCAATCTACAATACTCACGAAACTTAGTATTGTATTCCTTGAGATTAGTGCCTTCGACCTTGAGGTTCAAAAACTTAGTTTGAATAAGATCGAGTTCATGCATGGGAGAGAACTTTCGTAACACCAGTTTTTTGAATTCTTCCCACTTCAGTTGGTACATAGTTTCTCTACCCTTTGACATAATCAGGGTATTCCACCACTCCAAAGCTTCGCCTTTAAAGTATTGAGAGGAGTATTGAATCTTTTCAATTTCGGTACATCTGCTGATGATAACAATGGACTCGATTTCTTCAAGTCATCGTACAGCTGATATGGCACCTTTATCGCCATAGAATTCCTTTGGTCCAAATTCCTTGAAGTTCTTGAAACTACTGCCTTGAATTACTAGTTGTTTCTTGAATTTACGATTGAATTTGCTCTCAGCGTTGGAGCTATGAACACTTTCTTCATGATGAGAATGTTTCTTATACGGATGAGTTCTCGATGATTTATTTGAATGTTCTATTTTTTGTTTGTGTGACCCTTCTTCATTGCATCGATGAAGGGAGTCATTGCGTTATGAATCATGTCTTGGATTTTGACCAAATACTGCTCAGGAATCTCTTGCGCAGGTTTTGTTATATCCTTGTTGCTTCTATGAGTTGAAGTTTCATCATTATTCTCTTGATTGTTTGGGTTTGACATTCTGTAGACAGAATAAATTTTAATATGAACGAAATTCTTTATTTATATACTAATGATTGAATGTTTACAACGAATGCGTGACGATGGACAATTAGTACAACAGATTGATTTGTTTATGTTTAATTAATCTTGTCGCATTTCGAGAGGATTCTTTCTAATCTTTTGTTCGTCTTGTAATGACATAATCTAATTATTTATTCTTATTTGAGAATTTGATGTTTGAAATACTCGTATGAAACGATAATTATTTAATATTACTAAGAATTTTAATGACAATCGTCGATGGGGTTCTTGAGAGGCATCAATATTTTTTTGTTGCATATTCTTGAAATAGTTAGTACATACCTTGTGTACAAATAGACCTCAAGAATTTCTATAATTCTTATTTCTAGGTCATGTTTCATTTAATCCTTGCTAGTTATTTCACGTAGCGTCGTCTTGAGTTTAGTCATCTTTTAGACTTTGTCCACCTGGACCTTTCCTTTATTTGTTAGCTACTACTCTCTTACTTCCAGATGTACTTGGAAGAATTATCTTGAGAGTTTGTGTAATCTTTCTTGACATAATTCTTTTTAAAAGATACATTACTAATTTCGAGGAAATTTAAATATATCTTTTATTTATGCTATTACAAGATTACACGGTATTTATTATACTTGCATTGTTTATAACTACTAAGACTCTTATTTCTTCCATCGAATAATCAGCTTCTTGATCTTGTCGTCCTTCTTAACATTTTCTCCTTTCTTCTTTTCTTTTGGTCTTTCTTCAGCATTCATTCCTTTAGTATGAGTAAAGTAAGGATTTTGTATTGTTGAAAAATATTCCTGTCCCTGAGGATTTTCTTCTGGATAAGTCATTACTTCCTTTCCTTTCGACACCATTGGTTTCTTGGATCTACTTGATACGTCTCCATACGTGTTCTGATTTGGAATAATCTGGGCTAACGGGATGTTTGAATCAAACGAATCTGAATCTTCCTCCATTGTTGTTTGGTATGAGCTTTCATCACTAGATATAGGAATTGGGTAAAAAGGTGTTCTCATATAGCCTTTCCCTTTCCCGGATCGAAGATGAATGGATTCTTCGCGAGCTTGGCGATCGCACCTCTGTACAAGGTTATATTAGGGATAGGTGCGCATTTTCCTATCTTATCCGTACTTGTTATATTTTATTAGTATTAAATTTTTAATCATTCAATTATTTCTTTCATATCCTTACTTGGATACTAATGATTATTATAAACTTATTTCTAATCGAATCCAAGGTATGATGAAATACCTAATTCGCTAAGATTGATGACTTTGATACCAACCTATCACACCCTTACTTAGGGCCTAGGCGTGTGACCAATAGTTGGTACCTGTTTTGAAAATATATCAGAGTTTTAGCGGAAGTCTTTAGTTTATAATAACATATTAATTTATATTTTGAAACATTAGTTTATTTGTAAAATATAACAAAATTAATTTATTTAATATAAAGCTTCTCGAATAATAAATATTCAAGAGTTTGGTTTTCAAACCTTTGTTTTATTTATAAAACTTTGTTTAAATATAGCTTGCAGTATTTTAATAATTTAAAATATTGAGTCATCTCTACCTTGCGAGCATCTATCTCCATGAGTTGGCTATAATTCCATACTACATGTGCTAACTTTATTTCCTGTAATATTTGGGGGGGGGGGGGGAATACGTCAGCAATATGCTGGTGAATCGTTGACTCTAAATACATTTTATAAATCTTTCTTTGACTGACAAGATAGTTTTCATGAAACACCCTCAGCAGAAACGTCTCTTATTTCTGGGATTTGTACCACTTGCCATACACACACAATTACGGTTCTCCGGGAACTGACGCTCATTGGGAACTGACGCCCATTGGGAACTTGATGCCCATTGGGAACTGATGCCCATTGGAGAACTTTTATTATGATCTCTAGTCTGCGGCCACGTAGCCTTGACTGATAGACTAGATTAATTATGTTTGGATCCAGACACATGTGTACTCGGTCTGAGTTGTTTTTATTTTCTATCTTGTATTTTAATAGGGATCAGTAATCCCAAAATATTTATTTGACTATCTTTGTTTAAGATAAACAACCTGTTTATATTGACTGAAAAAGGTTTAACGTAGTCACCTGTGATTGTCTGTTCTGAATGATGTGGTGATCTCGTTTGAAAACCTTTATGAATGAATGATGATTGACCTTACGTGGGTATTCGGAGTTGATACGTCTAAGCTTGTAAGGGCAGTACTTCTACTATATGTCGCGCATTGAGGCTTAAACCGCTAGCACTTCGGGGCGTATGACTCGTGCTTACTATCGCCACTCCTCAAATATATATATTTTTCTAACTAAAGTTTATTATTAGTGCCTTTGTTTCCCTCACTCTCGTCCCTTTTACCATTCTAACAAGCACTTATATTTATTTTGTTTATGATGTTTATTAATAGAGTGACCATATATATAGCGCATGCAAAGTCCTTATATGTTGACAGATGTTATGTATAAGATTAATGGTGGCTCAATTATGAAAGTGTGGCATCTAATTACAATACTTAAAGAATGTTATAGTTATCCATATTAGTAAAAATATAACCTTTTTATTTGAATGGCGGCTAACATTTATGAATTTTACATTATATATTAATTAAATACTAAATGTGTTTCATGCTATTACCAACAAAACGTTTTCCTCGTTTTTAAAATAATAATATATAATATAAACATTATGTATTAATAATATTATATGTATGCATATTTATTTGATGATAAATGGTTCATTCATCTCTCGTGTTTAAACAACACTTGATTATTTTAATCATTTGTTTAAACAACTAACAACTGATATAACTGTTAGTTTCGGTAAACGTTCGGGTAAGAATGTTGTAAATATAAATTGAAATAATTTTATATACCATATATATTATATCCACTTTTATGTTGTTTATTACACTTTTGGTCTTTTAAGTTAAAAGTTGGCAAAAACATTGACCCGAAAATTTCGGAATGTTATACCTGACCTCTCAGCAGTTCTTGCATGGCTTCCAGCAGAATTTTCAGGTTGCAAATTCTTCACTGTAGCAGCTACAACTTGAGCAGTGGCTGCCTGAACAACAGGGTCAAGTTGATACCCTTAATTGTTGCTCAGATTCCGTCCAGCTGCACTTCCTTCTTCTCTAGTGTTAGCAGTTGTTTCAACAGAAGGTTATCGGACAATACGTGGCCTACCACGACGTCCGGTACGACCTACTTGACCGATGACCTTTCTTGCGCCAACCATCCGTATTCTATAAGGAAACACAAATGTCATCACTTAAGGAACTATTTAGTACAAGGATCGTAAGGCTAACAGGTAATAACAATGGCCAGCTGTGATTAGCTGATCACGTTACTCTCTGTGTCCTATACACTTCCCTTTATGAGTCCACTTGTGCTAGTTCTACTTCTAACAGTTAGACAGTCAAACAGTTTATATAATCACATACTCCTATCTCTAGCAATTAAGCCAACTTCCTTGCACATTCTTACATTACACATGTAATTAATTATGTATTTTACCTCTACTTAGCTTGCTTGAGTGACAAATGGCTTTCTTGAGCTGGCATTTTCTTTATTTTCTTTCTTAAGTCCCATTCTTTGTTTGAGTCTAAGCATGTAGGATGCTTAATTCTCTCGAACTTATGCTCTGGTACCAACTTGTAAGGCCCCGCTCCCGGTGCTTTACTTTAGCGTTGGATTTACTCATAAACACAACTCTAAATATCAGAGTTAATTAAAACCTTCGCGGAATAAATAATACTTCAACATTCATTACAAAACATTCATAACCTGTCTTTAAAACATAACTTAAAACATTTACTTTAGTTCAAACATTAACAAATGAGTCTTCAGATGCCAGCTTCTTTATTCACCTGCCATGTGTCCCCCTTCAAGCCAGTTGTCTCATCCTACTCACCTGCATGTATTCTAAAAGTCAGCTATGCTGAGTGAGTTCTAATTAATCAGGCAACATATAATACATTCACATATTTATATATACGTATCCGTAGATACATATTACATACTTAGCATGTTATCTTTCTATCATTCGTACATACATATTTTCTTTCTGTCTTTCATACTTACATACATTCATAATACATATATAACTATCTTTACCATCTTAGATATTATTAGGGTCTGGTCCCTTCTTTCTCTATCTCAGATATTATTAGGGTTTGGTCCCTTCCTTCTCTATCTCAGATATTATTAGGGTCTGGTCCCTTCCTTTTTTATCTTAGATATTATTAGGGTCTGGTCCCTTCTTTCTCTATCAAGTCAACCATTCCTACGCTTCTTCATACATTCATTCTATTATATCCGTTCATATATATATTCTTACTAATTCTTACATCATTCATGCATCTTATATAAGACACCCCTTCCCTGGCAATATGTGCAATATCCGAAGATCGTTCATGTACCGACATGCATACATTCATAACATTCATACATTCTATCACATCAATCATTATAGCATACACTTACCATTTAAGGTAAGTGTATTAACACTCACATTGAGTATGCACACAGCCTCGAAAACATAACAAGGAAATGGGGCTAGAAATTCACCTAAATCCGGTTACGTTCACCGTTAATGGTTATTCCTTTCTTTAGCTCTGCGCGACTAACTGTATAACAATTACATGTATCAATTAACTATCACTACCCATTTCACGTTTCTAGTCTAATTATAACCCTTAACGAACAAGGGTCCGGGGGCAGCGCCCCTAGCGGGGTCCATTAACTGTCTTAACACATTTTCCATTAGAATTCTTAATTTTTTATTTTATTTGCTACCTCATATAGTTCGGGGGCTTCTTTGTTATTAATCCATTTGATCTTAAGTCCAGGGACCTTTCTGTCATTCTTCCAAACTTTAGTTCGTTATCCAGTTCGTCATCCAGTTCTTTAACGAATTAACTCCTTCGTTATTTTTTAACGAATGGACCTTTATAACGAACTGGCTTCTATAATGAACTGGGGGTTCATTCTTCAGTTTTCCGTTAACGAATTACTTAACGAATGGCTTAACGAACTACTTCTAATTCATTATCTCTTCTTAATGAATGGGCATAACGAATTGCTTATTAATTCGTTATGTCTCCGCGAACGAACTAAGGTTAGGTCAGAGAATGTCAGAATATTCCCTGACATTCCCTTAATCTCGTACACAAATCTCCGGCGCCTCCTTTCCGGCGCCGTCATCGCTGGAAAACCGGGATCTCACCGGAAAAGTGAGATCTTAGTTATTTTCCACCGTTTTTCACTGTTTTTCGTGCCGTTCGATCCAGATCTGAGCTAGGGTGATCCCTAAGCCCATATTTTGATCGGTTTATACCCGATTCCACCCGGATCTTGTGACTTTAATGGTTTAAGGGTGTCGGCTCGTTGTTTCGCGACTAAATCTAGCGGGTTTGGATCTATATAATATCATACTATCATTACCTCGGGTCGGGAATCGATTCTTCTTCTTGGTTTAGGTTTAGGGAAAGAGAGAAAAAGAGAGAAAGAGCTTAATTGTGTTTTTGGTGGTGCATGGAATGGATGAGAATGAATGAATTAATGGTTAATTATGGTATTTATATTATGGATCATAGGCTTAAGCCCATAGTCTTTTCCTCCTTTCCTTATTAACCCAAGTCCATTACCCATATTACTTAACTCAACACAAGCCCGACTCATAATAACCCATCTTTTATTTTATTAACCAAAATGAGAAAATGAGATGTTACATTAGTATACACAATCTACCAAAATATATTATTTTTGCTTAATATCTTTGTGTTCTAAACCATGTACTCTTTTTTCCTTCATCCGTTACTTTAACTCTGGCTTCTTTTCCAGCACATCATTTTTTTATACCTTCATTTCTTTGTTATCTTCATCACCCGCATATACGTTAAAGCCAACAGCTAATTTTTACAAGTAATATAATATTAGTGCAAATATGTAATAAGTTATAACTACATACATACATGTAATATATAATAATTACTGCATATGTGTGTTGCGTATATGTAGCGATGGAAACAGGCCAGGTACTGGTAATCTTAGTCCGGTGCCCATTTACAAAAATGTGTCACATACCCGACATGTTACCAGTCGCGTATTTATCGATTAATTACCAATCAGATATTGAGCATATCCACGGGTAATCAGGTATACCCGGTAATTTGTTTAAAATTACACGTGAGATTTTCGAAGTACATTTCCATGATTTTAGTTTTAAATTTTTAGTAATTGCAACATAAATACATCATAAAATATCAAATATAAAGATACTCAATATTAACAAGTGATGACGCAAAGGAGGACAAATATGCAAATGAAAGTGGATTTTAAGTTTTAGTAATTGAAAAGTTGGGCGGTAGGGCAATAAGTGGGAATTGAAGTTGGGATAAAGATTCTGAAGAGTCATATGGCCAGGAAACATAAAGTACTTAGGTATTAGTTAAAGTTTACATCAATAGGAAACTAAAAATATGTAAAGTAAATATTTTGGGTAACCGGGTCAGGTATCGTCGAATCCCATGCACGTACCCAAACCCGAAAAAGATTTATTTATTGATCGCATACCTGGTCACATACCCGTTAACCAGGCCCGAACGCTTCGGGTTCCGATTATGCACGTCGGGTGCAGGCTTTTTTTCCATCCATACGTATATGTCATCAGAGCTACATATATGTATGCATCTACATTTCATATATATATATATATATGTATATGTATATATGTATATATGTATATGTATGTATATATATATGTATATGTATGTATATATATATGTATATGTATATATATATGTATATGTATATATATATATGTATATGTATATATGTATATGTATATATATATATATATAGGGGTGGGATCTAGAGAGAACTCCTTTTAAAGAGAGAACTAGAGAACTAGTAAAGAATTATTTTTAACTATTTTTAATAAATTATTTTGTGATTTATTTTTCTTTCCTTCTTCTAATAAGATGATATTGTTTGTAAAAAAAATAAAAAAAAACCGTCGATGTAATGCGTATGTGTATTGTACATATAAAATAGTGTTTTATTTCATATAATACAACACAAATACATTATCTAATACACATTATTGAATATATGCAAATAGACACTAATAATTGTATGCAAAACATATTATTGCATATATGTAATACAATACTAATGCACATATGCACTATATCGATTTTTTTGAATTTTTGTATATAATATGACACTATTGCAAATATACAATACAAACAACTATGTATATGTTATTCAACATTATTTCAAATATCAAAATGCGCACTATTGCACATATGCATTATAAAAAAAGTCGATGTATTGCATATATGCATTACAACGTTAATTTTTTTAAATTTTTTTTTGGTGAAGAATAACAACATATAAGAAGGATGAAAGAAAAAAAAATTTAAAAGTATTTTTTAATTAAATTAAAAATACTTCATTATTAGTTCTATAGTTCTCTCTATAAAATGGAGTTCTCTCATGATCCTCTCCCTTTATATATATATAATGCAGCAGCACTGCATATATATAAGCATCAGAAGTGCATATACATTTAACGCGATCCTAACTTATATTGACCATACCATTTAAGGTTGTTTAATCTTCGTTCCCATCTTGCTTGTCGTACTCGTATTCCCCATCTACCAATGTTTCCTATTTTACTTTATATGGTTGTTTTGAAATCCTCTTGGTCTTTGTGATTTCAACATACATGTAATGTAATTGATACAAATGTATCTAATAACAGTAATATATGTATAAATTTCAATAACTTATTTATATTGTACCTTTGTTATTTTCTTCTTTGTTTCCTGAACTGACCCCAATCCTCGTTGTCCAATAATCTTCCCTTGTTCCATTTTTTGGTTTCCTTCTTGACCCCTTGTTGACTTTGTATCTATACCATATATGCAATGTCATTAAAATAAACATATGATTATGTATGTTCCCATATGTAGTGTACGTAATACATATGTGCATTATTAAGACAAGATAATTTCACCCCATATTAGTACAAGTTACCAAATTAAATACAAGAAAAACCACATAGTAAGTAAAAATTAAGCAATATATTGATTAATCTATAAATTCAACCACTTAAGACTATAGACACGTGCAAAACATGACGATGAAAACATAATTACCGTAAAGAGATATATAATCTCTCATGTTTCACTTTTTGTTTTCTTTTTCTAGATTTTAACATAATCATCAAAATTTATAGATACACTGCACATATGCAATATAAATACCACATATATGCACTCTAACTGAAAATATATATATTACTAGGTTCACCACCACATATATACAGTATGACGAAAAAGATGTATCAACATGCATGTGGATACATTAACATTGATAGGTTCAAACATGTTACACATATGTAAAGGGGAGATTTAGCTTTCGCAAAAGATCGTGTTTTAAATTTATAAAAGTGATTTCTACTAAGACTAAACACACAAAAAATAGGCAAGTGTACCTATCGTATATGTAGAATAGTATTGGTAAGAACCAAGTATCGATCCTTGGACACAAATGTTTCTAATAATGAATCTTCGTTTTACTTCAATCGGAGAGTTTAATTATTAGAGCAGTTAATTTTTAAACTTTAATAGAAATATTTAAATATAATATATAGGTGACAAGATGGGAAATTCTAAATGACTAAATCAATTATTTGAAGGTTACCATCTAAGATCAAGAATCCACTCCATTCTTCATTGATTATTAATAAGTAAACATGTGATAAAATT
The DNA here is from genome assembly GCF_021521415.1 of Bidens hawaiensis. Classification (NCBI taxonomy): domain Eukaryota; kingdom Viridiplantae; phylum Streptophyta; class Magnoliopsida; order Asterales; family Asteraceae; genus Bidens; species Bidens hawaiensis. Next base: position 292,235 of record NW_027492822.1, read on the forward strand.
TCCATAATAATATATGATAGAATAGCCCCTCATTTCTAAGTGAACATATCTTATGACATAAAGAAAGTAGCATGCGTATTTTCAAGTCCATCTTTGCTTAATCTCAAACTACCACGAGAATGTCAATTTAAGTAGGCAAGTAGTTTAGTAAAGTAGAAAGATTAGGATTGACTTCGATTTCTCAAATAACAATTCTAAAAACTTCGGTGATTTTAGTTAAATCACACAACCTTCCCTTGGTTGATTTAATTAGGTTATAATTACACATTCTATTAACATATGTTATTTTTAATTAGCATGATAACCTAAGCAATCGTGTTAACAATGTTATTTCAGAATTATCAAAACTAGAGAAATAAATCACAACTTATATCTCATCATTTCTAAGTACAATATAAGGATCCATGTTTTATCTTGAATAAGTTATCAATGTATTCTTTTTACCATTTCTAGTCTCCAAGAACATGAGTGAATCATGAATGGTTATCAGTCATCAACCTGGATATATTGAGTTAAAGTGATATAACATTTCTTCATCAAAGGATAATTGCAAAATAACCATGTACTTTACCAAAGTAAATCACATGTTCAACATAATCATCAAGTAAAACAAAGCTTCTTCATAGAAATTAGATGGTAAATGGAGTTTAGCTCATAATGAGCATGGTTATGAACATTAAAAGAGATGAAGATAACAAACACATGATCAAAATAGAACAATCTAACCAAATTTGGATGAATCTTCCTTCTTCAATGGTGATGAATGATGGTGATGATGGATGATGGTGATGATGGATGATGATGATGATGAAAGTCTCCAAGCCTTCAAATTCTCCACAAGACCTTCAATATGAGTGTAAAGTGTGTGTTTTTATAAGAGAAACCTGTATAAAAGCTTTCTTCAAGCACACGAAACGAGTGAAACATGCTCCACTATTTATAGGCTTTCTGGGTAACCAGGCACGACCCCATGCCATAGGAGGCACGCCCCCGTGTCCATCTGTCCTCTCGCATTTAATGCTCTGTCAGATCGTACATGATGACTCACCATGGGGACGTGCTCCATGAGGCACGACCCCGTGTTTTTGGGTGTCTATTATATCTTCTTTTGTCTTTTCTGAAAGGTGACCATAGCCCCATGTCCAGCTGTTCAGTATTTTGTCTTTTCTTGCAGATTTTTTTCTTTTATGGAAGGTAAGCACAGCCTTATGTTTCCTAAAGCACGACTCCAAGTTCCCTGAAGCACAGCCCCCATGTTCTCTGAAGCACAGCCTCATGTTCTCTGAAGCAAAGGGGTGTGCTTTGCTGTTTTCTCTGGTTTTCTTTGATTTTTCTTTGTCTTTTCTTCTGTTTCTTTGTTTGAGGCTTGGGTTTACCTAAAAATACATTTTAACATGATAAGTAGCTATTTTAACTATATTATTTGATAGAAGTTGCAGTTTTTGGAGATTATTTGATGCTAAAAATATGTATAATTTTATATACTCAGCAATACAACTAAACATATACATTGCATTAACATCACTATTTTCAACGCTACATACATGCAACATAACCTAAATATGCAGTAAACTACATCAGTTATATACTATATAAATCAAATGGATCAGCATTACGTATACGTAATGCATCAACACTGGATATACATGTAGTACAACATCACTGCATATATGTAATGCATCACAATTTCATATACATATAGTAATTAAGAAAACACATATGTAATACTTGAAAAATCATGTAAAATACATGAATCGATCAATATGTGCATCGTTCATAGCTTCAGATTATGATCAATGTACAATTCAATGTTTGAGGATGGTATATTGCTATTCGATTAGACAAAAGAGTAAAAAACACAGCATATCGAATAGGAGAGCCTCTATTTGTGCTTGATTTCCTAATTGACACATCTAATATATGAAATTAACAATTACAGCTATTTACATGTTAGTGTTCTTCTAATTTGTGCTTGATTTTGTAGTCGATTCGGACAAAATAGACGATCGATTTACATAAATTGAAACCCTAGATTACTGATGGCATCAACTAAGTGAGAGGTAATTGGGGAAAAGAACAACTCAGTTTTGTTCAATTCCAATATTGCCCTCCCTTATTAAAAAAAACCCAACACTTTTTAGGTTTTCCTCCTCTCTTTTTTTAGCCCTTGATTTATTAAAATCAATGGTGTGAAGAAGAGTTCTCTAGTTCTCTCTTTAAGAGGAGTTCTCTCTTGATCCCACCCCTATATATATACCCAATTACTATTGATGCCACCATGATGACATTTGGATCCAAAATCATCATTCCGTTGTATCCCCAATTACCCTAGAACGCAAAATCTAAACAATCATACGAAATAAAAATAAAATAAAAAGCCGGCTCGGAACAATGTTATAGAGGTAGGGTACTGAAAAGTTCCAAATACCCTTAAAGGATTATCTGCGGCTCATTATGAACTCCCTCAAAACTTATCCGCGGAACATCCTCACCACCCGAATAACAGGGGAAGAATAACATAAAGTTCCAAATGTCATATGTGGGTTACTTAAGCCCTCCTCAGAAGTCATCCGCAAGGTATCCCCATCACCCGCGAGATGATAGAAGGGTGACGTCAGCAAATCAGTTGTAACTAACTTTCTTCTAGAAGATTTACGTGGAGATTCTCTCTTGAATGACACATGATGTTACAAACAATTAGAGAAGGATAGTTGGTAAGGTTGTAATAACAGTGCACATGGCCAGCCATCTCACCCTATCCTATGCGGACACGTTTCCAGTTTGTTACAAAGAGCATTTTCTATAAGAGGACAGTTGTACCAATAATATTCCCTTAACCACCGGCTATAAATACCCACTCCATCATCTTGAGGTATTCATTCACACTTCACATATTACATCAATCACTTTAATTACTTTATCTCTATAGAAGAACTTTACTTGTTCTCACGCCGGAGGGTGGTTATGGGAAGACCCCCACTCTTGTCCTTCCCGTAACGAGCTAACTGTTTTACAGGTATCTGTTGCTGGACATCTTGAGCTTTTACTTGTATTAACCTATCACTTGTCACTTAACCCATACCCTGTGGAATCATCGGTTTAACTTATTCGGGTTTAGATCCGTGCTTCTTCATTGACGTTATCTGTGTTTTTGCTAGAACTATACATTTTTCATTGTTTGGTTGATATGATTCAATCTCAACAAGGTTCGTTGGAAACTCGGTGGTAACGAAACATGATGCCGGACTTGTGGCACGTAGGGGACCTACTCCAGGTGATTTGGGATGCTTGACGGCTGAGATTCATCGGACTCGTTGTAATCCGAATCTGGAAGACAGATCTGGAAGTTCTCCGGCGAGATCTCTCTATCAAAATCTCATATCTGAAAATCTTGAGTCTCCTTAAGAATGGTTTCAGTTACAGCAAGAGAAAATTTTGGCTGAGTACGAAAGTATGTTGCGTGAAGAAAGAGTCTGTGCAAGGACTCTAATGTATGAAGATGCTCTGTCGAGATCTCCATCTCCTCCATCAAGAGTTCATCGGAGTCAGATGCGGGAGAGTAACAGAACTGAAATGTATTCTGAAGAAGGGGAAGAAGTTAGATGTTGTGACAAAGATCCTCCAGTTATGCAGGATGTATCCCGCAGAACTGAGTATGAACAGAGTCATGTATCTAGAAGTCTAAGGGATCCTACATACCGTCATAATGAACCAAGTTACTTTAGTGAGGATAGTCAAATCTATGGTAGGGAAGATACTAGACGCCTGCGTGCGATGTTCAGACATACTGAGTACTTTAGTGACGCGGAAGAAGACTTTGCAAAGCCTTATCGACCCGCAACATTCACAGAGAAATCGAAATTCATCCCGCGAATTGCTACTGCTCCGAACCCTGTGAATGTGAAGATTCATACCAATTTAGGAAAATATAACGTATGTTGCGTGAGGAAAGAGTCCGTGCAATGACTCTAATGTATGAAGACTATCCGTCGAGATCTCCATCTCCTCCATCAATAGTTCGTCGGAGTCAGATTCGGGAGAGTATCAGAACTGAATTGTATTCTAAAGAAGAGGAAGACGTTAGGCGTTGTGACAGGGATCCTCCAGTTATGCGAGATGTATCCCGCAGAACTGAGTATGATCAAAGTCATGCGTCTAGGAATCGAAGGGATCCTACATACCGTCATAATGAACCAACTTACTTTAGTGAGGATAGTCAAAACTATGGTAAGGAGGAGACTAGACACCCACTTGCGATGGTCAGACATACTGAGTACTTTAGTGATGCGGAAGAAGAATTTACCAAGCCTTATCGACCCGCAACATTCGCGGAGAAATCGAAATTCATCATGCGAATTGCTACCGCTCCGTTCCTTGTGAATGTGAATATTCATACCATTTAAGAAAATATAACGGTATGACAGATCCAAGTGATCACTTGCTAAACTTCACTGCGGTAGGTGGGGTGTCAGTGGTTGGACACTACCATATTGGTGTCACATCTGTTGCTCTTATGCTGACTAGTCCCGCCCGCGAGTGGTTCGAGAAACTACCAAATGGTCAAATTCAGAATTGGAATGATTTGGTGGCCAAGTTATCCCAACATTTTAGTTAATAAAAGAAACATACGCGGGACCCGGCTGAGATCCTGGATGTAATTAGGCGGGATAATGAATTTGTCGAAGATTTTATTACTCGCTTCAATGAGGAAAGTTTAAACATTGGAGGAATTATTGAGGATATGTTGCGGGGTGCCTTCCACAAGAATGTTCATAGATGGAATTCCCAAAACTTAGGATAAAATCATAACAGTTGCAAAGGTTTGCATGGCAACGGAACGCGTTTTAGGGTGGGATATTCCCTAGCAGTCAACAAAGGTGGAATTCAAAAACACACGGTTTACTAGACCAACACGGGAGTCTATATGGTCTCGAATAAAACCTACCGCAGAAACCTCAAAACAACCAGATGCGAGGTCATTGATTGGAAACAAGAACAAGGATCGTATTGGGGGCAAGACAATAGCAAGTGGACTCCGTTGACGAAACTCCTTTATAAATCTTAACTACAGAAAATGTGGATTTTAAGAAGCCGCAACCACCTATGCGGAGAGCGCATTTAAATCCTAATAAGCAATGTATGTTTCATAATGAAATAGGCCATCACACTGATAACTGTGTTAGTTTAAGGAATAAGATTTAGCAGGAAATTGAGTCAGGAAAATTGAAACATTTGTTAAAGAATGTGAGGCAAGTAACCCGCACAAGTTAATTCCGATCCACCAAAAAAGTAGGTTAAAGATTTAAATGTTCATATGATCCAAGGAAGAAAAATCCGCGGACATAAAAGACAGGAAATTGATTGTGATGAATGGAAGAGTGAACCGATAGTTCTTTCGCGAGTAAAAGGAGGCCCATGCATGAAGTACCCGTTGATCATCACTATAATAATTGGACATTAAAGGTCCCAGTATGTTTTCTTTGACACGGGAAGTACATCAGATATCATGTATGAGCAGTGTTTTGAGCAATTGGATGAAGAGGGTAAGGCAAGGTTGAAACCTATTCACGGGGCAGTATCAGGTTTTGGTTACGAAGTCATGCATCCACATGAGGTTATTTATTTTCCAATCACTCTTAGCGATGGAATTCACACGCGGACCGTGGATGTAGAATTTTTGGTATTACCAGCAAGATCGAAGCATGACATAATTTTGGTAGAGGGAAAATTGGTGACTTCAACGCTAATCCATCTACTGGACATGGTGCGGTAGGAGTCCCAACACGCACATGCATAGCGATCGTTCATGTTAATAAGCATTGTTTTACCACATAAAGTTTGAAGAAGAGTAAGATTCCTAAAATAATGGAAAGAACTGAGCCTGATAAATGGGCGATGAATCCAAAGTTTCCGGAGCAAACAGTAACAATTGGTCCTACTATTTCTGAAATACTAAGGACATTTTTGAAACGGCTGCTCGTTAAGAACTTAGACGTTTTTGCTTGGAAACCCGCAGATATGACTGGTGTTCCAAGAGAAATTAGGGAGCATAAATTACGGGTTAGTCCAGCATTCACTCCTATTGTTTAAAAGAAGCGGAAGATGGGTCTTAATCAGACAAAAGCAATGAATGAGCAAGTACAAGACTTGTTGAACGCTAGGATCATTAGGGAAATTCGATATCAAACATGGGTGGCAAATCCGGTTATTGTTCCCAAAAGTAATGGAACATGGCGGATGTGTATTGACTTTAGAGACTTAAACAAGGCATGTCCAAAGGATTGTTATCCCTTACCTGAAATTGATTTGAAGGTCGACGCGGTTGCACTGTTTAGATTCAAATGTTTTCTTGATGCATATAAGGGATATCACCATATCTGCATGCGGCTGGAGATGAAGATAAAGCCGCATCCCGAACAGATCAATGTACATTTTGTTATAAAATGATGCATTTTGGGTTAAAGAATGCAGGTGCAATGTATCAGCGATTGATGGATGAAGCTTTCAAAAATCAGATTGGGCATAATTTAGAGGTTTACATGGATGGCTTAGTGGTCAAAAGTATTGAGGAAGATCAAATGCTGCGGGATATCGAAGAAACATTTAATACTTTGAAAATGGTTAACATGAAATTAAATCCCATCAAGTGTTATCTTGTGATGGAAGAAGGCAAATGTTTGTGTGTTATAGTCACAAGCGCGGGCTTCAAGGATAATCCAGACAAAGTCCAAGCAATCGCCTGCATGCCTTCACTGTTTTCCCTCAAGGAAATGTAAACGCTGAATAGAAGATTGGTAGCCTCGAACAAATTTCTTGCCAATCACGCGGCTGTATCTTTTCATTTTGTATCAATGTTACGTAATTGTTTGAAAAACCCACATTTCAAGTGGACCGTGGAGGTTGAGCAAGCGTTCATGGAAGTCAAAAAATGTTTAATGCAATTACCTACATTGTCTGCACCTCAAGCTTGGCAAAGTGGGCCATCGAGCTGGGTGAACATACAGTCGATTATAAGCCAAGACCCGCAATCAAGGGCATATATTAGCATATTATATTACAAAGGTCCCGCAGAAGAAGGAAACAGAGTGTTTGATTGAACAACAACCTACTACACCACCGGAACAAGGTCAAATATGGTCATTATTCATAGATGGTGCCTCACGTGGTGAGGCTTCTGGTGTAGGTTTGAGGTTGGTTAATCCAGAAGGCCATGAGTTCACTTATGCCATCAATTTGGACTTCAAAAGCACTAACAACGAAGTAGAATATGAAGCATTCTTGGCAGGGTTGCGGATTGCTAATAAACTTGGGGTCCAACATCTTGAAGCGCGCGTGGATTCAATGTTGATTCCGGGACAAATTAATGGGTCTTATGAATCCAAAAATGAGGTGATGGCCTCATATTTATCTCAAGCAAAGGGACTAATACTTCAATTTGCATCTTGTCAAGTCATTCATACAAAAAGAAATGTAAACAAATATTCGGATGCCTTAAGTAAGTTGGCTTCAACAAACTTTGAACATTTTTCTAAAGACATCCGCATTAAAGTTCTTGATCGTCCATCAGTCCTTCAACACCAAGTGTTAGTCATACAGGTAGGAGTAGAATCATGGATGACTCCAATTGTTGCATATTTGTCATCAGGAACACTCCCAGAAGGCAAGTCAGCAGCACAAAAGATTAGACACAAGGCACTAAATTATCAACTGCAAGACGGGGTACTTTACCACCTGTCATTCTTAGGCCCACTCCTTAGATGTGTTGATGCGGAAGACGCCAACTATCTAATAAGAGAAATTCATGAAGGAATTTGCAGTTTTCATGCGGGCCCTATAATGGTAGTGGACAAGTTAATGAATGCGGGATATTATTGGCCAGGGATTCATGTTGACACAATTAATGAAAATAGAAAGTGCGATTCATGCCAGCAACATGCACCAAACACGTTGCGGCCAAAAAATGAATTGGTGCCAGTATCATCCGCATGGCCATTCCATAAATGGGCAATTGATATCATGGGGCCATTCCCAAAAGCTCCGGTACGCGCCAAAATTTTAATAGTGCCAATTGATTACTTTACTAAATGGGTTGAAGCTAAACCAGTTGCCTCTATTACTGTTGCAAGTGTGAAAAAGTTTTTATGGGAGTTTATTATTTTCCGCTTTGGCCTCCCACAAACACTAGTCAGTGATAATGGAACTCAATTTGCAGATGGCGGATTACAAGCATGGTTGAAAGAACTTCAAATAAACCAAGTATTTACATCTGTGGCTCATCCGCAAGCCAACGGCCAAGCTGAAAGAGCCAATAAAAGCATCAAAGATGGGATTAAGTCAAGACTTGGAACTAAACGCACTGGGTGGGTTGATGAATTGCCACATGTGTTATGGGCTTTCAAGACCCAAAACAAAGCAAGAAACTTAGAAACACCATTAAGCTTGTCATATGGCATGGAGTCCATGATTCCTACGGATATCAGAGCTCCATCCACAACAACATTTTCTATCATCAATAATGAAGAAGAGTTGCATCCGAATCTTAATCTTCTTGAAGAACGACGTGAATTAGCACTCATTCGAGACAGCAATTATAAACGTCAACTTCAAAAGTATTACGATTCTAAGGTCAAAATTTGCAAGTTTCATGCGGGAGATTTTGTATTCAGTAACAATGAAGCTTCAGGGCAAGAACCTTCAGGAAAATTGGCTCCAACTTGGGAAGTACCGTATCGAGTCAAGGAAGTTTTGGCTAAAGGTGCATATAAGTTGTAAAAGTTGGATGGAACTGAGATTTCATGAACATGGAACATAGCACAGTTGAAAAAATGTTACATGTAATGGCCTGAGTGTCAGTGGTAAAGGCTTGCGTGCCTATTTTGATTTATGTTAATGGCCTACGTGCCACTATTAGACAGAAGTAATCTGAGTATTACTTAGTGCTAAAATAAAACTGTAAACAGGCTTGCATGCCACTCTTCTATGAGAAATCGTTTACACCTTTTGAAATTTGAAAATCATAAGTATTTTAATTGGTGTGTGTGCCAGAAGTGACCCACGCGTCATTAAAAAAATATCTAGTGTACGTGTCAGAAGTGACCCGCGTATCATAAATATAATACCTGGTGTGCGTGCGAGAAGTGACATACGTGTCATAAAAATAATACCTGGTGTGTGTGCCAGAAGTGACCGGCGTGTCACAAAAATAATACATGGTGTGCGTGCCATACTGATCTAAAAATCATAAGTATTTTATTTGGTGTGCATGCCATAATGATATGAAACTCATAAGTATTTTACTTGGTGTGTGTGCCATAATGATTTGAGAATCATAAGTATTTTATTTGGTGTGCATGCCATAATGATCTGAGAATCATAAGTATTTTATTGGGCGTGTGCGCCATAATGATCTGAGTATCATAAGTATTTTATTTGGTGCACGTGCCATAATGATCTGCAGGTCATAAAAACTTTATTTAGTGTGTGTGCCATAAAGACCCGCGTGTCGTTAAAATCTTAATATGATGCGTGCAACATCTAACGCGGTATTCCTTTATTGAAACATATACGAAGATACTAAATTACACCTATATTATTTAAAGATAATAAAACAAAGAGGAAAGAAAAATTACTTCATATATACAATTCAAAAGAGGATTTACAAAATATGATTACAAAAGTTTTTCCCAAATTATCACTACAAACAAAGATGAGTTAATCCGAGATCCTATTCTATAGGTGGTTATTGGGTTTGCGGTTCTTCATAACCTTGAGCATGCAGATACGCTTGGTCTTGAGGGACAGGAGGAGTCTGTGGCTTATCTTCTAAAGGTCCACACAAGTAATCTCAGAGTAATTGAACTCCGTTTGCTTCTGCAGCAAATTCCGCTATCACATCTTGTAGAGAAAAGGTCATATCATCGAAGTCTTGCAACATCTCACCATATTCCACTTCCATGTTACGGGCATGCAGTGGATGTTCCTTAAGAGCACGTTGGGTTTTCATAAATTCAACCCCTTGCTCGAAGCCAACTTTGCGTCCAGCTTGCGTGGAAACGTTGAGAAGAATAACAAGACAATCTCTCAGTTCTTGTTCATCCTTGATGTGATCGATTACCTATTAATAAAACCGATAAGTATTCATAAGAGGAAACATAGAATGAGTTTGGAAGAATAAAGATTAACTTGCTTACAAGTTGAAGACCTTCAGACATCAGCCATTGCTTGTCTTCCTCGGTTTGCTTAGCCTTCTCTTCCTGCTCATCAAATGATTTCACAAGTTTGACATTGTCAGCCTTAAGCGCATCAGCACGCTTCTCCATCTCCTCCGCCTGCTCCTTTCTCAGCTTAGCTTCCTCGTCATATGTTTAATTCAGGTTACCTTGCACGGTAACCTGACTTTCCAAGGCTATGTTAGCCTCTAGAGCTTTAGCAAGGTCAGCTTCCTTGCAACGGGTTTCCTCTCGAGCGGCTGCAAGAATAGAGTTTTTGTTCTTGCAGGCCTGCTCCCAAGATTTAGTCGCAACCGCTTGCCTTTCTTTTTCGGCAGCTTACGCATATTTAAGTTTCCAGTTAGTTGTGTTAGCTTCAATACGTTGCCCATAAGTGGCCTTATGCGCCTCTTCTACTTCATCTGTCATAATCCCCCATTTCTCCCCCATCGCCATCCATTCGCGAAAGATTTCTTGCCCACTGGCCACTGTATTGCCTAAGTTGAAGTTAAAACCATGGGAAATATCGTGGCGTGATCGACCACGCCAGAACACACGTTCTGCAGGCAGAATTCCATCACTGAGAATTTCAGCACAGACGTCCGCATCTGAGAAACGTGAACCTTGAACTAAGGTCCAACGCGGTATGTGAAGATGGTCATCTTCTCCCGGATTGGCCATCCCATAGTAGCTAGAATCAGAAGGACGATGAAACCGCGTTCCCTGAGGGGATCGTTGGGTGTAGGAAGTTGTCCCCTCGCCTGCATGGCGGACAGGAGAAGATTTGAAAGAAATGCGGTGGAGAGTGCGGAGAATTATGCGGGGCATCCTCGGATTCCGGTTTGTCAAAAACTTACACCGGCTCTTTCCCCTTGGAAGCCAAAGTATCATCGGATACGGAAATCACCGGCGGATTCTTGGATAATTACACCTTGGGCAGGTGCAGCTGGTTTCTCTTTCGAGAAACAAAAAAGCATGTATCTTTAGAAAATAAAAGAAAGAAGTGAGAAAAAACTTAACAAAATTAAAAGGTGTTACCTGGAGATGTTTGCATGGCCACGCGCTTGATACGGTCCTCAAGGCGGATATTTTTCTCTTTCATAGGCCCAGTTGTTCGCCTTTTCTTGTCCTGAACCTCTTCGATGTCAATCTGGCTATCACCCGTGTCCCCAGATTTAGAGGATCGTTGTTTCCTCTTACGCTCAAAATCTGCTAATACAGGCATAATTTCCGACGGTTCAGATGAATCGGTAATGAGTTCCACTTCGTTGCGGGGTGATGATTCGTCACTCGATGATAACAACAAAATCACCCCCATCAGAAATAAGTGCACTCAAAGGACGAGGGTTGAGAAAGAACTCACCTAACTCAAAAATCGCCTCGGACACCACAGGCTCAGAACATAGATCTTTAAGGAACAAAAAATGATCCCGCGTTTTGTCAAGAATGGTAAAGCTTTTGTATCACGCGGTCGTCTCTACATGCACCCCACAGTCTTATCAAGAATAGCGTTCAGAATAGGTCCCTCGCCAATGAAACATGGATATAAGTTAAAAATATGAAAATAAAAATAAACAACAGGAGTAGATCAAACTTACTCTCATTTGCATTCTGAAAAAAGGATTACAGTTCCGGCTATGGCCACAGACGGCTCATCGCATCCCAGAACAGGGCTTACTCAACAATAGCCCGCATGGGCGTCGGAGTCTGGATCAACATCTTAAACCAGAGTGATCCTCAAAGGGTGTGTACCGCATATCTGGAAGCTTCTCGTTATGCGGGCGACGGACAATGGTTATAGAAACCACATCCTTACGAACGCAGAAAAATTTGGTCCTCCACTCATAGGCGATGCGTGGAGGTTCAGTCCCCATGACCTTGGCTATAGTGGAACATTTGAACCAACCCCCACGCCCGTGCATCTTGTAAAATACGACAAATTTATCTATAGTGAGCACTACGTTGTTGGCCTACAGACGAATTCGAAATGGCGAATTCGCATAAGGCCAAAAGGGTGAAAAGTACTCGGCATATACGGCCATCTTGCCAGCCGGGGGCTTTTCAGTTGTAGATCTGGCAGCCGGATACTCCGATCCCACTCCGGAGCTATACTATAGGTGGTGACGAGCCTCTCAAACTCCGTCTTCTTCCAATTAATCTCTATTTGATCTATCGATGGCGAGGTTTTCTTCTCTTGGTCAATTATTTCTAAAGGTAAAGGAAAACACCAGGCAATGGTGAACGATTGATGACAGACAAACATGTCTCACAGAAAGAAGATGAGAGGGAAAAGATGAAGGTTAATAAAAATTTTCTAAAGGCACGAAACGCCGTATTTATACCCATCGCAGTTAACGTGATGGGTAGATGACAAAGGAGTGAGAAATTCACTAGTCCACTGATACAATGACACGTCACGCGGGAAAACCAAAAAAGCAAAAAAGGAGGTACAAATGGGTACAGTTGATAGCCGACACAGATGTCACATCACCATACGACGCCTGCTGACTTGTCACGTCATCTCCTTATACTTATCTTTAAAATGAAGAAAATATCTCCACAAACCCACGCAAAAATTCAAAATTCCATAAAATATCTTAAGTCCAAAATTTCACCCGCATAAAACTTCACGCGGACGAAACACGGGGCTGGGGGGATTTATAGAGGTAGGGTAGTGAAAAGCTACAAATACCCTTAAAGGATTATCCACAGGTCATTCTGGACTCCCTCAAAACTTATCCGTGAAACATCCTCACCACCCGCATAACTCAATACAGAGGAAGAATAGCATAAAGTTCCAAATATCATCCGCGGGTTACTTAAGACCTCCTCAGAAGTCATTCGCAAGGTATCCCCATTACAGCGAGATGATAGAAGGGTGACTTCAGCAAATCAGTTTTAACTTTCTTCTAGAAGATTTACATAGAGATTCTCTCTTGAAGGACACGTGATGTAACAACCAATTAGAGAAGGACAATTGGTAAGGTTGTTATAACCGTGCACATGGCCAGCCATCCCACTCTATTCTATGCGGACACGTGCCCAGTTTGTTACAAAGAGCATCTTTTAGAAGAGGACAGTTGTACCAATAATATTCACTTAACCACTGGCTATAAATACCCACTCCATCATCATGAGGTATTCATTCACACTTCACATATTACATTAATCACTTTAAGTACTTTCTCTCTATACAAGAACTGTACTTATTTTCACGCCGAATGGTTGTTACGGGAAGACCCTCACTCTTGTCATTCTCATAACGAGCTCACGGTGTTTTGTTTTGCATGTTTTTGTCGCTGGACTTGCTGAGTTTTTATTCGTATTAACGTATCACTTGTCACTTAACACATACCTTGTGAAATCATCGGTTTAACCTATTCGGATTGAAATCCGTGCTTCTTTAAATATAAAGTAAGTAGTTGGTGGTGAACCAGACAAGAGACATGTGTCAGCATGTTCGTGAACCCATATTTTCATTAACTAACATAAAATGTTTTAATTGAGTTCATGAAATAGTTATGAAGGGATGCAACGTGTAAAACGATACAAAACATAGTGGTGGCCAGCCAGAAAAAGAGTGAGTTGTTGGTGGTCAACGCCGCCGACAGAGTACCTTTCTTCCATCCACGTCGACATTCATTCAAGTACAACCAACATGGCAACCACTCAACAACAACAAAGATTAAACTTTTTGCAATAGATATATGAAAAATCATATTTAAGGTGAAAAAGGTAATAAAACATTTAGACGTATTCTTAAGAGGCAAAAAGAAGTTCGCCACATGAACATATATAAATATTTTAACAGTGTCTAGAACTATTCTAACGTATGAATAAGTCTTTCTAAGGCGGAATATTGATCGTTCATACTGATTTTGATGCTCCAAACCTGACTCCCTTATGTTAACAATCAAGTTGGAAACTCACCTCCATAGAAAAACCCATTGAGTCATGTTTTGAACCTGACTATAAAGATCTCAAATATTAATCATCATCCTCATGTCATTAGACCAAAAGACCAATTACACCCCATAAACATATCAAGAAAAAGGCATTGTATGACATAATAATCAAACCAGGTGGGAGCTTTGTAACCGCCTTTCCTTTTAACACATGTACCTTTATTTTTAGTTAAGAGTTAAATCTGCTATTAGTGTATGTGGTTTTTAAAACATAACAGGTTGGGTGAAGAGGTAGGTCCCAGCAGAGCCCAGTTGAACCCGCAAGACTCACCTCAAAGAGGGACGTCACATATCAAGAAAAAGGCATTGTATGACATAATAATCAAACCAGGTGGGAGCTTTGTAACCGCCTTTCCTTTTAACACATGTACCTTTATTTTTAGTTAAGAATTAATTCTGCTATTAGTGTATGTGGTTTTTAAAACATAACAGGTTGGGTGAAGAGGTAGGTCCCAGCAGAGCCCAGTTGGACCCGCAAGACTCACCTCAAAGAGGGACGTCTGCGCAGTTGGACCCGCAAGACTCACCTTCAAGAAGGACGTCTGCGCAAAGACTAAACTCGCAACTCACCTTGAAGAGCGACGTCTGCGCAAAAACCAACTGGATCCGCAGGACCCACCATGCTCAGAGACGTGACGTCCTTACGCGCAGTACGCAAGCTGTTCCCGCAGGAAAAGCCTCCCAATGGTCGACGTACTCCGCCTGTTCCCGCAGCAAAGGATACTAGCCATCAGGGAAGGCTACCCGCGCAGCAAGGCTACACGCACAAGGCACTAACTCTTAAATAATTCAGTAATGTCACCTGAAGAAGGAGTGAGCAAGCCGGGAATACTCCCACACAAAGCCGGGAAAACTCCCGCCCAAATGAGCCAGTCCGTACGCTACTGGAGGACCTTTTGTACTGTACCTGCCAAGGTATAGTACAAAAGATCTGACCAAAGCAGCGACAGCTCGCTGACAACAGTACGACGAGCAGCACGCTCTACTACTTTATGTCACTATCAGCCGCTGCCTACTCACCAACCCCTGTCGGGGCACGTCCATAGCCTGCAGTTGGTGGAAAAGGAATAGTACACAGCCGGCCTGGTCACTATTAGCCGCTGCCTACCCACCAACCATCAGCATGGCACGTGCGTAGCCCACAGTTGGTAGAACAGGAATACTATTCAGCCGGCTGTACCTGCTTGGAAACCTACCTTCGGCTATAAATACTCCAACACCTTGGAACGGTATCATTATCTTATATCTCCATATATTATCTGATATCTGCTCTAGATATTTCTCTTAATATACACTTATATTCAAGAGCAATCTAGTCTGATTCTCACGCCGGAGGGTGGTCACAAGGAGGTACCCCCCCCCCCTTCTCAGTGACGAGCTCACGGTGTCTGTTTTGCAGGTCATCAGAAGAACAACCATCTTTGCCGGACCTAACCCTCGTGGGAAACATCTATTTAACCCCCAGATTATCCGTAATCTGCCCGGGGTCGATTAGTGTTTCTTCATTGGCGCCATCCGTGCATAAAAGCTAGAACTTATTCTTTCAGTTTTTTCAAACTTCCGGAAAGATGGTTAAGGTTACTCTGTTGCCAAGGCCAACGAGTGACCAAGAAACCCCGGTAATCACAACCCCAGCTACTGGGAGGAACACCGGCGAGTACACAAATTTTACGAACACTACCCCGGGTACTCAAGCCGGGGCAAGTGCAGTAAATTTTACGAACACTACCCCGGTTACCCAAGCCGGGGCAAGTGCAGTAAACAATCATCCCCTGGGATTCATTGATACCCAGGTGGAAAGACAACAGACGAGGCTCCCCCGCCAAACACTTGAAAAAGTTAATGCGTGGACGGAAGCACGTCAGAAGGAATTCCAAGCTGAGTTGGACGAACGCTTACGTTCCATCCAACAGGCTGACGAATTTGGAAGCACTCAACAGCTCATGAGTAGTGAGTGCGAGTACTCGGAGGAATCCGACACCGACGCAAACCCTCGCCATAGGGCGAAAGGGAAGCGTAAGGAAACGGACTTCCAACCGAGAAGGAATTTCGGAGTCACCTTTAAACCAAGGAACGCGGGGGGAAACCCACGCGACTTCTCCAAAACCTTTAGACCAACTGTTGCAAATGCGGGTACATCCAAGTTTGCAAGGGACATTGCGGAAGCGATCGCCCCGAAAAGTGCCAAGCAGATGCCCAATATCGGCACTTATGATGGCATATCCGACCCAGACGATCATTTGAACAGATTCATAGCGGGGGCAACCGTCAGCAACTGGACGGAACCCACGTGGTGTTATATGTTCCAGATGACACTGGTTGGAGCGGCTAGAGCGTGGTTCGACCGTCTACCGGTCCACCACATCTACGATTGGGCAGACTTTCAGCTGAAGTTCAGCCAACACTTCAGTCAACAAAGAAAGTACACTGAAGAGCAATGGACAATCCTCAACTGCATCCGAGAGGAAGACGAGTCTTTGCTAGACTTCATCACGCGCTTCAATTCAAAGAAGCTAAGTCTGGGCGCTATTAGCGAAGATCTTGTTCGCGCCGCCTTCATCCAGGGCGCAAAAGACCCAGAGCTCATCCGCACCTTGACGGGTAAAGATGGCATGCCATCCACGTGGGATGCCATCATGACAGCAGCTAAACGCTTCGCGGAAACGGAAAAGCAACTGGGTAGAGATCTTCCCCAGAGCACAAACCTCTACACACAGAAAACAAGAGAAAACAACATCCTTACCGCCCGACTAAACAAAAAGAGGAAGCTAGGCATTTGGCAGTCAAGGGTAAACTTTGACACCTCGTCCGGCTCGCACCCTCGGTTAGGCGGAAAGGATAACATGCAGTCGTCGAACCGGAACTCCAGATGGACGCCACTCACCAAAAGCGTCACCGAGATTTTCGACACCGAGAGGCTTCCATGGCCAAAGGCTCCAATTATCCGACAGCGTCCAAACGCTGATCAAAGCAAATTCTGTGACTTCCACAGGACAAAAGGCCACACCACCGACGAATGCATAGACTTGAAGGACATCATCGAGACATTCGTCAGAGATGGAGAACTCACACACCTCGTGGCGTAAAGGATGCTGAGCAGGCCAACGCGTGTAGAACCCCAGTTGGGGAAAACACGGATAAAACTGCAGCTTCAATGTTGGAGACTACATACTGCGTAAACAACGAGATTCCGAACCAGGTGAATATCGGCTCGAAAGGCTCGATGACACCCCCATCCCAAGAACATGGGAGTTCAATTACACAGGTTGCATGTAGATCAATTCCAAACTTGTAAAGGCCCAGAGCCACTTCTAATGGAAATGATTCTCCTTATCACATTGACACTGATGGTCTTACATTTATACTTATGAACTTTCCACGCTGATATGCCGGTATTCACCGCATAAATAAGTGTGAAAAGAAGTCGTTGCGTGTGGAAGGCGGCAAAACCCGCATAAACACAAAAAACGGCAAAAATTTCTAAGAGATGACAACCTTCACGCAGGTCAGTTATAGGTAAAGTTTAGTCATCCCACTAAATGAAAGTGACGGTCCTACCCGCACAATCATGATAGAGGAAACTAAACATTAACCTATTGACAACCGCGCGTCGAAAGGTTAAACTTATTCAAAACACTGATATGCCGGTATTCACCGCATAAATAAGTGTGAAAAGAAGTCGTTGATTGTGGAAGGCGGCAAAACCCGCATAAACACAAAAAATGGCAAAAATTTCTAAGAAATGAGGACAACCTTCACGCAGGTCAGTTATAGGTAAAGTTTAGTCATCCCACTAAATGAAAGTGACGGTTCTACCCGCACAATCATGATAGAGGAAACTGAACATTAACCTATTGACAACCGCGCGTCGAAAGGTTTGACTTATTCAAAACACTTAGAAAATCTCAAAAGGAAAAGATGAAGAAAACCTCCACGCAGGTCAGATGTAGGTAAAGTTTAGCCATCCTAGTAAGTGAAAGTGACGGTCTTACCCGCACAATCACGAAAGAGGAAGCAAAACTTTAACCTATTATCCGCCACGTTGAAAGGTTAACTTATCCAAAATACTCAAGAAATTGCTAAGTTAAACCAAAATATGCGTGAAACAAAACATATAAGGTTTACAACGCAAGGCATTAACAAATGATTTATATTCCATCAAGAATCAAGTATTACAAGAATGGCTGGGCACATACCCGCATACAAGAATATAAATCTATACAAAAAAAAAAAATCTATCCTAAAGGTGGGAAGGGATCTCAAGGTTCAAACTTCAGGACCACTCCCTCCAAACCCACTCGTACCTGCACCATCAGTTGGCTGTGGCGGTTCAAGGAAAGTCTTGAGGATAGTTAGCCCATCATCAGCGGCAGCAACTTCGTTCACCTTCTCCACCACTGGATGCGGGAAGGCAGCATACTGGTTCACTGCTTGGTCATAAGCAGCTTCAGTATCTACATCGTACAGAGGGAAGTTGGAAGGCGGAATGCCTTGTTCAACAAACCCTAGACCAAGCAGGAAGCCTGCCTTTTCCCCATCCTTATGAGAAGCGTTGAGGGCTGCGCTCATAGCATCATCATATGATGTGTCCGTGAAGACCCGATGCACAACCTACAAAACAAAAATACCAAGTATCAAAACCTTTTCTAAGTACAAAGAAAAGCGTAAAGACGTTATGAAGCTAAGCTTACCTGCGACAACGCTTCTCGTAGAAGCCATTCCTTGGTAACCAGAGCCTCCTGGAGGGCAGCTTGAGCATGGTTACGGGCGCGTTCGGCTTCACTTTTGTTAAGGTTGGCAAGCAACACTTCCTTAGCAGCAGCCTCTTCAACGCCCTTTAGCTTACGCTCAGTATGGTCAAGCATACCCCTCTGGTCCAAGATCTCTTGAAGCTTCTTGGCGTCTTCCATGGCCATGGCGTCATGAGCCTGCTGGAGCCTCTCTAGTTTGGCTTTGAGCTCCTCATTCTCGGCGCGCAGAGGCTCCGCAACAGTTCAGCCTTGGTGGCCCTCTCGGTTGCGTTCCGCGCAGTTTCCTTAGCCAACCGAAGCTGTTCGTTAACAGCTTGGGTAGCCTTGGAACGGGCCTCGAGACGGGCCTGAACTTCAACCTCAAGGGCCTTGAAGGCCTTCTCCTTCTCCGCAGTAACGGCGGAGAGTCTCCTGTTCTCCTCCCGGATAGCCCGCGCCTGAGCTACTTCTTGGATACGAGCCGCCTTTAACTTGTCGTTTTCACGACAAAGCAGCTCGACGCGCGGCTGCATCCGGGCAAGGAGAATTCGAAGCTCGTTTGTCAGCCTACCCTCCTGGTAGCTTGACATAGCTTCTCCCAGTGCACCACTGGGGGCCGCGTGACGCGCCCACTCGACGCAGTCCACAGCCGTCCGAAGGGTTGTTCCCCGGCGGATGTTCCACCGCGGAACATACACCTCATTCGAATCCGACACTGCAAAAAAAAAAGCAGTTAGGAAAAGATGATATAAAAAAAAATAATAATAATTTAGGCCAAAATAACCCTACGCACCTGTAGGGTCGACAACAGGCCGGTAGCCGCCAAACCCATCACCCGAACCTAAGGGATATCCATCCAAGAGGTCAGGCAAATGGGAAGGAGGCAGGGATTGGCTGAAGCCCCAACGCTGAACATACCTGCTGAACCGGCCGGGGACGAGGTAGTCGCCGGTGCCGGAGGCACGGTTGAAGCCGCCGCGGTAGAAACCATCGGTGGTGAACTCACTGGAGGTGAACTCACAACCGTGGCCGCCGCTGCGGAGGAACCAGCAGAAAAACTCACCGCCGGCTCAGTGAAGGACTCAGTGAATATGGCACTGACAGCAGGCGGAGACGACGTCACAGTTGGAACAGTTGCCTCAACAGGATGAGCAACTGAACCAACACTTGAAACAGGCGCAGCCGCCTGGGTCGTCGCCTCGGGTAGGTTGACCAAACCTACCATCATGGGTCCAGAAACGCTCCTCCCCGCTCCACTCTGGAATGCGGTAGCATCCACGCCTGCACGAAGACAAGATATATAAGTATAATGGCGGAAAGATATGCAGTTAAAGTAAATAAAGTTTATACTTACGAGTCCTCTTGAGCTTGAAGGTGCGAACAGGCGGAGACAAACCCGATGGAGCCGGCCTCTTCACGCCGGTCACCGTCGTCGTACGGGGCTGTTCGGAGGTGACGGCTGTCTCAACCTACGGAACAGTGGTCTCAACACCACCAGGGTTCCCCGCCACCTCCTCGCTCTCGGTCTCCGACTCAGACCGGTTCCCCTGATCGGCGGTGGTGGCAACCTTCGCCTTGCCTTTCCCGCCAGCAGCCTTCTTCTTCCTCACGAAGAAAGGACCATCTGCGGATTCCTCATCAGAAGATGACATATGTAGAGGAATTCCAGCAGAGGTTTGAGCATTGAGAGGGCGAGGGTTAAATAACTCCTTACCTGGCCGCGTGGCGCTCAGAATTTCGTGGCCTGGCGGGTAGGCCTCCGCAAACGATCCGCCGTTTGCTCGAGGATGGGCAACTCGTTCTCATCAAGAGCACGAGTACCCAGCCGAGAGGGACCACCAGCCTCCCGCGGATGCAGGAGTGATTGCAAGTTATTCCCCTCTGAAATAAAAAGAGAAACAGTTAGAAGAAAAACCCTAAATCAGCAAAGAAGACGGAGCATACCGTAAGGGATAGAGTTCAAACCGTATTCAAGGACTGTAACGATTCTGGCAAATTCAGGTATACCCTAGACGGTATATACTATTTACGTGTTATTTAATACCGAATATACGAATTATAATGTGTTTATACGAGTATATAAGATTCACAGTACCAATTATACTCGAATGTACAGCTAGTCGTATTGGAATTTCGATTAACCGATGAACGGTTATTGAAACCCGAACGAATCGGGGATTACATTATAGACGAAATATATGATGTTTAGTAAAGTTTACGAAGTATTAAAGCTTCGGGATGAGTGAATTATAGCACAGAAAAAGGATTTCGATTTAATGGTACGTCGGTACGTTAAACGAAACCTTTGATATCGAACCAAGCAAGAGACGATCGATCAAGCCGAAAAAGATGCACAATAACCGACAATATGATGTGTTAAGTCCATAAATGTCATGGTTTAACTTTTTAAAGTTTTTAAATCGGTTTTATATAAATTTTATTTTTAAGCCGAAAAACGACCGTTTTGGCCTCGTTTTGAGCGGAATTAAACGTTTAACCGAAAAACGAACTGAACCAGATTATCCACAACATTATCCGGATTACACAATCCGAATGTGTGGCCAAGATTTGAGATGTGGGCCCCACCCCACACCACTACATGGACCGATCGGTCCATATCACACACATACACACTTCATTTTCTTT
Organism: Bidens hawaiensis; assembly: GCF_021521415.1. Lineage (NCBI taxonomy): Eukaryota > Viridiplantae > Streptophyta > Magnoliopsida > Asterales > Asteraceae > Bidens > Bidens hawaiensis. The sequence goes on from NW_027492822.1 coordinate 313,784, forward strand.
TTTCTAAAATCCCAACTCCACATTTCTCTCCATCCTTTACACATTCAACCAAAAACCTTTGATTTTTAAGAAGATCCACAAGGTATAAACATGTTATTATGGTTTAATCTTGGTTTTTAATTCCAAAATCTTGAGAAAATGAGGTTTCAAGTGAAAAATGGGTGAAAACCCGAGATGAAACCGATTCTTGCATGATCAAGTGATGTATACAAGTTATACAAGGGATCTTGGTCCAAGAAATGAGTTAAAAGAGTCAAAACGAATTTTTACGGTTAAAATCTTTGTTTTGATGTCTTAACCGAAACCATGAAAGAAATGGCTTGATTGTGGGTATAACTTGCTTGGTGTGGTGTTATTGTGTTTGTAGGTGTTGTATCTAGTTGCTAGCAAAGGCTAGAAAGCAAGATCGTTGCGATCTAAAGCTAGAAACACAAGGTAGTTCGGTTTTTCGTATGATTTGTATGATTTGGACAGATTATGGTAGACTTAGAGTTGGGTCATGAAATTTCACAGAGATGATCTACACAAGAAAATATGAGATCTGTGAAAGTTTGGTAATTTTTGGATAAAGGATGAATATTTGGTGAATTTAATGCTCGGTTTTGGCTAAAAATGGTGAAAAATAGCTAAACATCATGAAATATTCTGGAAAAATTCAGATAAGCTTTTTATAACATATAAAAGTCACACACAAAATTTCAGGTCCATTGGAGAAGTCTAAGTAGGCTTTTCGGTAAAACGAGTTCTAGGGTTTTCTAGCTCGGTTTTGGTGAAAATGGCATGAAAAATGAGTTTTTGGTTCTGTAAAGATTACTGGGAACTATGTGGATGGCAGGAGTCATCCCAGAAAAATTTGGGATTTTTCTAAGGTCGTTTGGTATTTTCGACATATTTGGTGTTTAAATGACGTTTAAAAATAGATAAATAAATGTTAAATATAAAAATTAATTCTGGAAATATTTTTATAAAATTCCTTACTGTCAAAAACTGATTTGTGCAAAATTTCAAGATCCGAGACTAAACGGATAATTATTTGTGCTAATCAGAACATAAAAACAAACTTTTAAAGCTTAAAACGCGTAAACCGGCAAAGTTCGCCTAAGCGAGCTGACTGGTGTATAAAAACCCTAAAAATGGACTATTTTCATGAAACTAAGTTAATCAAGTAAAAATAAATCATCCGAAAGTAATTCGGATGATTTGGGTAATTTTACCCGATTTAGCAGTTTCCGGTATACTAAAGATGGAAACGGGCCCCGCGGCCAAACGGGGTGTCTAAACCGAGCTCTAATTTCACCACTTTAATTAAAATATCAGTAACAACTATTTTCGGGTCGTATGTGACCAAACTCATTTTTGAAAACATAAAGACGGATAACCGTGCTAGGCACGCAAAACGAGAAAACCAACTAATGGTAGTTTTGACTAAAGAACTCTAAGTGATATCACAATCTAAGTCCTGAAAAGTGTTTCGGGGTTAACATTGTCCCCGGATCGTGTACGGTACTGGGTTAACAGTGTCCCAAGACGTACCGGTTAACACGAATTTAAGTTATATTAATAGAAATTGTGTAGTAACGACTTAGGGATCGTATTACAGATCCGGACCGGTAGCCGTGCACAGTATTACATCTTTGCTCACGAAAAGGTGAGTTTCACGAGCCCCTTTTTATTGAACTGTTTTAAATATTTTCCCGGGGCGGAAAGCATGTTTTTATCAAAGTGTTTAAGTACATGCCGATCGCATGGAAATGAATGTATTATATAATGTTTATTGTACGGGAATCGTACGGTAATGTATCAAGATGGTAATTGTCTGAGTTGCTAATATTGCAAGGCCCGAAACAGTGTTCTGGGTTAACAGTGTCCCCAGAGGTTATTAAATGTATTTCTGGGTTAACAGTGTCCCCAGAGGTTATTAAATGTATTTCTGGGTTAACAGTGTCCCCAGAGGTTATTAAATGTATTTCTGGGTTAACAGTGTCCCCAGATGTTATTAAATATATTTCTGGGTTAACAGTGTCCCCAGAGGTTATTAAATGTGTTTCTGGGTTAACAGTGTCCCCAGAGGTTATTAAATGTGTTTCTGGGTTAACAGTGTCCCCAGAGGTTATTAAATGTGTTTCTGGGTTAACAGTGTCCCAGAGGTTATTAAATATGTTTCTGGGTTAACAGAGTTTTCACTTGTAGGCTCAGCATAATTACATCATTAATTTATGATTATTAAAATGATTTATCATGGTTTATTTAAATTAGTGAAACTCACCAACTATTCGTAGTTGACCCGTTTTCTTTACATGCTTTCTAGGTACACCCAAATTGGAATGAGTGATACATGCTTGATGATGTGTGCTATTTTGTGGAAGCTTAAGGGTCTATATTTTGTATTAAACATGTTAACATACTATTGGTAAAACTTATGTGATAACGCCTAGTCGGTAACGAAACTCGGAACAATGTAATACGTTTAAATTATTGTAGTGGTGTTTTCTTTATAAGCAATGCTGTTGATATCAGATGTGTCTGTTGCATCCCGTTTACGTTTCCGCTGCGGTTACGGGGTGTTACAGAACTTGGTATCAGAGCCATTGGTTATAAAGAATTAGGAAGTCTTTAAAAGATACCTAAGATATAACCAGTAGCTCAAGTGTTATAGGATCTGAATATCAACTAATAATTTATTGTGACAAGGTCTGGATGAACTTGGATGGACAAGTGAGTTATTATGGTCCGGAACATAATAACAAACTTATCCGCACGAGGGAATTCAGGGGAAGTCACGGGGGACTTTAATAGGTAAAATTGGCAACATATGTGCAAATATATGATAATATTGTTATGTGGTCAAGTTGTATAAGTAAGTGCATATTAAATTGTTTATGATTTACACTATGGAAAGAACTATATGTTTGTTAACTTGTGTGCAGGAAAGAATGTCGAGGACTCCTAGTTTGTCGGTGGAGGAGGACCCGGAGGAAGTCAGCTCCAGGAACTCTGGGAGCATAAGCGTATCATCCAGCTCTGAGCCTAGCGAGGCTAGTCGTAGGAGCTCTGGCCAGTCCTCCCCAGCCAGGATTGTCAGATCCCCTACCCCGGCCGCACCACAGGCCATCCCTGTCCCGCCCGGATTCGGACCCCGCCTCACGGCGCGGATCAGTGTCCCACATGTCCCACCTACCTCGCCCCCACCCAGACCTGCTACCCGCAGGGGCGAGTCCTCCCGCTCCCAGCCCGAGCCTGTGACTCCACCCGTGTGGGGCCTCCCTAGGCAGGAAAGGGATGCGGCGGCATGGCTGCGAGTGCTCACCGAGCAGGTGAATGAGCACTCTGCCGCCTTGACAGTGGGTGTGCAGAGGCGAATGTACTTGGGGGACTGCATACTGGACCACCAGTATGCGATTTCGCAGCTGAAGAGGGAGTGCTCATACTCCCAGTGGATGATCGGCCGGATGGAGACGCGGATCCGGGTTATGCTGGCTGTGATGGTGGTGTTGGTGGCTGTTTTGGTGGGGTTGGTATACCACCGTGTTTAGTTGTGTTAGGATGGGAGTAGACAGGAACCGCTTTTTGATACTCTGTGTAAGCAGTTAGTGGTGATGCTAACATAGAGTGAATCTTGGGTAGTTATAATACAACCATTGGCCCTTAGGGGGGTCTCTTTTGGGGTATATCGTTATAGATACTTTTGGGTATCATTCAAGCACTGACCCATTGTGGGTTATGTCGAGATGATGCCGACATAGGCCCTATGTAGGAAAACTTAACTTATGTAATGATGACAGGAAAAGTATGTGAACTGACATGGATGTAATATGTACTAATGTTTGTTAATGAATGGAATGTTTGTTTTATGATTGGAACTTATATTAATTATATGTATTTTCTGATGATGTGTAGAATGGCACCAAAACGATCAGCTCAAATGTCGGAAGTAGATGTGAGCCGTTTGATTGCTCAACAGTTGGAGGCGGCGATACCGGATATAGTATCGCGCATCGCCGCCAGTATTAATAATTCGACCAATCCAACCCCTCCGAGCAATCAAACGACCACCAATAATGACGGGGAACAAAATGTTAATCCTCCACAGAATGATAACACGATTCCGAGTAATGACGCACCGCCTAGAGTGGTCGTTACGGACAGTAATGGCCCTATACCAACCGTAGAGACGAACCGTACTGAACCGATTCCTGCATCCAGGGGATGTTCGATCAAAGACTTTATGTTGTGCAAACCTCTAGAGTTTAGCGGGTCTGAAGGACCAAATGGGTTGGTTAAGTGGATCGAGAAAATAGAATCAGTTGTGAACATCAGCAACTGCCCCGAGGACTGTGTTGTAAAGTACGCCACCTGCACATTCACGGACCATGCCTTGACATGGTGGAACACGATAGTGCAGACCCGGGGTCAGGCGGCAACAAACCGCATGACCTGGACAGAGCTTAAGGCTCTTGTACTGGAACATTTCTGCCCAAAAAACGAATTGCAGAAATTAGAAAATGAATTGTGGAACCTGGAGATGCAGGGGGCAGACCATTTAGGTTATACGAACCGGTTTAATGAGTTGTCGCGATTGGTACCATGGTTGGTCACCCCAGAGTCGAAGAGGGTTGAGCGTTATATTTGGGGGCTAACTCCAGTTGTAAGGAGTATAGTCAATTCTGGGGGACACCAGACGTATGAGGGTGCGGTGACGCAAGCTGGTATCGTTACGTATGATTTCGTAAGGAGCGGGTCACTGAAGGTGGCGGGAGAATCCGCTGGGGGAAAGCGGGGTACACATGACCATAGGATCCAGGAAAAGCAGCAAGGTAAACGTGCTAGGCCCGCTGCCCAGAACTACGCCATGACTAGTTCGGGCGGAAGGCAAGAACCGCAGACAAGGACGTTTCCCAGGTGTGGGAAATGCGGTTACCAACATGGAGGCGAGTGCAGGTTGGTAGTGTGCCATCGGTGTGGCAGGGAAGGGCACTCCGCACCGAGATGTAGGACAAACCTGAACAACCTGAACCGACAACCGCAACCTATCCGTGCGCAGCCATTTAGGACCCAACCAGCCCGACAACAAAACCCCCAAGGAAATCAAGTGATGACCACCAGCCGTGCTTGCTTTGAATGCGGCAGCATAGAGCACTTCAAGAGAAACTGTCCGAAACTGAACCAGGGAGGAAATGGGCGGCAAACCGCGGGTCCGGCATCGTCGTCCAACCCAGCGCGAGGCTGAGCATTTGTGATGGGGGCGAACGAAGCACGCCAGGACCCCAGCGTAGTGACAGGTACATTCCTCGTCTCTGATCATTACGCTTCTGTATTATTTGATACAGGCGCCGATAGAAGTTTTGTTTCTGTTAAATTCCTATCGATTGCAAACCTTCCAATTAGTGAAACCATTGAACCTTACACCGTAGAAGTCGCTAACGGTAAAACCATGATAGTTAATCAGATAATTCGGAATTGCCCTTTTATTCTGAACGAACAATCCTTTCTGATTGACTTGTTACCGGTAGAATTGGGTAGCTTCGACGTGATAGTGGGAATGGATTGGTTAGCACGTAACAAGGTAGAAATAAACTGTGAAAAGAAAATCGTCAAGATCCGGGTGTCGGATGACGAAGAGGTATTAGTGCAGGGTGAGAAGTCGGGCAATATGATACCGTTTATATCCCACCTCAAGGTGTTAAAATATATACGCCAGGGATGCGTGGCATACCTAGCGAGCCTGACGGCCACGGATCCTGAGGAAAAACGGGTGGACGATATCCCGGTGGTATGCGAATTTCCACAAGTTTTCCCAGAGGAACTTCCTGGATTACCGCCAACCCGACAGGTCGAATTCAGAATCGATCTATTACCTCAAGCTGGCCCTGTTGCTAAGGCACCCTACCGACTTGCACCATCAGAGATGCAAGAATTATCCAACCAATTGCAAGAATTGTTGGATAAAGGATTTATACGTCCTAGTTATTCCCCGTGGGGTGCACCGGTACTGTTCGTGAAAAAGAAGGACGGAAGCCTTAGAATGTGCATTGATTACAGGGAGCTGAACAAGTTGACAATCATAAAATAGGTATCCTCTCCCCCGAATTGATGACCTGTTCGACCATCTGCAAGGTGCGAGCTATTTCTCAAAAATTGATCTTAGATCGGGATACCATCAGGTTAGAATTCAGGAGGAGGATATCCCAAAAACCGCATTCCGGACTCGCTACGGCCATTACGAGTTCTTAGTTATGCCTTTCGGGCTAACAAATGCGCCAGCAGTGTTCATGGATCTCATGAATCGAGTCTGTAAACCCTACCTCGATAAATTCGTCATCGTGTTTATTGACGATATTTTGATATACTCGAAGAGTAAAGAAGAGCACGAGCAACACTTAAGATTAATTTTAGAGCTTCTAAATCAGGAGAAGTTGTATGCAAAATTCTCCAAGTGTAACTTCTGGTTACAAGAAGTGCAATTCCTTGGTCACGTTATAAACCATCAAGGAATACACGTTGATCCAAGTAAGGTTGAAGCAGTTAAGAATTGGCAAGCGCCTAAATCGCCAAAGGAAATCCGCCAATTCTTAGGCTTAGCTGGATATTATCGTCGATTTATAGAGAACTTTTCCAACATCGTCCAACCTTTGACCCTTCTGACCCAAAAGGATCGAAAGTATGAATGGGGTGAAGAGCAGGAAACGGCGTTTCAAACGCTAAAACAAAGATTGTGCCAAGCGCCGATCTTAAGTCTCCCCGACGGAGACGATGGTTTTGTCGTGTATTGTGACGCATCCCGGAGAGGGTTAGGATGCGTGTTGATGCAAAATAATAAGGTTATAGCCTATGCTTCTCGACAGTTAAAAATACACGAGAAAAATTACACTACTCATGACTTAGAACTGGGAGCAGTTATCTTCGCACTTAAAATCTGGAGACATTATCTCTACGGTACAAAGTGCACCATCTTCACCGATCATAAAAGTTTGCAACACATATTCGATCAGAAAGAACTGAATATGAGGCAACGAAGATGGGTCGAGTTGCTAAGCGACTATGACTGTGACATCCGTTATCACCCCGGCAAGGCTAACGTCGTAGCCGATGCCCTGAGTAGGAAGGATCGGGTTAAGCCATTGCGAGTGCGAGCACTGGAAATGACAGTCCAGTCGAACCTTTCGGACCTGGTTCGAGTCGCTCAACGCGAGGCGTTGAAAGAGGAACAATTGGTAAAAGAGGGACTTTATGGTAACGAGAAGGATTTCGAACAGCGCGTGGACGAAATTCTCTATTTCAAAAATCGGATTTGGATCCCGACCCTCCATGACCTCCGAGAATTAATTATGGACGAAGCGCATAAATCGAAATATTCCATACATCCGGGATCGGATAAGATGTACAAGGATGTGAAGGAGTTCTACTGGTGGCCGGGTATGAAAAAGGATATAGCCACATACGTCGGCAAGTGTACGACGTGTACGAGGGTTAAGGCGGAGCACCAGAAACCCTCGGGGATGTTACAACAACCGGAAATTCCCGAATGGAAATGGGAGCAAATCACGATGGATTTTGTGACACATCTTCCTAAGACGTCCCGTGGACACGATGCAATTTGGGTAATCGTGGATCGACTAACCAAGTCGGCACATTTTATTCCGATTAGAAATAATTATAACACCGAAAGACTTGCGCAGATTTATATAAATGAAATTGTGTCTCGTCATGGGATACCCATCTCAATCATCTCCGACCGAGATAGCCATTTCACCTCCAATCTTTGGCAAGCTGTACAAGAAGCGCTGGGAACGCGTATTGATCTAAGCACAGCTTACCACCCTCAGACCGACGGTCAGTCTGAGAGGACCATCCAAACACTGGAGGATTTGCTTCGTGCATGCGTACTGGATTTTAAGGGAAATTGGGATCAACATCTCCCACTCGTTGAATTTTCCTATAATAACAGTTACCATAGCAGTATAAAGGCAGCACCTTACGAAGCATTGTATGGACGGAAGTGCCGATCACCACTCTGCTGGACTGAAGTGGGCGACACACAGGTTATTAGATCAGATCTGGTCCAGGAAACGACCAGCAAAATACTTGAAATTAAGAACAATCTGAAGGCCGCACGGGATCGGCAGAAGAGTTATGCCGATACCCGTAGAAAACCGTTATCATTTGAGAAAGGTGATAAAGTGTATTTGAAAGTATCACCTTGGAAAGGAGTAGTCAGATTTGGAAAGGCGGGGAAGTTGGCCCATAGATACATTGGACCATTCGACATTACTGCAAAAATCGGTCCTGTAGCATACCGATTAGAACTGCCTGATGAATTAAGTGCAGTTCACAACGTGTTTCACGTGTCGAACTTGAAAAGGTGTCTGTCGGATGAGACATCGGTGTTGCCTTTAGAGGGTGTCCAAATAAATGATAAGCTCAACATTGTAGAGGAGCCCATAGAAATAGTAGACGGGAAAATCAAGCAACTTAGACACAATAAGATCTCATTGGTCAAAGTTAGATGGAACTCGCAACGAGGCCCATAATATACATGGGAACGAAAGGACGAATTTCGGAAGAAATACCCCCACCTATTTCCGCAAAAAGGAAGTAGTTGATGCATAAAATTTCGAGGACGAAATTTTTGTAACGGGGGGAGAATGTAACGATTCTGGCAAATTCAGGTATACCCTAGACGGTATATACTATTTACGTGTTATTTAATACCGAATATACGAATTATAATGTGTTTATACGAGTATATAAGATTCAAAGTACGAATTATACTCGAATGTACAGCTAGTCGTATTGGAATTTCGATTAACCGATGAACGGTTATTGAAACCCGAACGAATCGGGGATTACATTATAGACGAAATATATGATGTTTAGTAAAGTTTACGAAGTATTAAAGCTTCGGGATAAGTGAATTATAGCACAGAAAAAGGATTTCGATTTAATGGTACGTCGGTACGTTAAACGAAACCTTTGATATCGAACCAAGCAAGAGACGATCGGTCAAGCCGAAAAAGATGCACAATAACCGACAATATGATGTGTTAAGTCCATAAATGTCATGGTTTAAGTTTTTAAAGTTTTTAAATCGGTTTTATATAAATTTTATTTTTAAGCCGAAAAACGACCGTTTTGGCCTCGTTTTGAGCGGAATTAAACGTTTAACCGAAAAAACGAACTGAACCAGATTATCCACAACATTATCCGGATTACACAATCCGAATGTGTGGCCAAGATTTGAGATGTGGGCCCCACCCCACACCACTACATGGACCGATCAGTCCATATCACACACATACACACTTCATTTTCTTTTTTCTAAAATCCCAACTCCACATTTCTCTCCATCCTTTACACATTCAACCAAAAACCTTTGATTTTTAAGAAGATCCACAAGGTATAAACATGTTATTATGGTTTAATCTTGGTTTTTAATTCCAAAATCTTGAGAAAATGAGGTTTCAAGTGAAAAATGGGTGAAAACCCGAGATGAAACCGATTCTTGCATGATCAAGTGATGTATACAAGTTATACAAGGGATCTTGGTCCAAGAAATGAGTTAAAAGAGTCAAAAACGAATTTTTACGGTTAAAATCTTTGTTTTGATGTCTTAACCGAAACCATGAAAGAAATGGCTTGATTGTGGGTATAACTTGCTTGGTGTGGTGTTATTCTGCTTGTAGGTGTTGTATCTAGTTGCTAGCAAAGGCTAGAAAGCAAGATCGTTGCGATCTAAAGCTAGAAACACAAGGTAGTTCGGTTTTTCGTATGATTTGTATGATTTGGACAGATTGTGGTAGACTTAGAGTTGGGTCATGAAATTTCACAGAGATGATCTACACATGAAAATATGAGATCTGTGAAAGTTTGGTAATTTTTGGATAAAGGATGAATATTTGGTGAATTTAATGCTCGGTTTTGGCTAAAATTGGTGAAAAATAGCTAAACATCATGAAAAATTCTGGAAAACTTCAGATAAGCTTTTTATAACATATAAAAGTCACACACAAAATTTCAGGTCCATTGGAGAGGTCTAAGTAGGCTTTTCGGTAAAACGAGTTCTAGGGTTTTCTAGCTCGGTTTTGGTGAAAATGGCATGAAAAATGAGTTTTTGGTTCTGTAAAAATTACTGGGAACTATGTGGATGGCAGGAGTCATCCCAGAAAAATTTGGGATTTTTCTAAGGTCATTTGGTATTTTCGACATATTTGGTGTTTAAATGACGTTTAAAAATAGATAAATAAATGTTAAATATAAAAATTAATTCTGGAAATATTTTTATAAAATTCCTTACTGTCAAAAACTGATTTGTGCAAAATTTCAAGATCCGAGACTAAACGGATAATTATTTGTGCTAATCAGAACATAAAAACAAACTTTTAAAGCTTAAAACGCGTAAACCGGCAAAGTTCGCCTAAGCGAGCTGACTGGTGTATAAAAACCCTAAAAATGGACTATTTTCATGAAACTAAGTTAATCAAGTAAAAATAAATCATCCGAAAGTAATTCGGATGATTTGGGTAATTTTACCCGATTTAGCAGTTTCCGGTATACTAAAGATGGAAACGGGCCCCGCGGTCAAACGGGGTGTCTAAACCGAGCTCTAATTTCACCACTTTAATTAAAATATCAGTAACAACTATTTTCGGGTCGTATGTGACCAAACTCATTTTTGAAAACATAAAGACGGATAACCGTGCTAGGCACGCAAAACGAGAAACCCAACTAATGGTAGTTTTGACTAAAGAACTCTAAGTGATATCACAATCTAAGTCCTGAAAAGTGTTTCGGGGTTAACATTGTCCCCGGATCGTGTACGGTACTGGGTTAACAGTGTCCCCAGACGTACCGGTTAACACGAATTTAAGTTATATTAATAGAAATTGTGTAGTAACGACTTAGGGATCGTATTACAGATCCGGACCGGTAGCCGTGCACAGTATTACATCTTTGCTCACGAAAAGGTGAGTTTCACGAGCCCCTTTTTATTGAACTGTTTTAAATATTTTCCCGGGGCGGAAAGCATGTTTTTATCAAAGTGTTTAAGTACATGCCGATCGCATGGAAATGAATGTATTATATAATGTTTATTGTACGGGAATCGTACAGTAATGTATCAAGATGGTAATTGTCTGAGTTGCTAATATTGCAAGGCCCGAAACAGTGTTCTGGGTTAACAGTGTCCCCAGAGGTTATTAAATGTATTTCTGGGTTAACAGTGTCCCCAGAGGTTATTAAATGTATTTCTGGGTTAACAGTGTCCCCAGAGGTTATTAAATGTATTTCTGGGTTAACAGTGTCCCCAGAGGTTATTAAATATATTTCTGGGTTAACAGTGTCCCCAGAGGTTATTAAATGTCTTTCTGGGTTAACAGTGTCCCCAGAGGTTATTAAATGTGTTTCTGGGTTAACAGTGTCCCCAGAGGTTATTAAATGTGTTTCTGGGTTAACAGAGTTTTCACTTGTAGGCTCAGCATAATTACATCATTAATTTATGATTATTAAAATGATTTATCATGGTTTATTTAAATTAGTGAAACTCACCAACTATTCGTAGTTGACCCGTTTTCTTTACATGCTTTCTAGGTACACCCAAATTGGAATGAGTGATACGTGCTTGATGATGTGTGCTATTTTGTGGAAGCTTAGGGGTCTATATTTTGTATTAAACATGTTAACATACTATTGGTAAAACTTATGTGATAACGCCTAGTCGGTAACGAAACTCGGAACAATGTAATACGTTTAAATTATTGTAGTGGTGTTTTCTTTATAAGCAATGTTGTTGATATCAGATGTGTCTGTTGCATCCCGTTTACGTTTCCGCTGCGGTTACGGGGTGTTACAAGGACGATGGGAATCCGAGGCGCCTCTGCCCCAGCATCCTTCCATACCTGGCTCATCCCGAGCATCACCATCCCAGACTCCGCGAAGCGGTAAACCGGAGTCTGGATCCGGGAAATCTTGGAGAACCATTCCGCCTCCTGGTAGTTGGAGGCGTGAAGGCTGGGGAGTGCTCTCCCGTTCTTGAATGTCATCGCAATAGGGACGACACGGGCAGAAATGTAAAAGAACTCCCGCTTCCAAGACCGAAGACTGCGCTCGGTAGCACAGATCTTCAAACCCTTGATCCGGGTGACCAAGGTGTACCAGCCCTGGATACACCTCCAGGAGTAGAAGGTCATCAGGCGGTCGACGTGGGGCTCCACACCAAGAATGAGGCACACCCATTCAAAATGACGGATCTTGGCGATCGCCATTGGATGTACCTCCGTCAGGTGCACACCGTGTCTTTCCAAAACACGGTATACAAACTTCGTCAATGGGAACCTGAGATTCCCATAGACGAAGAACGCAGCATATACCCCTATCTTGCCTTTGGGGGCATCGTACACCGTCTGATGAGGCCCAGGAAACTCAGGCTCGAAAGGCTCGAGCATGAACTTCCTGACCATGTACTGATAAGCATCGACGGAAAGAGCACACTGGCACTCACCAGCAGTACTCTTGTCATCCTTGTCCGACGTGGACGAAGGATTCTCGAGGTATACATCGGACTCCTCGACAGTAACCTCAGGATCATGAGTAGAAGACATGTTTTGGATGTAAAGAAGAACGATTTCAGGAGAATGCTCGACAGAAAAGTTAGAGTATTCGCCGGAAATCGTTTAGCAGAAGAAGAGAGAAGTGAAACTGTGAGTTGAGATGCATCCTCTCCTCCCTTTATATACTCATCGCAATGAATGCGATGAATTTAATGCGGAAGAGAGAGGAAAACGCAGGTGCAATGAAACTATGACACGTGGAAAAAGCAAGCTGGCAACAGCTGTTGACAGGACGTGCGCCGTAAACTTCGCACCCACGCGCCCGAAAACTCGCGCCCACGCGCCTGAAAAAGCGTCTGGAACGACTATATACTGTCACGTCGCCATAACTTCCTGCACGTCCTGAAACTGTCAGAAGAAACCGTCGGACGACGTTTCAACAGTTTGGACTGTTCTTATCCTTTCACCAACTCTTCGAATTTCAAAAAGATTCAAAAAGATTCAAAAGTAAGCGGGACTTTACCCCCTTACCTTGGCAACCAAGTAACTATTAAGACAGGTGCGGGTACAGTGTCAAGGCAAAACCCTTCACATACTTAGCACCTGCAGGGAATTGAAGCCAAGAAAACCTCGGCAACCAAGTAACTATAAGACGGGTGCGGGTACAGTGTCAAGGCAAAACCCTTCACATACTTAGCACCCGCAGGGAATTGAAGCCAGGAATACCTTGGAAGTAAAGTAACTATAAGACGAGTGCGGGTACAGTGTCAAGGCGAAACCCTTCACATACTTGGTACTCCGCAGGGAATTGAAACCAAGAAGGATCTTCTGGGCCATGCTTGCGGAAACGGAAATAACATCCCCGCATAGCGGGAACGTCGAGAACTACATTGTTTGAAGCTCCAAGATGGAATTGGTTGTTTAACATAATTGATCACTATGTTTAAAACTACCAAAACCTCATGGAGAATCTACACAACTGGAACTCAACGCTCCTGACTTGCGAGGAGGTTACAGACCTACCCGCATCATACCCAAAGATCAAGCAGAAAAGTCGGGAATTTCTGCACGTGACATTAGGACTTCCGCGGGAAGAATCCCCATAGAAAACCTTAAAACTAAACCCTTTTCAAAACCCCTTGCTTAAGTCCAAAAGTTCACCTCACTTATTAACAATTCATGAGAAGAACATTGGACTGGGGGGACTTGAAGAGGTAGGTCCCAGCAGAGCCCAGTTGGACCCGCAAGACTCACCTCAAAGAGGGACGTCTGCGCAGTTGGACCCGCAAGACTCACCTTCAAGAAGGACGTCTGCGCAAAGACTAAACTCGCAACTCACCTTGAAGAGGGACGTCTGCGCAAAAACCAACTGGATCCGCAGGACCCACCATGCTCAGAGACCTGACGTCCTTACGCGCAGTACGCAAGCTGTTCCCGCAGGAAAAGCCTCCCAATGGTCGACGTACTCCCCCTGTTCCCGCAGCAACGGATACTAGCCATCAGGGAAGGCTACCCGCGCAGCAAGGCTACACGCACAAGGTACTAACTCTTAAATAATTCAGTAATGTCACCTGAAGAAGGAGTGAGCAAGCCGGGAATACTCCCGCACAAAGCCGGGAAAACTCCCGCCCAAATGAGCCAGTCCGTACGCTACTGGAGGACCTTTTGTACTGTACCTGCCAAGGTATAGTACAAAAGATCTGGCCAAAGCAGCGACAGCTCGCTGACAACAGTACGACGAGCAGCACGCTCTACTACTTTATGTCACTATCAGCCGCTGCCTACTCACCAACCCCTGTCGGGGCACGTCCATAGCCTGCAGTTGATGGAAAAGGAATAGTACACAGCCGGCCTGGTCACTATCAGCCGCTACCTACCCACCAACCATCAGCATGGCACGTGCGTAGCCCACAGTTGGTAGAACAGGAATACTATTCAGCCGGCTGTACCTGCTTGGAAACCTACCTTCGGCTATAAATACTCCAACACCTTGGAACGGTATCATTATCTTATATCTCCATATATTATCTGATATCTGCTCTAGATATTTCTCTTAATATACACTTATATTCAAGAGCAATCTAGTCTGATTCTCACGCCGGAGGGTGGTCACAAGGAGGTACCCCCCCCCCCCCTTCTCAGTGACGAGCTCACGGTGTCTGTTTTGCAGGTCATCAGAAGAACAACCATCTTTGCCGGACCTAACCCTCGTGGGAAACATCTATTTAACCCCCAGATTATCCGTAATCTGCCCGGGGTCGATTAGTGTTTCTTCATTGGGGTAAAGTTTTCAAATAAGATGTTTGGGTAATATGCTTAATTTTTTTTTGTAACGCACCTAGGTAATAACAATATAACTTAACTGATAAGTTCCTAACATACCCAATGTGAAAGGGTATTTTCATCATTATTTTTTGTTTAATCACCCAAACAAATCATTTTATAGGTAAATACCCCCTTACAAATGACCATGCTTGTATTCACGACGACTTGTATTAATCGCAATCCAATCATCATTCAAGAATTAATCAGACGCTAATTACGATATGTTTTTAATCGAAAGGATGATTTTGATTTTGATTTTGATTTTGATTTCGATATATATCGTACATATAAACTTGAAAAGTTTTACTTTTAGTAATTTTATTGTGCGGTTATATTAATGAATGGCGTGGACAAAAAAAAGTTATAGATAATCTATGAAAATAATATAAATATCTTTGTCATCCTTTAACGCAATCTTACAAAGAAATTAACAAAAGTTTAAACTTTTCGAGTATTCTTATGATATATACCGTAATCGAAATTAAATTCATCCTTTCGAATTAACCACATATTACTATGGTAACTGACGCACACTGCAACCTTCGCCACCATAAAATTTAAACCCTCAGCTTCACAGTGAATGGTTTCGCTAGTTACTAACAATTTTTTATTTAATCTTATTAATTTATTATTATATTCACATAGTTTAATTAAATTAAATCTTTTTGAAGAAGGAGATACAAAAGGAGGTTTGTTGTGAGCTGTCAAAATCAGGAACCAATCTCGGCATCTTGTCCGCCACTCATACCGGCGGCTCAATACACTATTTCTTATTTCTCTCCATGCATCACAATACAGATTATATTTAACAAATTACTAGTGTTTATTTGAGTATTAGATTCATATATTTACTTATATACAAAACATAACATTTTAAACACAAAATTTGAATGGGCACCTCTAATAAGATGGTTCAAAACCAACTCCACATAAGAGCACTCCTATCAACACACCATTCTTATTTCATTCTTAAAAAAAATATCTTACAATACTATTAAATTAATACAATGTCATCATATCAGTGCCACATTATTGTCAAGTCATCTATTTCCTTTTTATTATTGTCAATACAATGTCACCACATTAATACCACATCATTGTCAAGTCACCTATTTCCTTTTTATTATTGTCAAATCATCTCAAAATCTTTTTTTATTAAATCAAAAATACTTGACGAAGACGGGGTGTGAAACCAAGATACAAGTTTTAAGAAAATCCCCTCTAGCCATTCCACCAGGCTCTAACGATATGTCTTTCTCTAGAAAAATAAACATATATGAAAAACTGAAAATTAATCCTAAAAAGTAAATGAATCCTATGTATTCAATGCTTCAAAATCAATAAAAAAATACAAAATTTTGAAAAAATAATTAAAAAAATGGATATTAACCCAAAAAAGAAAAAAACTAATATTATATATATAATATATACACACACACCATTATATATTACGTCATACGGGTCAATGTCCGGTCCGCTCTCCTGTGTCGGTCCGACCCATGAGTCATCCTTTTCATATTATATACACCTTAACATTACAAACCATAATAAACATTTTTATATCTCTTGCGTTTTACATTCACACTCTGGCAACAAGCTCTTATATCCTCGGTTTAATATGTCTTTTACTCTGAGGTTCGATGATCATGTATTATTGAATATTACTCCGATTATCTTTCATTTTAGTTTAATGACCATTATTTAATTTAATTATCGTTTACTCTATTTATGTTTTAAATCAAAATTTGAGGTTAAATGAACATGTTGAAATACATGTAATTGTTTCATCTTCCCAACAATGAATGACTGATTTAGGTGTTGATTACAATTATTCTTTTAAATATTGTTGATTTAGGTGGTCGTTAAAATTATTGTCTTACATATTCCGGTTAAATCCATTGTTAATTCTTGCTAACCCAAAATATGCGTTTTTATTTTTTAATTTAGTATATATATATTATAAAATTATTATGTAATATTAATTTGATTTATTCATTTAAGCTTCTGGCTGATTTAGGTGCTGACTACAATTATTCCCTTAAATATGGTTGATTTAGATGGTCATTAGAATTATTGTCTTACATATGAAAGAACATGTTTAAGTCTTTTGTTGATGTTTTTTGGTGGTTTGGTGTACACTAACTTATTGGAACTTTAAATTTTTAACATTTAGACATTGTAAATGGTTAACGTTTTGGTCTGAAAGTTGAAGAGGATTTGTGTTTCTTGAATTTGTTAAAATTTATTATGTTTGTTGACATATTTTTCCACCCGTGTGAACCACGAGCTTATACCTTAGTATAAAATAAAAGAAATGGACCAAACCGTTCAATGCACCAAACCAATTTCCAAACCCGCTCACTGCCGCATGCAACATTTTGATGAACTTCGTTTTTAATTTATTTTTCTTTTTTTCTTTCACACTAATTATTTTCAACTATAACATTGTATTTTTCTAATAATTTTTTATAATTAAGTTTTAAAAAAATTCTAAAAACAATCGGTATAAATTTTATTAAAATATAGAGTTTGTAAAAAATATTTTTTAAGATAAATAAATTTTAAGTTGTTTGATGAATATAATTAATTTTTTTAAATTAAATAAAGTTATAATATTATATCTCTAGTCATTTTTAATTAAAGAAAAACAAGTATATATTATATTTATTTAATGAAAAATAGTATAAGTTGTGTTGCTAATGAGTGTGGAAATTAAGTTTTGGTTCACGGAGCATTCTCATCCTATCCATCATCTTCTCCTTAATCTTTAAATTTTAAAAAACTATGCTAAAAACTAACTCCATCTTATCCATCATTTGTTTACCCCAACCCTAAATTATGAAAATTGATACACCAACTCTTTATATATAAAAAATACTATTCACCATTCTTTAAATTTTCGTGAGTGTATAAAATCGAGATATATCATAAAATAGTTGTTTGTGAGTAAGATAAGGATAAAAGTGGTGGATGGGTTGTGAGAAATTTTTTAAAATAAGTATTTAATTTTTAAAAAGTATGAATTTTAGTTAAATTATAGGGTAGAAAATGGTGAATGGGATGAGAATGCTCTAACGTACAAATTCTCCTTTTTTTATGATAAACATGATTATAAAAACTATACAACTTATATAAAACATTATTTTAAAATAAATAAATAAATAAATAAGTAGAATATGTGTGCATTAAAATAATTTTGAAAAGATACTTTTGAAAATTACATCAGTTTGTAATATTCCAGCTAATAATAATTTGGAAAACAAAGAATCCAGCTAATGAGCTAATGCATATATAGCTCATACGTAATATATATTTTGAAAAACATAATCCAAATAAATATATTTATTAAAAAATATTTTTTAAAAATCCAGAGCTGTCTTTAACGATTTATATGGCGGTGGCCTTGTTGGTTTGTTTATTGCCCCATGTCCCCCTGTCTTAGGGTCATTTTCGTCTTTTGCGTATAAAAAACTAAAAAAATGTCTTCCTAAGTTAATGTACACACATTTTCTGATTTAAGTATACTTTTATCATTAAAAAGTGCTACATTAAATAAGTAAAAGAAGTATAAATTTATAGGGTATAAAGAAATGCCATGCTAAGCAATCATTAATCACTAATTTTTGTAATTTGTAAGAAAACGAGTTGCATGGTATGTCTGTATATTACTTCACAATGGTGAAACATGTTGCTAACATTGCCATTGCAAGAGAGAGAGAAAAAACCAAATAACCGGTTTAACGAAATAAACTATATAACGGATGGTTTAGTAATAACTTTTTTTAATTACCGATAACACTGAAAAAAATCAATTCGTGTCAATTATGTTGAATTGACATGTTAAAATAGCCTAAGTTAACAAGTATATACTTCAAATCATACTCGGACAATATATCTATTTGTATCATGTACGTGTCAGTAGATATGTGGATGACCCTAACCTACTTACTTTCGTGTCATTTTTCGTATGACATTCGCCCATAACTTAACCAATATAAACAAAGAATAAACCGAACAACCCTTTTTGAAAATCGATAGCGTATAACCAGCGATAGATTATGATTTTTAAATAAGCAAAGTATTGGATGATGGTCCTATTTAGGTAGTCGGGTTTTAAAAAATTAGAAACAAGAATAAAAAATAAAATGGAATCAATTAGAAGGAGAATATTCGTAAACCGTGTTTTTAGTTTTACATATGTTTACAGCACATCTGATTGTCCATCCCATCTTCTTCTTCCTCATTCTTCTTATTATTATTTATACACGCTTTCACCTTCAAAAATTCAAGAAACCAAACCAATGATGACCCCTCAATTTGACTAATTTCCCATCAAAATTAAATCAGCATCAAGAACATGGCACCAGGCTCTGTGGTGATCAAAATCGACAAACCCAGCAACATCTCATTACTAGAATTAAATGACGCCGACATGTTTTTCGAGAAACAAAAACCCGCCAGCACGAAACAGGTTTCTTGGAGCCTGTTACTAAAAGCCCACCGAATACTATGTTTATTTCCATGGATTGCATCCGGGTTTTCAAGAACATTAACTTCTGTTAAAAAAAGAATTGCTTTAGCAGATAATAGCGGTAAGGATGAAGCTCAATATAAAGAAAGACTGATCTACAAGTTCATTAGAGTGTTTCTTGCCCTTTCGGTTGTCGGTCTTGTGGTTGAGCTGATTGCTTATTATAATCAGCAATGGGATTTGAGTCCCAATAATGTGATGGGACTGTTGCATTGGTCTTACATGTGTTGGGTGTCATTTAGAGCTCAGTATCTTGCTCCGGCGATTGCCATGCTGTCTCAGTTTTGTGTGGTGTTGTTTATGATCCAGTCGCTTGATCGGTTTATACTTGGAATCGGGTGTTTTTGGATCAAGTTCAAGAAGATAAAACCGGTGATTGATGATGATATTGAAGATGCTTCTGGCTTTCCAATGGTTCTTGTTCAGATCCCCATGTGCAATGAAAGAGAGGTAACAACTTAATCATAATTTAAAAAAGGGTTACGCTATACGCACACCACTAAAATGTTATACGGGTCTGTATCAAAGTAAGATAAAGTTTTATACAAATAGCTTAAAGTGGTTCGTAAATTGTAACAGTTACATGACTCTTATAACTTTACTAAAATTGACTGGTGTGACAGTGGTGTGGTGTGTTGTTTGAGAAGTGATATGATAATTAAAAGAACATACCTAAATTGCTTAATTTTGCATCAATGGTACATAAAAACTTTTAGTTTTTACATACGAATGTTAATGTCGAGTATATAAAAAAAACCATTAAACTAATTTTTCAATACGTTTACTTTTCACTTTTGAATGTTTACCTACAAGTGTGAAGGTGCCCTGCTTGCGGTGCGCGCATATAATGTATATATGTGTGAACCCTCGGGTGGGCAAAAGTAAAATTGCACTAATTTTGACGTTATTTTACTAATCTCGTGAAAATAACGTTAAAAGTGATGGAAGGCTAATCAGGCATCATGTGGTGGCGTTGATAGCCGAAAGACAAGGGTACATGCACCAATCAGCCAGCGTCCCGATGATTGAGTGCTATGTGCCTTATGTCCAAGGCTTGATGCAAAACTAGTATAGAGCCGGGGGGTCTCACCGGAAGCAGCCTCTCTATCCCCATGAGGTAGAGGTAAGGCTGTCTACATCTTACCCTCCTCAGACCCTACCATAGCTTTGCTATTGGTGGGATATACTGAGTAAGATGATGATGATATGACCTACAAGTGTGAAGGTTATGTAAATACAAGAATTTATTTTGTATATATTTTCTTACAATAATAAACTTGCATTTCAACCATTTTCTTGTATTTTAAAATTGTTTATTTTGTACTTTCTTTTCTCGTAAAAACTGTCAAGAATCCTACCTGTTGTATCTTGTTTACATAGTAAAAATTGTTAAAATTGATCTTAATGCTAAACAAAATTGTTGCTTTTATGTATGAAGGTTTATGAACAATCAATTGCCTCTGCTTGTCAACTGGATTGGCCAAAAGACAGGATCTTGATTCAGGTTTTGGATGATTCAAGTGATGAAATTTTACAAATGTTGATCAGAAATGAAGTTAATTCATGGAGGGAAAAAGGCGTTAATATTATATACCGACACAGATTCATAAGAACAGGCTACAAAGCCGGAAATCTGCACTCAGCTATGCAATGTGATTACGTAAAAGATTATGAATTTGTTGCGATTTTGGATGCCGATTTTCAGCCCAATTCGGATTTCCTTCAACTCACAGTCCCTCACTTTAAGGTAATAGCAATTACCTATGTCATTCATACTATCAATAGCATCTGTTGTTCCCCTTTTGGCTGAAATCCTGCTAAAGAACGTTTAAAAGTCCTCAAGATTGACGTGTTTGCTAAATGGGTCAATTCAAGTTATATGTCATCTCAATCGGCCCAAATGGATTTGAATACATACAACTTCATAGATAATATTATGGTTGATACATGATTCCACAAACTACTATACTTTCTTATTTTTCATAAAAAGTCACTTAACATACTTTTGGTGTAGTAAAATCCTTCAACTTGTAAAAAAATACACGAAAAAGACACTAAAAGTAATTTTTATATAAAAAGTCCCCAAACTTGTTTTAAATACAAGCACTTCTCACCCTTTTTTAGCTAATGACTTGTTAAATGTTAAAGTGGTCAACAAATTGATGAAGTAACATTCAATATTTTCACAAAAGAAAGTTTGTGGTGTACCATCATATTTTGACCAATAATGTCACTATTTTAATCAATTTCAAAAGTACATGCAAGACACGTTTAGTGACTTTAATATACAAAATATAGTTTAGTGGTTTTTTATGTAATTTTTATAAGTTAAGTTCGTTAGTGTAATAATGTAGATTTATTAATTGGATTTAAGCACTGATTATATAATAAAAACTAAAAAAGCATTAACGACATATCAAAATAATCAAAGAACGTTCAAATTTGTTAACTTTTGGAAAATTTCTAATTTCAGGGGAAGCCAGATGTGGGTTTGGTTCAAGCCAGATGGTCCTTTGTAAACAAAGACGAGAATTTACTCACAAGGCTACAAAACATCAATTTGTGCTTCCATTTTGAAGTTGAACAACAAGTCAACGGCCATTTTCTCAACTTCTTTGGGTTTAACGGGACTGCCGGTGTTTGGAGAATTAAGGCCTTGGAAGAATCGGGTGGCTGGCTCGAACGAACCACAGTTGAAGATATGGACATTGCGGTTCGGGCCCATTTGAACGGCTGGAAATTTGTCTATTTAAATGATGTTAAGGTTCTCTGTGAGTTGCCCGAGTCTTATGAAGCTTATAAGAAACAACAACATCGATGGCATTCGGGTCCCATGCAACTTTTTAGACTTTGCCTTCCGGCTATCCTTAAATCCAAGGTGTGTTTCTATTCGATATCATACTTAAAAAGTAGGACTTTGACCCGAATTTGTTGTTCATCATTTACCATTGAATTATTGTTGCAGATATCGAAATGGAAAAAGGCGAATTTAATCTTCTTGTTCTTCCTTTTGCGAAAGCTGATTCTACCATTCTACTCATTCACACTCTTCTGCGTAATCCTCCCATTAACAATGTTCATACCCGAGGCCGAACTGCCAATCTGGGTCATCTGCTACGTACCCGTAACCATGTCCATCTTAAACATCCTACCCGCACCCAAATCATTCCCCTTCTTAATGCCCTACCTGTTATTTGAAAACACAATGTCTGTCACCAAATTCAATGCAATGGTTTCCGGTCTCTTCCAGCTTGGAAGCGCATACGAATGGGTCGTCACCAAAAAAACTGGCCGGTCATCAGAATCCGACCTCCTAGCCTTCGCAGAGCGGGAATCAAAGGTAATAAACTTCTAGAGTCAAATTGAAAAGTGTATTTATTCGCTCAAATGACGATTTGCACATGCAGAGTCACCTTAGTCATAGAATATTTAAATACAAATAGGGCTCTCCAAAAAGCTTGTGGCTCGGAAAAAGCTTGCTTCGGTTTAGATCGAATTAATTTATTTCACTTTGTTATATATATATAAAATTATATTTTTTTAACTATTGAATGGAAACTTGAAATGTGGTTATTAAATTTCCTTTTAAGAACCGAGTCAAACCGAGCCTAGCCAGGTTTAAACTTTTCAAGTCGTTTTAAATTTGAGCAGAGCCCAAGATTCTCCTTGGCTCAGCTCGGCTCGTGAACAACGCTAATTATACAAATGCCATACTAACAAACCTAACTTATGTTAAATTTTCTAACAGGGATTAAACGAAGAGAAAATCCAACGACGACTGTCGGACTCAGGGCTCGAAATGCTCGGGAAATTGAAGGAACAAGAAGCTCCAGCAGAACCGAAAAAGAAGAAAAATCGGATCTACCGGAAAGAACTCGCGCTGGCGTTTTTGTTATTAACGGCCGCGACAAGAAGTTTGTTATCGGCACACGGAATTCATTTTTATTTCCTGTTGTTTCAAGGGCTTTCGTTTCTGGTTGTTGGGTTGGATTTGATCGGTGAGCAGGTGGAGTAGATTTTGTGGCGGGAAAAGTAGCCGAAGAATGCACACGGGTTCCTGCTAATGCGGGTATTCGGGTTCGGTACAGTTTTGGTTTAATGAAACTGTGCTGGTGAATACTATAGAGCATGATACTTGATAGAGTTGATATTCTATTTTTTTTGGGTTTTGTTGTAAAAATAATCGGAGTTGAATCAATTAGAAGCAAGATGTATACTTTTCACGTGTAATTTTTTTTATAAACAATTTTTTTATTTAAGCGAACATTTTTTTTTTGAAATGTGGTATTATATTCACAAGCGAACTAGCAAAAAACTATAGACGCCGACGCATACAAGAAGACACTTGCATGTTTGATACATCATACTTACATCCTCGCTCTCCATATGCACCAAATTATGACATAAGAGATTGCTTGTAGTAGCTTTTATTGTGATTGATACCGGCCCGAGTAGCTATGATAATCCACCATATT
The DNA here is from genome assembly GCF_021521415.1 of Bidens hawaiensis. Classification (NCBI taxonomy): domain Eukaryota; kingdom Viridiplantae; phylum Streptophyta; class Magnoliopsida; order Asterales; family Asteraceae; genus Bidens; species Bidens hawaiensis. The sequence goes on from NW_027492822.1 coordinate 337,657, forward strand.
GTTGATAGAAAAAGCATAATAATGGGGAGTTTTTACATTGTACCAACGAGCAGCATTTAGCCAACCGAGTCCATCACCTATGGTTAACTTTTAGTGAACGTGTTTTACACGTTTATGTTAACTCTATATGAATGATTGTATTGTGGTGGTACCGAAAGAGTATTTGATGTACGGTTGAATTTTTGGATGAATCATAACGGCTTTTAAAGCATAAAAGAGATGAATTTTTGGATTAATCATGTTCAACTAGGCCACTAACTTATGTATTTGTTCCCCATTCGTGTTACATTGTTAGTGAATGCATAATCTATTGGAAAATTGGTTATAAATAATCCAAACTATGCCCTATTGGTAAATATCAGTCCCAACTTTACACTTGCCTGCTAGCAGTATCAACTATTTGTGTATTTGTGTTTAGCGGGCCGCGACTAACGGATGTTAACTCCGTTAGTCTTTGTCTGACGTGGCCATCCCAGCTGTCAAAAATCATCTTACGTGAAACGTTACGTGGCGGCTCACTGTGTCATTTTGTTACCTACTTTCAACAACACCACTACCATCAGCTAAAACAATCCATAAAAGATCATTACATCTACCAAAACTTCAATTCCAATCAAGAATCACCAAACCCTCATCTTATAAATAAGTTCAATTAACACTAACATCAAACCCTAAACTTAAAAAAGCCTATATCCCATTGCACACAATCACCAAACTCTTATCTTGAAACCGTCCAAATTAGGCATAACAAATCAAAACCCTAATTCTGTTCGTTCAATACACGGCCCTGAATAATGACCAAAAGGGTAACCTAAATTCGTAAAATTTAGGAAAAATATCCAGAATTGACTCCAACCCTCAACCGTTGGATCAATAACACCCGAAAAAAAAACCCTAACTCGTCGTCTGTATCATCTTCTTTTCTTGGTTTGAATTGTATGATGGAAATTTGGCAAGAGTGTGTGAATTAGATAGTATGTGTGAAGAAACACTAACCGAACCCCGGGCAGATTACTGGTAACCTGGGAGTTAGATAGATGTTTCCCACGAGGGGTTAGACCCTGAGAAGATGGTTCTTCTGATAACCTGCAAAACAGACACCGTGAGCTTGTCACTGAGAAGGGGGGGTTCCTCCTTGTGACCACCCTCCGGCGTGAGAATCAGACTAGATTGCTCTTTAAATATAAGTGTATATTAAGAGATTGCTAGAGCAGATATCAGGTATAATATGATGATACGAGATAAGATATGATGGTCATACCATTTGTGGTATTTATAGCCGAAGATAGGTTTCCAAGGAGGTGTGGCCGGCTGCTACAGTGTTCCTGTTCCACCAACAGTGGCCTACGCACGTGCCCTGCTGGTAGTTGGTGGGTAGGCAGCGGCTGATAGTGACCAGGCCTGCTGTGTACTATTCCTTTTCCACCAACTGCCGGCTACGCACGTGGTATGGCAGTAGTTGGTGAGTAGGCAGCGGCTAATAGTGACACAGTACAGGAGCATGCTGCTCGCCATACTGTTGTCAATAAGCTGTCGTATCTTTAGTCAGATCTTTTTCCCATACCTCGTCAGGTACAGTACAGAAGATCTTCCCGTATCGTACGGACTGGCTTATTTGGGCGGGAGTATTCCCCCTCCCGCCCTTGTGCGGGATTGTTCCCGGCTTTGCTCATTCCCTCAGGTGACACTAAGTGATTGAGAGCTAAGTGCCTTGTGCGTGTAGCCTTGCTGCGCGGGTGGCCTTCCCTGATGGCTTGTATCCGAAGCTGCGGGAACAGGCGGAGTCCTTCACCATCGGGAGGCATTTCCTGCGGGACCAGCTTGCGTACTGCGCGTAAGGACGTCACGTCTCTGAGCCTGGTTGGTCCTGCGGATCCAGTTGGTTTCTGCGCAGACGTCCCTCTTCAAGGTGAGTCTTGCGGGTCCAACTGGGCTCTGCTGGGACCTACCTCTTCAAGTCCCCCCAGTCCAATGTTCTTCTCATGAGTGTTTAATAAAGTGAGGTGAACTTTTGGACTTAAGCAGAGGGTTTTGAAAAGGGTTTTTTAAGGTTTTCCATGGGGAATTCTCCCTTGGAAGTCCTTGTCACTTGCAGAAATTCCCGAGTTTCCTGCTTGGTCTTTGGGTATGATGCGGGTAGGTCTGTAACCTCCTCGCAAGTCAGGAGCGTTGAGTCCCACTTGTGTGGATTCTCCAAGAGGTTTTGGTAGTTTTGAACATAGTGATCAATTATGTTAAGACCACCAATTCCATCCTGGAGCTTCAAACAACGTAGTTCTCGACGTTCCCGCTATGCGGGGATGTTATTTCCGTTTCCGCAAGCATTGCCCAGAAGATCCTTCTTGGTTTCAATTCCCAGCGGAGCGCTAGGTATGTGAAGGGTTTTGCCTTAACACTGTACCTGCGCTCGTCTTACGGTTACTTTACTTCCAAGGTATTCCTGGCGTCAATTCCCTGCGGGTGCTAGGTATGTGAAGGGTTTTGCCTTTACACTGTACCCGCACCCGTCTTATAGTTACTTGGTTGCCGAGGTACTTGGTTTCAATTCCCTGCGGGTGCTAGGTATGTGAAGGGTTTTGCCTTAACACTGTACCCGCATCCGTCTTACGGTTACTTGTTTGCCAAGGTTTACTTGGCTTCAATTCCCTGCGGGTGCTAGGTATGTGAAGGGTTTTGCCTTTACACTGTACCCGTATCCGTCTTACGGTTACTTGTTCGCCAAGGTTTTCTTGGCTTCAATTCCCTGCGGGTGCTAGGTATGTGAAGGGTTTTGCCTTTACACTGTACCCGCATCCGTCTTACGGTTACTTTGCCAAGTTATTCTTGGCTTCAATTCCCTGCGGGTGCTAGGTATGTGAAGGGTTTTGCCTTTACACTGTACCCGCATCCGTCTTACGGTTACTTGTTTGCCAAGGTAAGGGGTATTTTCCCGCCTACTTTTTGATCTTTTTGAATTTTGAATTTTGAAATTCGAAGAGTTGGTGGATAGAAGAACAGTCCAAAACTCTGAAACGTCGTGCGACGGTTTCTTCTGACTGTGTCAGATCGTGCAGGAAGTTATGGTGATGTGACAGTACATGGTCATTCCAGACGCTTTTTCAGGCGCGTGGGCGCGATTTTTCGGGCGCGTGGCCGCGAAATTAATGGTATGCGTCCTGTCAACAGCTGTTGCCAGCTTGCTTTTTGCCACGTGTCATATTTTCATTGCACCTTCGTTTTCTCTCTCTTCCGCATTAATTTCATCGCATTAATTGCGATTAGTATATAAAGGGGTAGAGGGCTCTTTGTAATTCACACATTCACTCTTCTTTTCATCTTTTTTGCGATTTCCGGCGAATACTCACCTTTTCAGGCAAGCATTCTCCCGAAATCGTTTTCTTCTTTTACAAGATGTCTCGTGATCTCGAATCTGCAGTCGATGACAAGAGTACTGCTGGTGAGTGCCAGTGTGCTCTGCCTGGCGATCTGTATCGGTACGTCGTCAGGAAGTTCATGCTCGAGTCTCTCGAGCCTGAGTTTCCTGAACCCCACCAGACGGTGTACGATGCCCCCAGAGGCAAGATCGGGGTTTATGCTGCATTCTTTGTTTATGGGAATCTTAGGTTCCCATTAACAAAGTTTGTTTACCGTGTCCTTGAGAGGCACGGTGTTCATTTGACCGAGTTGCAACCCATGGCGATCGCCAAGATTCGCCACTTCGAGTGGGTGTGCCGGATTTTGGGCGTTGAGCCCTATGTTGACCGCCTGATGACCTTCTATACTTGGAGGTGCATCCAGGGGTGGTACACATTGACAACCCGGATTAAGGGTTTAAAGATCTGCGCGACCGAGCGCAGTCTTCGCTCGTGGAAGCGGGAGTTCTTCTTCATATCCGCTCGCGCCATCCCCATTGCTATGAGATTCAAGAATGGGCAAGCTCTCCCAAGCCTTCACGCCTCCAGCTACCAGGAGGCGGAATGGTTTTCGAAGATATCTCGGGTCCAATCTCCGGTTTACCGGTTTGCGGAGTCCGGGATGGTGATGCTGGGGATGAGCCGAGTGTGGAAGGCTGCTGATGCGCAAAAAATCCCAATCGTCCTCGAATACGGTTCGAACTCTGTTCCTTACGGTATGCTTTCTTTCTTTTTGTTGATTTTGAATTTCTTCTAACTTCTTTCCTGTTTATTTCAGAGGGGAACGACTTGCAGTCGCTCCTAAACCCGCGGGAGGCTGATGGTCCCGCCCGGATGGGTACTCGCGCTCTAGACGAGAACGAGTTGCCCATCCTAGAACAAACGGCGGATCGGTTCGTGGAGGTCTATCCGCTAGGCCGTGAGATCCTTAGCGCCCGTCGGCCAGATAAGGCGCTATTCGACCCTGTACCCCTCAATGCTGAAACCTCTGCTGGAATTCCTCTAATCGTATGTTCTGATGAGGAATCCGCAGATGGTCCTCCGTTGGTGCGGAAGAAGAAGGCTGCCGGCGGGAAGGGGAAGGAGAAGGTGGCCTCCACAGCCGATCCAGCGCCTCGGTCTGACTCGGAGACCGAGAGCGAAGAGGTGGCGGGGAATCCCGGTGGTGATAAGACCACGGCTCCAGAGGTTACGACTGTCACCTCCGGAGAGCCAAAGAAGACGACGGTGACCGGCGCAAAGAGGCCGGCTCCATCGGGTCCGTCCCCGCCTCTCCGTACCTTTAGGCTCAAGAAAACCCGTAAGTACAACTTTCCTTTAGCTTTTATCTTCATAGTTTAATATCGTTAACACTTTCCTTCTTTGTGCAGGCGTGGATGTTGACGCATTCCAGGGTGGAGTGCAGAGTAGTACTTCTCCGCCAATGACGGTAGGCTTGGTCAGCCTACCTGAGGCGACGACCCAGGCGCCTGCGCCTGCTTCCGCTGGTCCAGTTGCTCACTCTTTTGAGCCGACTGTTCCAGCTGAGATGACGTCACCGCCGGCTGTGAGTGCGAATTTTACAGCATCCTTCACTGAGCCGGCGGTAACTTTTGCTGCGGATACCGCGGCGGCGACCGCGGCGGCTGCTACCATGCCCCCGCCATCGGCCACGACGGCCGATCCATCAGGTACGCATGGGGCTTCTCGCCAATCTCTGCCACCTTCCCATCTGCCTGACCTCTTGGATGGATTTCCTTTGGGTTCAGGTGATGGGTTCGGCGGCTATCGGCCTGTAATTGACCCTACAGGTGCGTAGGGTTCTTTTGGCCCTTTTTATATATATATTTTCTTTATCATCTTTTCCTAACTGCTTTGTGTTTTTTGCAGTGTCGGATTCCAATGAAGTGTATGTTCCACGCTGGAACATTCGCCGAGGAACAACCCTTCGCACCCCTGTGGAGTGCGTGGAGTGGGCTCGTCACGCTGCTCCCATGGGTGCGTTGGGGAAGCCATGGCTAGCTACCAGGAGGGTAGGCTTAGCAATGAGCTTCGGGTTCTCCTGGCCCGGATGCAGCCGCGCGTCGAGCTGCTTTGTCGTGAAAACGACAAGTTAAAAGCAGCTCGCGTTAAGTAGCTCAGGCGCGGGCTGTCCGGGAGGAGAACCAAAAACTTACCGCAGTGGCTGCGGAGAAGGAGAAGGCCTTCAAGGCCCTCGAGGTTGAAGTTCAGGCTCGACTTGAGGCCCGTTCCAAGGCTGCCCAAGCTGTTAATGAACAGCTTCGGCTGGCTAAGGAAACTGCCAGGAACGCAACCGAGAGGGCCACCAAGGCTGAAGCTGTTGCTGAGCCTCTTCGCGTGGAGAATGAAGAACTTAAAGCCAAATTAGAGGCTCTCCAGCAGGCTCATGATGCCTTGGCGATAGAAGACGCCAAGAAGCTCCAAGAAATCCTGGACCAGAGGGGGGTGCTTGACCATGCTGAGCGTAAGCTGAAGGGCGTCGAAGAGGCTGCGGCTAAAGAAGTGTTGCTTGCCAACCTCAACAAGAGTGAAGCCGATCGCGCCCGAAACGAAGCTCAAGCTGCCCTCCAAGAAGCCCTGGTTGCCAAGGAATGGCTTCTTCGAGAAGCGTTGTCTCAGGTATGTTTTTCTTGTCTTTACGCTTTTCTTTGTAAATAGAAAAGGTTTTGACACTTGTATATTTTCTTGTAGGTTGTGCATCGGGTCTTTGCTGAGACCTCTTACGATGATGCTATGAGCGCAGCCCTCAACGCTTCTCACGAGGATGGGGAAAAGGTCGGCTTCCTGCTTGGTCTAGGGTTCGTTGAGAAAGGCGTCCCGCCATCCAACTTCCCTTTGTACAATGTTGATACTGAAGCTGTTTACGACCAAGCAGTGAATCAGTACGCCGCCTTCCTGCATCCGGTGGTGGAGAAGGTGAATGAAGTTGCTGCTGCTGATGATGGGCTAGCTATCCTTAAGGCTTTCCTTGAACTGCCACGCTCTACTGACGGTGCTGGTCCAAGTGGAAGTGGCCCTGAAGCCTGATCCTGAAGATCCCTTCCCACTGCTAGGATAGACTTAGCTTGTATAGATTTATCTTCTTGTAGGCGGGTAGTTACCCGGCCATTCTTGTAATGAATCATTGTGGAATATAAATCTCTTTGCGGGTAAGACCGCTACTTTCGTTGGGTTCCTTGCTTTGTAAACGTTGTATGACTTGCATACTTTAGTTTAAATTAGCAATTTTCCAAGTGTTTAGAATAAGTTAACCTTTGAACGTGGTAGATAGGTGTGAAGTTTTGCTTCCTCTTCCGTGATTGTGCGGGTAGGACCGTCACTTGCACGTAGTAGGATGGCTAAACTTTACCATCTGACCTGCGTGTAGGTTTTCCTCATCCTTTTGAGGATAAGTTAACCTTTGAACGTGGTAGATAGGTGTGAAGTTTTGCTTCCTCTTCCGTGATTGTGCGGGTAGGACCGTCACTTGCACGTAGTAGGATGGCTAAACTTTACCATCTGACCTGCGTGTAGGTTTTCCTCATCCTTTTGAGGATAAGTTAACCTTTGAACGTGGTAGATAGGTGTGAAGTTTTGCTTCCTCTTCCGTGATTGTGCGGGTAGGACCGTCACTTGCACGTAGTAGGATGGCTAAACTTTACCATCTGACCTGCGTGTAGGTTTTCCTCATCCTTTTGTTAGAAATTCTGTTTTGAACCGTTCGACGCGCGGTTGTCAATAGGTTAGTGTTCAGTTCCCTTTTTCATGATTCATGCGGATAGACCGGCACTTTCATTTAATGGGACTGAACTTTTCCCCTTCAACTGACCTGCGTGAAGGTTTGTCGTTTTTTGGGTTTATGCGGGTTTTGCCGCCTTCCCCACGCAACGACTTTCCACGTATTTATGCGGTGAAAACCGGCATATCCGTGTTGAATAAATTTACCGTTCGACGCGCGGTTGTCAATAGGTTAGTGTTCAGTTCCCTTTTTCATGATTCATGCGGATAGACCGGCACTTTCATTTAATGGGACTGAACTTTTCCCCTTCAACTGACCTGCGTGAAGGTTTGTCGTTTTTGGGTTTATGCGGGTTTTGCCGCCTTCCCCACGCAACGACTTCAGGTAATTATGCGGTGAAAACCGGCATATCCGTGTTGATAGTTCATAAAAATGTAAAATCATCAGCGTCAATGTTTTAAGGAGAATCGTTTCCATTAGAAGTGGCTCTTGGCCTTTTCTTTACAAATTTGGAATTGATTTACATGCAAACTGTGTAAATGAGCTCCCTTCCATGTTGTTGGGATGGGAGTGCCATCGAGCCGATACGCACCTGGTTCGGGATCTCGTTCTTTACGCAGCATGTAGTCTCCATATTGAAGCTGGAATTTTATTCGTGTTTTCCCCAGCTAGGGTTCTACACGCATCAGCCTGCTCAGCGTTCATTGCGCCACGAGGTGCGCGAGCGTCCCATCTCTGACGAATGCCTCGACCATGTCCTTTACGTGTATGCATTCTTCGGTGTTGTGGCCTTTTGTCCTGTGAAATTCACAGTATTTGCTCCGATCAGCATTGTGGCGATGTCGGATTATTTGAGGCTTTGGCCATGGGAGCTCCTCGGTGGCGAATATCTCGGTGACGCTTTTGGTGAGCGGCGTCCATCTGTTCTTGTTTGACTGTACGTTATCCCTTCCGCCTAACCGGTGCTGCAAGCCGGATGAGGTGTCAAAGTTTACCCTTGACTGCCAAATGCCTAGCTTCCGCTTTTTGTTTAATCGGGCGGTAAGGACGTTGTCTTCCCTTGTTTTCTGGGTGTAGAGGTTTGTGCTCTGTGGGAGATCTCTACCCAGTTGCTTCTCCGTTTCCGCGAAGCGTTTAGCTGCTGTCATGATGGCATCCCATGTGGATGGCATGCCATCTTTACCCGTTAAGGTGCGGATGAGTTCTGGGTCGTTCGCGCCCTGAATAAAGGCAGCGCGAACAAGATCTTCGCTAATGTTACCCAGACTTGGCTTCTTCGAGTTGAAGCGAGTGATGAAGTCTAGCAAAGATTCATCTTTTTCTCGAATGCACTTGAGGATTGTCCATTGCTCCTCGGTATACTTTCTTTGCTGGCTGAAGTGTTGGCTAAACTTCTGTTGGAAGTCTGCCCAGTCGTAGATGTGGTTGACCGGTAGACGATCGAACCACGCTCTAGCAGCCCCGACCAGTGTCATTTGGAACATGTAACACCATGTAGGTTCCGTCCAACTACTGACGGTTGCCCCCGCTATGAATCTGTTCAAATGGTCATCTGGGTCGGATATACCATCATATGTGCCTATACTGGACATTTGTTTGGCACTTTTTGGGGCAATTGCTTCCGCAATGTCCCTTGCAAATTTGGACGTTCCCGCATTTGCAACGTTCGGTCTGAATGTCTTGGAGAAGTCTCGTGGACTTCCACCTGTGCTTTTTGGTTTGAAGGCTTGTCCAAAATGCCTTCTCGGTTGGGAGTCCGTTTCCTTACGCTTCCCTTTTGCCCTATGGCGAGGGTTCGCGTCGGAGTCGGACTCCGAGTCATCGTCCCAATATCCTTCGAATTCGTCAGCCTGTTGGACGGAACGCAAGCGTTCGTCCAACTCAGCTTGGAATTCCTTTTGACGTGCCTCCGCCCATGCCTTAACCTCATCGAGTGTTTGGCGGGGGAGTCTTGTTCGTTTCTCTAACTGGGTATCGGTGATTCCCAGTGAGCGATTATTTACTACACTTGCCCCAGCTTGGGTAACTGGGGTAGTGTTCGTAAAATTTACTTCACTTGCCCCGGCTTGGGTAGCCGGGGTAGTGTTTGTAAAAACTGTGTTGCCGGTATTCCCCCCAGTAGCTGGGGTTGTGGTTACCGGAGTTTCTTTAACCATCTTAGAAGTTTGAAAAAACTGGAGAAGAATAAAGTTCGGATGGCGCCAATGAAGAAACACTAGCGACGAGTGATTGTCGCCGTTTAAATAGCACCGACGAGTATGTGACTGTGTGAATAATGATAAAGTCGTCGAATAAAAAGGCTTTGAGAACATGATTCCTACCTTTTGTGGGTTTGAAGATCTGGGTTTGTTGAATGAAGTTGAGAGGTGTGTGGGTTTGAAGATATGGGTTTTGGTTTTAAGATCTGGGTATGTTGAATGAACTTGAGTGGTGTGTGGGTTTGAAGATTTGGGTTTTGGTTTGAAGATCTGGGTATTTTGAATGAAGTTGAAAAGTGTGTGGGTTTGAAGATCTGGGTTTTGGGTTTTGGTTGCCATGTAAGCTACCACATAAGGCATAACTTGAGAACAAAGCGTGCCACGTAATCAAGTTTTTGCCAACTAGACATGCCACATAAGCATAAGACTAACGGAGTTAAGATCCGTTAGTCGCGGCCCGTTAAAAACAAATACACAAATAGTTGGTACTGCCAGCAGACAAGCGTAAAGTTGGAACTAATATTTACCAATAGGGCATAGTTTGGATTATTTAAAACCAATTTTCCTAATCTATTTGACTTGTTTGTGTTCATTTATATTCTTTCAAGTTTATTAATGTTCGTTTATGTTTTTTTGTGCGTATTTGTGTTATGTTTGTGAATTGTTCATTTAAGTTTTTAACAAATGAACACGAAAAAAAAATTTCTTTTCAATCAATTGTTCTTGTTTGGATAAAGTTATATAAACAAACATGAACATGCCCTCGTTTTACGCGTTCAATTTTGTTTACAGACCATTTGGCACATAGTGCACAATCTTGGACTAGCATAGCCACCAAAAGAAAACGAACTGTAATGTATGCTTATCATATTACACTGTATCTAAAAGACGGAGATCAGACCATAACTTTCGGCCTAGAATTTGATGTCGCACAAAAAATATAAAGAAACTAATATTCGTAACTTATAAAGGTGTAGCAACACAAGCCCGGATTTGTTAGGAACATAATTATACCGTTCGACTATTTGACGAAGATGAAGACTAAATTTTAAATTTAATTTAATTTAATTTAATTTCACTTTACGTGATGTTTTTTTTAACTTTTATTTATGACTAGTAATTTTACGATTATCTTATTTATTAGGTAATCTTTTAAATAGTCATGCTCCGGTATACTCCAATCTCCAATATACTTCTAAGGTTACGGCTTATACTCTAACCCCTTTTAACTCTATATAAGCAACATATCACATGTTTTTCTCTCTTTCACTTCATCTCACCCAAAAGATTTGGTTTAATCCATTTAACTCCACCTCATTCCTATTAATTGTTAATTTGATATATTGTTCTTTGCTTTTAACCCGTGAAAAGCATAATCCATGGCATTTTTTTAACAAATTTAACACAAGTGGAGATTGGTTTAATCCATCTTTAAAGTGTCATGTCATAATAATTTATGTTGAGCGTTAGAGTATACCCCATGGCCTAAGACCATGTGTAGTGGATGGAGCCTCTATGGGGGCCGTTATGCCCCATGTGGCGCCACGTCGCCATAGGGGCTTTATAGCTAAAATGGGTGTAGTCGATATAGCCATTCAAATCATTATATTATTATATTTTATAAAAAATGATAATAACAAGCCCACCAATCACCTTCCAACAATTTCCCTCTACCGGCGCTATGTGGGAAGCCCCCCCCCCACCCCATCCCACCCGCGCATATAGCGCCCTGGGGGGGCGGTGTTCCCGGCGATATGGGAGTTCCTTGGGGGTGGGGTGTGCCCCATTACACATGGTCTAAGACTAAGGGGTATACATCCCTCAACACCATTTCCCTCATTCGTCACGTCTGCGCCACGTGAACATCCTCCATCACTCAACACCCTTCAACCCTATGGGTAGGGGTGTTCAAAAGAATCTGTATCCGAATTATCCGACTATCCGTATCCAAACTATCTGAATTTTCGAGTATCCGAAAGTTCATATTCAGATAACAATTTTAGTATTTCTCGGATAGTTAGGATATCCGAAGACTAAATTATTTTTTAATTTTATTTTATATACCAATTAAGTACATGAGAGATTTGGAAGTAAGAAACCCTAGATCTAAAAGAACATATGCCGCTCTTGTTCTCTCTTTCGTTCAACAAAGACCAGCGCCATCGTCAACCACCAAGTCACCTATCGTTGATCGACCTTCGGCAGCCCCAGTCTCATGAAAATCGACCTCCATCTCTGTTCTCTCTCTCCATCGTCTCTCATGTCTCTCCAATAAGGCATTTCAGATTTATAGTAGTTGTTCATTTGTTAGATAATTGATTACATTTTGTTCAGATTTGTTTGTTGGATTGTTAGATTACATACTTTGCTTGTTTATATGTTAGATTATTATACATCAGATTTTCTATAGTTTGATTATTATACATCAGATTTGTTATAGTTTTGTTAGCTTTCTTTTTTTGTTTTGCTCCATATTTTCGGATATTCGTTTCATTATCCGAACGGATATCCGAAATTGATATCCGAACTTCCGATATCCGAAATTTTGGATACGGATTTGGATAGTGAAATTCACTATTCGAAATGCTCGAATATACGACACTCCGGATATTCGCCTTTGAACACCCTACCTATGGGTATACACAATTTTTTCATTCTTCATTTTCTTTTTTTCTTTTTATTTAATACAATTTTTATATTAAAAATATATCCTTAAAACTATAATATTTAATAAAATAAATTAAAATGCTTAAATTAAAAAAATAGAAACGATTACATAATTAAAAAAATACTAACCATAAACTAAAAAAATAATAGAAAGTAAACACAAATAACTTAAAAAACACTAAAAACTAGAAAGTTAATTTGTATTTGGCCAATTTTATGTTTCAATGCCAACGCCAAGTCGGGAACTTGTACGTAAGATGGCTAAGATCTCGCGTTAAGAGATCGAAATCTTTCTGCCCTGCCTTGTCTTTCAGTTTGGCCTCCGTTAAACGAACCTTTTCCCGTTCTAGGGGTGTGATGTGATGCGTTTATATGGTTAAAGATGGGAGATTTAGCTTTTGCTCAAGATTGTGTTTTAAATTTATAAAAGTGATTTATACTAAGACTATAAACACACAAAATAGGCAAGTATACCTATCGTATATGTAGAATAGTATTGGTAAGAACCAAGTATCGATCCGTGGTCACAAATATTTCTAATAATAAATCTCCATTTTACTTTAATTGGAGAGTTTTAATCATTTTGGGGTTAATTTTTAAACTTTAAGAGAAATACTTATATATAATATATAGGTGAACAAAATGATAAATTATAAATGGGTAAATCAATTATATGAAGGTTACCATCTAAGATCTAGAATCCACTCCATTCTTGTGTGGTGATTAATAAGTAAACATGTGATAAACTTGCCTTAATAATTTATGATAGAATAGTCCCTTATTTTAAAGTGAACATATTCTATGACATAAAATAAAGTAGCATGCATATTTTTAAGTCTATCCTTGCTTAATCTCATACTACCACGAGAATGTCAATTTAAGTAAGCAAGTAGTTTAGAAAAGTAGAAAGATTAGGATTGACTTCAATATCTCAAATACAAATTCTAACAACTTCGGGTGATTGTAGTTGGCTCACACAACCTCCTCTTGGTTGATTTAATTAGGTTATAATTACACATTCCATTAACATATGATTTCTTTAACTAGCATGATAACCTAAGCAATCATGTTAACAATTTTATTTCAGAATTACCAAAACTAGATAAATAGATCATAGCTTATATCTCATCATTTCTAAGTACAATATAAGGATCCATGTTTTATCTTGAATAAGTTATCAAGGTATTCTTTTTACCATTTCTAGTCTCCAAGAACATGAGTGAATCATGAATGATTGTTAATCATCAACCTTGATGTGATGAGTTAAAGTGATAAAACATTTGTTTTATCAAAGAATATTTGCAAAATAACCATGTACTTTACCAAATTAAATCACATATTTAACATAATCAAGTAAAACAAAGCTTCTTCATAGAAATTAGATGGTAACCGGAGTTTAGCTCATAATGAGCATGGTTATGAACATCAAAAGAGATGAAGATAACAAACACATGATCAAACTAGAAAATCTAGCCAAATGTGGATGAATCTTCCTTCTTCAATGATGATGGATGATGGTGATGATGGATGATGATGATGATAACCTCCAAGACTTCAAACTCTTTACAAGATCTTCAATATGAGTATAATGTGGGTGTTTTTATAAGTGAAACCCGTATAGAATTTTCTTCAAGCACACTTGTTGAATGCAACATGCTCCACTATTTATAGGCAGTCTGGGTGATCAGGCACGACCCTTTGTAATGGGAGGCACGCCCACGTGTCCATCTGTCCTCTCGCATTTAATGCTCTGTCAGATCGTACATGATGACTCACCACGGGGGCGTGCTTCATGAGGCACGACCCCGTGTTTTTGGTGTCTTGTTATATTTTCTTTTGTCTTATCTGAAAGGTGACCAAGGCCCCGTGCTTTTTGAGGCACGGCCCTGTGTTCGTCTGTCAAGTATTTTTTCTTTTCTTGCAGAATTTTGTCTTTTCATGCACAGGAAAGCATGGGGCGTGTTCCATGAGGCATGGGGGCGTGTTTCACTATTTTCTTGGGTTTTCTTTGAGTTTTATTTGGCTTTTCGTTCGTTTCTTCGTTTGAGGTTTGAGTTTACCTGAAACTACATTTTAACATGATAAATAGCTTTGTGAACTATATTATTTGATAGAAGTTGCAGTTTTTAGAATTTATTTTATGCTAAAAAGATGTATAGTTTTATATACATCAAACATCCCCACACTTGAACCTTGTTTGTCCTCAAGCAAGCTACTTATAAATATTCTCTAAAACTAGCAAGTTAGGACCATAGGTTAAACATCCCCAACAGAGTTACAACAAAATAGGAACAAAATAACCAACCTTAAATCATATAAATATATGTAGTGATATATAAAAAGGTGATTTGTTTTTATGAGCTTCCGTTTATGTAAAACGTCACGTTCTCACAATGTTCACTCACACTCGGTTTTATATCTGATCATACCTGTAATATATGTATGTGAACACTCTTAGCCAAAATGTAACATGTGTAAATAAGCTTGTAACAAGTTTAAATCTCCACATTTGTGAAGGGTTGCATAGATCAGAAGGTAATATGGGTTGGTTTTGTGTGAGTAGGGATTTGGTATTTTGTGGTGGCTTAAGGGTTTAGGGTAATGAGGATGAGGATGGTAAATACAACTTCTGCTGATAGTCGGGAGTTTTAAGATCTCTTCAAGGGTTAGCTTATTTCTCCCGATTGCAAAATCTTTTTTTTTTGAGAAAATTACGATTTGCCTCCTTGGGTAAAATCGTCGGGGCACCATAAAACCCTGAAAACTAAATTGCGCTTGTTGGACCCTTATCTTTCTCCGGCGGGCTCAATTTGACCCTTTCCTTCAGTTGACCGTCTGTTGACCTGTAAAAAATGTTTAAATTATGTTTTTACCCCTAAGCCTTTAATTCGGTTTAAAAATAATCATCCAAAATCATGTATATGCCGGGATTCGAAACCTAGACCTCCGGTTTAACATCGAACCAAAGCTACCACTTGAAATAAGTTAGTGTTTGGTATAGCTATACAACATAAAATATATATTACCACTATTATCACTTCATCTTCTCCAATTATAGTTAGGGTTCCCTAAGTTTTAAATCCAAACAATTTAATCTCCTTATCCATCCTGGAACACAACAATGCCACCAGCAAATTCTCATTCAGATTCAGTCATCCTCCACAATCTTCATTACTGAACCTCCTAAACCCTAACCCTAATTTCATCCTGATTCAACAACATCACCAATGGACCTCACCTGTCTACAATTAACCAAATGCATATATAATTCCAATCCAACTCATCATCATCCTAAGGTTTCAATTTCAAATCCGAGATATTTCCAGTGGGGTACTTCAAAATCCGATACAGTCGTCTCCACGACGTCGTCCTTTTACAATGCGGATGCAGATTTGAAAACGTGGATGCATAATAACGGCTTGCCTCCGTCGCACCCCGTCACCGCCGCCGTCTCCACACCACCTCTCCGTCGCCACACCATCTCTTCATCGCGGTGACATTTTTTTGAATCTAAAAGACAAAGACTTGTTTCCGTTAACCTTTTGTATTAATATATTGTGCTTATCTTGATATTGGTTGTCACACCCCGACCAAATGCGACGGAACATGCCGAGGTGCAACAGATTGCCCAATTACACAAGACATTATTTAAAGTGACAATATTTAATAACTCAATTAATTTCACAAAATCATAACGTCACATAACAATATTCATACAATAATCATAACAAAATATAGCAAATAATATATTGTTCATTTTTGCTAATATCCTAACGGTCTTTGATAGCATTTTCTCCAAGTCTCGAGTCAACCAAAAGTCAAACATGTAACATTGCATAAAATAAAGTTTATCAACACAAAGGTTGGTGAGCAATTCATGGTTTTGAACAAATCTATATATAATAGGAAATTCCACAACTTGTATACGAAACAATAAATAATAACAATAATTTGGATAATGAAATCTTTAATAAAAATACATTAACGACACCTTGCTAAAAGGGGATGCCAAATAGACTAGGATTTATATGAAATCGTTAATAAGAATACATTAATGACACCTTTCTATAAGGGGATGCCAAATATACTCGGATTAATGAATCAACCAACCAAACGCGGTAAACACATTAGCAATTAAGCATGTAAGCATATACCACCAAATTGAGCATTTATTTAAGTAAAGTATACAATAAAGTTTGTGGTTTAAGACTCAAGTATAAAACATTTAGTTTGAATAAGTATGCAATATCACCCCCAAAACAAAAGATGCAATATGGGGTATGAAAGTACTCACGTTCAAGTAATAAACTTGAAAGATTAGTGATTTGAAGATTAACCAGAACGACGAGGTTTAACGAGCAAAGCTAATGTGTTAAAAGTAGTCTAATTATTATTAACTAAAAATAAGCTAATCTAGACACTGAGTAATAATTCTAGACCCTTAACTTAACTAAAACTACAAATTGACAAGTGAAACGGTCGACTCTAGTACAGCTAAGTAAATCCGGATATCGAACCCACAAGACTCTTTAAATTACGTTAACTAGCTAACTTAGACTTAACTATTGACACGACTATTTATTTATTATTATTAAGGTGGATTTTACTAATAACTATATTTAACTAATTAAAACTATTTAATAAAACTTAAGACGACTTAACCTGGACTTTATTCGGATGATGACGAACAACCACCTAGGCTAGAATCTCTAATTTATCAATTATCAAATGGTTGGAAAATGCTAAGTTATGGAACTAGGATCTTAAACTATTCACTTAATGGGAAACCGAACAGGACCATTGACCCTTCTCAAGAAGACACCTATGGAATCCTAATAAGCTATTAAAATTACCAAGTTTAATTATACTCCCTTACGGTCGTTAATTTATTTTATGACAAGTACCTCTATAAGAAATCCTACCTTACAGCGCGGAAATCAAAGGTAGTTTAAAGAATTCACTCGACTAGATAAACAAAGCTGATAAATCAAACCTAGACGAACTCCTTACGAAGAACTAAATCTAGCAATTTAAACAACCAAGACTTATCATATAATCTATCACATTCCAGCTATTTAGATTAGCAGCACACTTAAGTCTACTTGATTTACTAATATTGTTCCTATGGTATTATTGCAAATCAACCATAAACTAGTCAAAAACACACAGTAGATGACCTAACAAAATCCTATTATATGACAGACAATCACCAAGGAAACTGTGAAACAATAAACTCACCAAACAAACCTAAGCACACATATGCATCGAACGAATAAAAATAAAACTCTTACTTTGTCATAAATCCATAAACGAAAACAATATCCAAACCAAAATCCAAAATCAACAAAAGTTCATCATAAACCTAGGCGGTCTAAGGGTTTAGCCAACAACCATACTCAAAAAACAAAAGAAAATAAATTGGTTCAAATAATGAATTCATAAAGAAAACAATAAATTCAAACCAATAATAATGATTCTTGGTTGAGTAGGTGTTAAACCCGGACGCTCTCCGCTCGAACCAACGAGTTCCTCCTTCTCTTTTGATCTTTTACGTTGAACTCTCTATTTCCGTAGGGTTCTCTTCTGTGATGATCCCCCTCCACCCCAAACAAAAATAATATAATATTTATATTGTTATTATAGCCGACTTCCGTTTGTTTATTCATAAACCTCGTATCCCTCTTTCAACTTGGGCCTTCAAATGTTACCTACTTGTTAACTTATTAAATTCATAATCATATTCCTAGGCCCAATAATCCTCGTTGATTTATGTTTTTCATCTTGGATCCTCTATCATAAAGTGGGCATGTGATATTAAATTTGTTTCAACCGTGGTCAGAATCTTATGCCTAAAGAAATTGACACATGAATAATTAATTCTCATAATTCTTCATAATTACTTTAACTTCAAGATTTACGATGTCTCTCAAAACCTTTAAAACTCAAATATGAACTTAATTGAGTATAGTTAATAAAAAACAACTCCAAATCAACTCAAAAGTATAAGGAATATTTATGTACGAGTATGTATATTTTAGACCATATCAAAAGCCTAAATAAAAGAAAGTCTTGAATTAGGAAGGTTGTCTTGAAAGTCTTTAGGATAACATAAATGTTAAGGAATGTAAACAATTAAAGTTTAAGGTTTAAAACGTTACTATTTAAGAAATTATAATACTAGCCCTTTAAAAATGTAAGTTTGCTCGAAACCGGGTTAAAGTATCTAACCTTAATATTTAGTCAACCTATGTTAAGTAATAAGGTGGGTGAAAATGCAAGAATGCAAGTCCCTTTATAATATAGGTACTAAAATGGGTTTTAACGAGTGTTCGGTTTGTTGGTTCGGGTCTTGATAATTGGTCAAACCCAAAGTCAACTTTCCAAAATAATGAATGTTATGAGATAATTCAATAAAATTTAATAAGACTTAACCAAGTATGTGGTTCTATTGTTTTTTAGAACTAACAACGTCCGTTAAGCGAGTGTTTGGTTTTGTCGGTCCAAACTTTGTTATAAAATAAAGTTGGATCCAACATTTTCATGTACTTAAGAAAATATTTAAAATCAATTCGTAAAGTACTTTTAAAGATTTATACAAGTCTTGATATCTAAAAACACACTTGTGTGTCTTAAGCGAGTGAAAGACGGTTTAGTTCGGTTTGGTTCGATTTTCATCTCACAATAAGTTCATAGATGGTTTCCACATGCCCAAATATCAAAGAACTTGTATAATAATTTATAAATGAAGATACTTAAGTTTTACAACCAAAAAGTTAACAATAAAGTCATTAAAAGAAAGTTCGGTTTTCGGTTCGGATATTGTTTCAGGTTAAGACCGAGGTAAGATTCTACTAACCCATAACCATAGAACTTATAAAATAATTTTAGTAACTTAAATCTAACATAAAGCATGTTTATAATTGCTAGTAAACAAGTTCGGTTTACGGTTTAGAGCTATTTACGGTTAAACCGAGGCTAGTCTCTTCAAACCCATAACCATAGAACTTCATAAATATGATGTATAAACTAAAATGAGCAGAAGTTAAGCATGGTTAATATGTATAAACAAGTTATATAAGTGTATATATATATATATATATATATATATATATATATATATATATATATATATATATATCAACGACTACGAAAGTCCTCCATAAAGCCTTGCCTTGCGAGGCCCGACACTCAATCGACCGAGACTGGAAAAGTGACCACCAAAGGTAACAAGGGTTGGATACTATATATATGTTGTGCCATAAGTCTCAAGTATTAATTAGACTAAGTTAACTAATTAAAATGCAAAACTTGGTCAGTTTGACTTTTGAAAGTCAAACCTTCAAGAACAATGAAAAACAACCTTAAAGAGCCTTGAATTTTGGAAGAGGGCCATGTATTTATAGGATAAGCTCAAATGGGTTAAACAAGTGACCAATTTGATGCTCCCGGATGCTCCCGGCCAAAGGGTACCCAGTGCCGATCCATGCGCTCACCTAACTGATGGATCTCCCGTCTTGTCTCTGTATACTACGCGGCACGCTGTGCTTCAGAAGCAGCAATCTGCCCTGATAACTTGTCAAAGGAAGCGGTAGTGTGAGTCTGAATTCGGTCAATATATAGCCCCTTGAAAGAGTACTGGCTACGATATGACTAGCTAGGGCCGGCTCCTGATTATGGTGGGCCACCCTGCTAAGAGTAAGTGTGGCGGAGGGCCTGTCATGGTGGTGATCCAGTCCTCCTCTCAGGTATGTCATTAATGGTAATCTTAGCGGGGTCCTCAAGATCCCAGATCTGGTTGAGGGAATCCTGAAATCTCCACTTTAGTGGGTTTCTTTTAATTTGCTGGACCATTTGCATACTGATACAGAAGTTGAGATCCAGTGCAATTGAATTCGGGCTTCATGTTCCTTCGCGATCTGCACGATAGGATTTATAAAGCTTGTAGATCCAGGCACCACCAAAGATCGGGGTATTCGGGCTCTTTGCATTTGCATTCGTTTTAAACAGCAGACAAAACAGGTACGTGATATTGCATGGTACCTCATTATTGATGCAATAAAGTGCCCACAATGTTAGAACCGAGCCCCGGTGCGGAAGCGTGAATAATCAGTATTAACGGTGGAGCTCGGATCCGGGCTAGAATCATAACACGTATTCACTCTTGAACAATAATAATGGACAGATGTGGAGAGTTCGTTTCGATTAATAATAATCAATAAAGTAGGATGAACAATTGTATGTAATCGAAACAAAATAGATAGATGTAGTAGTATAATTTCATTAACCGAATGATTGTTATGAAGAACACTCATACATACATTCATACATACAAAGGAACGGCCACCCGGGGAGATCTCTTCCCCAGGGGCAAACTCTCTTAATACAATAATAAATATCACAATGGACACATTACCTAAACAAATCACCTAAATCATCTATTTATACTAGTCTTGTGCCTTGTTCTTCACTCCACCGTTACTTAGATAAGACCAAAAGAATAAAATATAATATAATATTTCACCCAACAAATTCTTCAATTACTCATTATAATATCTTGTTGTCTTTCTTTAATTTCTCATTATAAACGAGTTACGATTCGATGCGTCAGTCTAAAATATAATTCCCAACAATCTCCCCCTTAGACCGATGCCATCGAATCATTTTCACGATCACCTCATAACCCGATGCCTTTCATAGAAATTCCTCCCTCACAATAAACGTCTCCCATTTTCTATTTCAAATCATATTCTCTTTATCTCTTTTTGATATAGTTGTATATGCATAAGATCGAGGATTCAAACTTCAATGATCAAATACGAGTTAATCCGAAACCGCAAAAGGAAATAAACTCAAATTTTTATCTAAAGTGAGTCTTTCACTTGATTCGACCAAAATTTGCAATGAAATTCCATATTATTTTTCTCCCCCAATTTCGTTGCAATGTCATAAACGAATGTGTCCTTAAATCAAGTGTGGGTGAACATCTTCAATTCAAACAATCTTGACCATCCCTATCAAGATTGTTGAAGTTGTGAAATTTTGTTCTTGTTGAAGTTGTGAAATTTTTGCCCAATTTTTGAAGTTGTGAAATTTTTGTTCTTGTAAGCACCTTGTTGAAGTTGTGAAATTTTTGTGATTTTTGCCCAATTTTTGCTCAAAAAGTCTTCAAAAATAACCAAAATACCCCTCGTTGACCCGTCACATACAACGGCTGAGTTGACCAGAAAAGTCACTTCCAAACAGTCACTCATACTTGGGAAAACATTTTTCATTAAGAACACTCACGGTCAAAATGTCTACGGATAAGCGAGTATAAATTCATTTTTTCATTTTGACCCGTTTGACTTTGAAAGTCAGCTACATCAATATCTAAAATTTTCTTCCAAAAACTTGAAATATTTCACAAACACAAACTTTTTGTTCACTAGCACATAGTGTGCTAGTGATTTCATGAAGGTTTTCATTACTAGCACAAAGCATGCTAGTGAGCAAAGAGTGTGCTCGAGCCTCCATACTTAGAAGATTTTCCATCAAAACTCATGATATGCTCGTGCACACAAGTTGTGCTCGAGATGAATATTGATATGCTCAATAAAACAGGATGTGCTCGAGACTTAAAACATCACATGCTTGACAAACACTTATGTACTCGAAATAAAAATTAAGTGCTTGTGGTCAAAGTTATGTGCTCGAAGCCTTAAGAACTTATCTTTTTGTTCTTGGGCTTGAATCACTTAACATTTCGAGCATATAATCCTCGTACCTTCGGTATTAGAACATGTACCAGCTATAAAAAGATTGAAATACCCTTGTAAATAATCAGCCCGTTAACAGCACCTTTTAACAACATTAAATCTTAAATCATCAAATTTCAATGCATTTTTGGCTGGTTTAAGTAGCAAAATCAGCATGTTCAGCTCGTATATCAGCAAAAACAGCAACGAATCAGCAATATTCAGCACGTTTTCGTTCGTTCAGCAATTTTCAGCACTTAAACAGTGCGTTTCAGCACGTTTTCGTTCGTTTCAGCACTTAAACAGTGTGTTTCAGCACATTTTCGTTCGTTTCAGCACTTAAACAGTGCGTTTCAGCACGTTTTTGTCGTTTCAGCAATTTTCAGCACTTAAACAGTGTGTGTTTTCGTTCGTTTCAGCACCTAAACAGCACGTTTCAGCACTTTTTCAGCTCGTTTAATCACAAATCAGCAAGTTTTCAGCAACGAATCAGCAGTTTCAGCTAATTCAGCTCGTTTTGACCCGTTTTGGCAGCAAACCAGCAACAAAACAACGTTTAAATAAGATTATATCAAAAAGTAAACGAGCACGTTTCAGCAGCCCACGTATCTTATATCAACAGTAATTTTCGTCTATGCAGCGACTGATTGTGAGCTGCACTTACTTGTTGAATTGGCTGCAACTACTTACTCGAACACATGTTGAATTTGTTCGTTAATCAGTCAATGTGTACTCGTGAGCTGCTGCAGTTTGTTTCAATTAACAAGACTACCATTTGCTACAGATGTTTGAAATAATAATTCATTCAGGAATAATTACATCAGCAGCAAATTGACAAAAACACCCCTAGAATGTTCATAATCAACAGCTGCACATTATTAGTTACTGCAACTCTGCTCGTTAACTAAGATCAGCATCATTAAAACTTGTTAAATTTTCATTTGCAGCTGCAATACGTACTTGTCGAACACATAACATAATATCTTTGTAACTGTTCGAGATTTATCAAACTCTTTGTGAATAAAATTATGCGGCATCAGATTTTACCTAATACCCATCTTTCCATTGCTGCAACAGATAACAAATCATCAGTTGTTGCAATCGTAAACATCCAGATCAGCAGTATTCAATTCGTAAATACGCATATCATCAACTTGTTTGAATACTTAAATATGCATCAGCAGCTGTTGTATATGCCAAATTAACATCAAACTGATCGTATATGCCAAATTAACATCAAACGCACGTAACCAGCAGCAACATCTATCTAGAAAACATAAATCTGTACGAGACGCGCATATCAGTAGCACAAGTTAATGTGAGCAGCAACAACAACTTTATCAGCAAATATCAAATTCGAGTACTTAATTTGTTGATGAAATCTGATCTTTTGCATAAGCATTTCTTAACTGTTTGAATCCATAAACCGTTTGTTTGTTACAGCAGCTACATCATATCAGTAACAAAAAAAGTTACTAAACAGCCTTATAAAACCCTTGCATCAGTAACTGTTCGTGAGTGGATTCCAGCCCCAAATAGCTACTAACTATTCACGAATGAACTGTTTCTACTCCTGAATGAACATATCAGCAACAACATACTCATGAACTTTCAGCAACTATATACTCGATAAAACCTGTGCAGTCTACCGTAAACACAATTATGTACTCGTGAATTAATCAACAATCTCGAACACTTAATCAATGCTTCTCGAATCAGAACACATCACAATTATCCTCAAATCAAATTGTCAATCATCAACAGGTCATAGTAATCCGAATTTGACTTTTCCCCAATTTAGAACATATGAACCCTAAATTCTTAGATCCTAAATTGAGCACTTGTTAGATGAAATTAATCATAGAAATCAGTCCATATCATTATGAAATCATCATTCTAACAACAATCTATCATCAATTTCATCAAATAATCAGATCTAGAACATCAAATATAAGTGGGTTCGACCTAAAAGGAACCGAAATCAATAGATCTGGACGAAACCGAATATATAAACATGAAATTGATGTTGAATCTCCGAACTAATCATCGACTCAAACATCAATCCACATCAATAATCCTTCAATTATCAAAGTTCATCCAAATCCATGAAAAAACCCACGAAAACTTCAACAAACTTGAAGTTTAACGTCCATGGCGGATTCAAGAGAGAATTGAATCAAATTCAGCGGTTAGTCTGACTGATTCGGTAACCTCGCTCTGATACCAATTGTGAGAACCGAGCCCCGGTGACGAAGCGTGAATAATCAGTATTAACGGTGGAGCTCAGATCCGGGCTAGGATCGTAGCACGTATTCACTCTTGAACGATAATAATGGACGGATATGGAGAGTTCGTTTCGATTAATAATAATCAATAAAGTAGGATGAACAATTGTATGTAATCAAAACACAATAGATAGATGTAGTAGTATGATTTCATTAACCGAATGATTGCCATGAAGAACACTCATACATACATTCATACATACAAAGGAACGGCCACCCGGGGAGATCTCTTCCCTAGGGGCAAACTCTCTTAATACAATAATAAATCTCACAATGGACACATTACCTAAACAAATCACCTAAATCATCTATTTATACTAGTCTTGTGCATTGTTCTTCACTCCACTGCCACTTGGATAAGACCAAAGAAATAAAATATAATATAATATTTCACCCAACAAATGCTTCAATTACTCGTTATAATATCTTGTTGTCTTTCTTTAATTTCTCATTATAAACGAGTAACGATTCGATGCGTCGGTCTAATATATAATTCCCAACACACAAATCTCTCAACCCCACGACCCCCTCGCTTTGGCCACACTGAGTGACTCTGTGCTCAACAAGCGGTGAATGTAACGCATCAATGGGTCGTGTAAAGCAGTGCTCTTGGTGCTGCTTGAATAATACTATTCATCTCCATAACTCAACTGTTCCCATGCTTGTATCCTGTGTTTCCTGGTTCACTTGTTTCTTGGCCATCTTCTTCCGCAAAAGTCATCCCGGCCTCATACCATAAAGGAGTGTCGGTTTCATCAGACGAGTAAATGCCCAAATCGATCACCAATTGTGTGACCGAAGTATTATAACATGCTCCACCGATTCTAAACTCAATAGCCTCTTTGTCCCACATATACAAGTCCTTCGTTTTCATTGAGAATGAGGCCAAAAAGTCAAAATTGGTCAAAATTGTCAAAATTGCCAACAAAGATTGAAGCACGGCCGGTGTAAAGGGAGGCACGGCCCCACGTTTCTTGAATGTTGGCAGTTTTGACTATTTTGACCAATTTTGACTTTTGGTTGACCGGCAGTGGACCACGGGGTGTGTTTTGTAGAAACACAGCCCGTGTTTTTAATCCAAATTTTGAAAATGTTAAGATTCGAACTAGCATTTCAACCTGGTTCTTGAGAAATATCATCCGGGTTTGATTCTTATGGTATGGGTTGTTAAAAACCCGGACCCGAATGATTTTCTTCACAAACTCTTTCAATCCTAAGTTCTAAACAATTCAAAATCCTAAACTAGAACAACTAAGTACTCTATCATTCGGGTTTTGACTCGATTCAAAAACGGGTATGTATTTCGCTTTGGGTCCCGTTTTTAACCCTATTTTGACCTAGAATGATGAAATAGAGTCATAGAATCATCAAATTGACATAACTTTTGTTGAGAATCAAAGGTTTGAAGCAAAGACTGAAATGAAGGGTGGAAGTTCGCAGGTTTTCGGAAGGGGGCGGAGTATGTTTTTAGGGTTAAGTTATGAGGAATTTGATATTTTAATAAATATCTCGTAACTGCACAGTAGGTTGGGGCACGACCCCGTGCTTTGAGAAGCACGACCCCGTGTTGCAAATAGCAGTCAGGTCCTTTTGTTTATCCGATGGCTATTTTTTTAATTGATTTTTTTTGAAGATTAAGGTTAAAAGCATAAAAGCCAATAAAATTCCATTAACTTTTTCAAACATTACACCGAAAATAAAACAACATGTACCGAGAAACATAAGAACTAGCTTATTTGATAACACATCCTAGGATCACAAGACAAAGCTTATCCTACTCGAAACTACTAACGACCACCATTCTTGAATAGATCTTGTATGTGTGGTGGGGATCTCTTTGCTTCCAAGAGCTTGGAAAGCTTTTTGTCGAGCTTCACTATTTCTCGGTTAAGGAAGTTAAGCTTGAAATCCACATCTTTGTTGTGACTTTAAACATTGTGGAAGTTTTTGAACCTCAGTAGTTCGACCTTGTTAGTTAGTTCGATCAAGTGAGCCTCCACTTGAATGTTTCTCTCGACTTAGTCTCTCATTATACTCTAAAGCCTCCCTCATGATTTCTTCTTCAAGGTGTGAAGAACATTCACCAATTTTGAATTTCCTCATTGGTTTCCATTCCATTATTTTGTTATCCATTTGAGGAATTTTTAGTTTGGTATGAATGAAATAGTGAAGATGGCTTGTAATATATAGAGAGACTGGAACGTCGAGCACGACCCGTGTAACAGGTTACACGGACCCGTGTTTTTGAAGGAATAAATGTTTATGATTCAGAGAATTATACGGCTTCAGCGCGTATCATGTTGAAGATTCTACGGTGACAACGGTGTATAATGATGCACGGCCCGTGCTCTTGGTCACTGGAATTTTATCTTTGATTTTCAGCAAAACGTGAGAGCAGGAATTTTTGGAATGATGTTTAAAATGTTAATTGAAAAGTTTTAACGTCCTAAAATTACTTTTCATTAATAATAAGTCCTAAACATAGAGTCGGGGTAAGCTCAAATATCCAAAAACATTAAATTAGGTCGATTAAGCCCGAATATCCTAAAACATTGTTGGAACCCTTGATTCGTATCAATAACAATAACAGATCTCAGATCTGTGACTAATTGATTAATACGTTTATATATAGATCTAGCTCATAATTACTATAGATTAGGTGTTATATGTTTGTATATTATCAGTATAAGTGTAATCGTAATCGTATAATGTTAGGTAGAATCTTGAGAGAGAAGTTTGACAGAGGTTCGATAATTAACTCAAAACTTAAATTAAAACGGTGAACAGTGTTCACTATATATAGAAGAAGATCTGGTTCGCTAACATCCTCTAGCGAACCAGACTCTCCTTCGTTACATACATTAAAATAGCGAAACACCCCCTGATTCGTTAACATCCCCTAACGAATCAGGAGGGAATACTTTAATGTCTAGTTCGCTAACATCCCCTAGCGAACTAGACTCTAACTTAACGAACTGGCTGATAAATAAACTATTTATTACATTAAACAATAAATAAAACATTAACGATAAATACAAAGACTCAAGAAGCAAAACCGTGCACTAACAAACACCCCCTCGTCTTGAGCTCTTTGTCTTTAACTTATTTGAAGTGCTTGGACTGCCAGTCTCTGCAACTATGAATTACATGCTCATGACACACACGAACAACACGTTGGAATTGCATAGCCAGGTCATAGTCTTCTTGGCGTTCGAACAAGATCTGCTTCCTGTGGAGCACGTCATTGTCGGTCTCTGATAAATTAACCAACCACATCGGATCGATTATCTTTATAAGCTCAGTTTTCAGACCTCTACCGAGAACAATGACGGCCTCGCCGGTACGATTGTAATAGTACCAGCGGTTGAAAGAGAGATGCATATCTTGAGGCATTGTCTTCACAGGAACCTGCTTCATTGTCTTGGGCGGCTTCACCTTCAGAACAAGTTTCCTCCAGCCAGTCCTCGGATCAATCTCATCGATACGCTTTCGTCTTGGGACTTGGGGCTTGAAGAACTTGAAGCCGTGATTAACCTCAAATAGTAGGTGCTGATAAAACATGCCAGCGGTCTGGTGACCCCCACGATTTATAAATGGACGTCTCGCGAGGGCACGAACATCCCACCGCGGTAAAGTCAGAACGTCTCTTATCTTCTCGTAATACTGGACCCCCTTTTCCCACTTGATTATACATACTTTAAGGTCAGAATCATAAACCCATGAGACAATATCACCATGTACCTTAGAAACGGTCTTGAAGGTAGTCACTTGATTTTCCTTGACCCAAGCTTCAGCTGTATCTTTGCGTTCTAGATCAACGATTCGATGTGCCTTAATAATCTTACCCGCAGCTTTAAACCTGAACCAGCTAATAATTTCTTCAACAGATGGATCATAAGGCTTACCCGTATAAAACCCCTTAACTTTGGACTTCTCTTCAAGACAGTCCTCAGCTTCTTTAATCATCTCTTCATGAAATACCGGAGCTCCTTGATCAACATTTGTGTGTTGATACAAGTCCGGGTACTCATCAACAGTCACATCCTCAATCTCTACGTCCTCATCCTCATAAATAAAATCCGTATTCATCTGAATCGACGGATCAACTTCCAAACCTTCCTCATTCACAACTTCAACATCGGGCTCAGCCTCTAAAGCATTTAACTGATCGTCATTCAGCCCAAGTAGTATAGAAATCTGCTCCCGTGTCAAAGATCTCTCCACAAACTCTCCAACCTCTATCTCATCCCTATTCACCATACTCCTGATCATCCCCGATCCATCCATAAATATCATGGTATCGGCCGCAATCATCTCAAGTGGCTTGGCGGCAGTTGAATCATGATACACAACTATCTGCTTGTCTGTGTTTTCACCCCCACTAGTACCAGCACCTGCATATGATTCGTGAGCTTGTTTCGGCTCACCCCCAGCACCCGACTTGTCAGGATCCTTATCATCATTCTTGAGTCGTTTCAGTGCATCATCTTTAAACGTCAGTTGTAGAATAATTTCCTCCTGCTCTTTCAATTTCACCCCCTGAGACGTAACAATCTCACGGAGGGCCTTAGTCTCCTTTTGGCAAAAAGAAATATACCCCATCTTTCGTCGTTGATTCTCCATGAGTCGTTCTTGATTCTGACGGTCAGCTGCCATTTGGTTTTCATAAAGATGCAACAGATTCAGCAGCATCTCCGTCTGACGGTTTGATGGCATGTTGTATAATGAGGGGTGAACAGGTTGAATCGGTCCTTGAGGTCTAGTGATTCGTATAAACGAAATATCACTAGGCGGAGGTGGAGGAGGATGAGTAGTTGTAGGAGGAGGAGGAGGTCTCATGGATGGTGTTGGGGAGACTGTAGACAATGCAACAGGAGGCCTTGGTATCTCGGTTAACGCCATTTGAGGGATAAGACCAAGCCTTTCATGTGACACCAATGTCGTTGTCAATGTAAGCATCGGAGTGCTAGTAGTAGGCGGCACTGCCGAGCGTTGAGGCGTTGATTGACGTGTTGGTGGAACCCCAATAACTACCCCAGCCCCCTCAGAAACACGTCTCTTTTTCGATGGCTCATCAGTTGCCACCCGCTTTCCCTTTCCGTTTTCTTTCTAGTTGAGCTTTAATGGTGGCTGCTAGAGCAACATCAACTGCATCTTGTTGTTCTTTAAGAGCAGTTTCACCAGCTCCACCATCACCATCATTCCCATCATCATTTCCACCATTATCACCATTATTATTGTTCCCACTTTTTCCCCCTTCACGCTCGGAATCCGAATCATCGTGGATCCATCGCTCATTAGGAGGACATACATAATTCGGATTGATTATATGACCAATCATCCGTTTATCCAGTGGATTCTCCTTTCTATAAGTCAACATTCGATGAACAGTATCAGCAGTCATGTGTTCCTGATGAAGTACATCATTCACTATCGTCTGATCAATAGCCAAATTCGGAATCAAATCTTGAATAATAAGCTGTAGAAAACGAGGGTATATCAAGAATTTCTTTGACTGAAGAGTTTGCTGAACTTGTTCCTTCAAATGATCAAAGACTAATTCTGAATAGTTAAACGGCTTGTTCAGAATCAAAGCAACAAAATCCGTCTGCAAACTCAGTCTACACTCATCAAACCCACCACGACGACCACTCAAACAGTGAAGCAGAATATGTAGAAGGTACTTGTATGGTGCACATAACCCGTTCTTATTCAGCATAGATTTACGAATGTCACCACAATAATGCAAGCGTGTGAATAAACCTCTAACCAATGACCTGTCAAATTCACTTGGATTGTTGTCATTATCATCAAAGTGAAGCACTCGGTGAATGACCTCAACATTGATCGTAATTGGGGTCTGATTGATTGTAGTTATAACTGATTTATCTTCCTCAACGTATTCAGCCGTGTTCCAAAATTGCCTGATAATGCTTAGATACACTTTGGGACTGGCAGTTATAGCATAATGTATCTTTGAACGTCCTAAGAAGGTCAGCATATCTCCAAACGTTTCCAAATCAGTCACATCTTGATCAACATAAGCACAAATATTGTGTTTCTTATCAAATGGTAGGAGAATAACATTTGCTTGTTGTTCTTGTTGTGGTGGTTGCTCTGGTGGTGGTTGATCTTGTGGAGGTTGTTCTGGTGGTGGTTGATCATGTTGCTCTTGATCAGCCATGTTTACTGTATAAGCAAAAACGAATATGAGAAGACGGAAAATATATCAAAACGTATCAAGTTATTATAGATGGTGTATATTCATTGTCAACAGATAGATGTATTTAATTTATTTACGCGTTTTAGACGATTTAAATACTTTAATTAATTTAAATGAAAATTGAAATTATTTAATTAATAATAATAAATGTCATTCATTAACCATCTCACTGATTCGTTACAATACAGTAACGAATCAGGCGATTCACTATCAAATAAATTACCTAACGAACTAGTAATAGCGAACTACTATTTAATCACGACGAACCAAAAATCTAGTTCGTTATCCTTTTAAAACACATCAACATCTGATTCGTGTATTACATTATTCGCTTAGCTAGTTCGTGTAAGACCTTAACGAATTGGACACGAAACAGTCCCAAACCGCTAAGGCTAACGAATGGTCAAATAATTAAGACTTTTTCTTTGACTCGTATAGTCAAGGTCAAAATCAAGATGAACATCAAAAGTCAACAGTGTAAACCCAGACACAATTAGGCCATAACTGTCGTCGCATCATCAAGATAATGAGTTCGTTGAGCTCAGAATCACGCTCGTAAGTTTAGATTGATGAGATTGAGCCTCAAAACCTAGATATACTTAGGTTAAACGAACCGACTATAAACACTGAGAATATGAATGCATAATTAACCCAGCAAACAATAATCAAATGGCGATTAAAGTCCACCAAGGGTATCGGAATAACATTCCGATCACAGTGACATCTAATTCATCAAGTTTATCAACACAAATTATAAATAAATGGGGTTTATAAACTCGGAAACCCTTAAATCCCTAAAAGTCCATAATTTAGCTATCAAATCATAGCCATTTTTGACGAAAATCTGATCGCCGTGTTCATCTATACCTGAGTAACCCAAATATATCTTTGAAATATCGAAATGAGAAGGTTGAGATTTCAGAGAAAATTTGAATAGGGTTTCTTTAGGGTGAAGGAAGAAGACGAACAGTAAAGGACTGTTCGTGTTTCTTGTCTTTTATAGCCTTGCACGCAACCCGAGGTACAACTTGTACGAATTAGGCAATTCGTTTGAATTAAAGTTAACGAATTAGCCCATTCGCTAACTCAATTCGTTACCTTAAATTAATCAATCAATACCTGATTTGTTACATTATTGTAGCGAATCAAGATATGATACGTGGCGTGATTTGTTAAATATGTATAACGAAGGGATGATTCGTTACAGAGTGCGGAAGCGAATTAGGTGAGCGAACTAGAAACTAGTTCGCTAAAGAATCACCTAGTTCGTTATCCATAAATAACGAATTAGATTTTTAACGAATTAAAATTTTTATTTAATTTGAATTTAAATAATTAAATGAATTAAATAAATGAATATATAAATAAATTCTTTTAAAAATAACGAATTACCGAGAACCGTTTTATTCCGATAACTAAATACCTTATTTTGTAAAAAATAAAAGAATGCATTTACAAAAGAATATCCGAACATTAAAAAAAAAATAGACAATCTTTTTATGTTTTTCAATTATTTAGTAAAAGCAGTACATATTTTTGTGTTTTTGGGTTTGAGTTTGAGCAGAGAATCATATTGACCAAATTACCCTTCCATCACAGTTTTATATTTCAGCGATATTATGACTAGCGTTAAGTTGGTCATTGATATTGTTGTCCACCTAAATCTTATAACAAACCTTCGAGCATTTTTTATATGATTTTATGGTTCAATTAGCGCACAGAATATCAGAAACTATCAGCCCCTAATCTCAGTTCAAGCTTAATTTGAATTTTGCCAAATCACCCCAACTTGACTTAAACCATTATAATGTTGATCAAAATTTTAAATTTTTTTATTTTTATTTTTTTTATTATTATTTTTTTTAATATTTGAGCAATGCATCAAGTTTCCTTTTCTATGAGTGAATATGCACGAGTCCATCTGTCGGCTTACATACATTGTATCCCCTGGGGTCCGTTTCTTATTGGTATTAAGACGCACGAAAGGGAGGAACAATTGTATGACTAACAGCGGATATTGATCAAGTCAGTAATTTAGATTGTACAAAGTAGAGCGGTGATCAAGTTTAATGACTTTGGGTTTGCTCTAAAAAGTGAGTGAAATATTCATGCTTATGAATACCCAGATGATTAAGCCGCATAAAGACTCACAGTGTCCAGAATCCTAACGCTTGTTATTTGCTTTATTATATTTTTGGGTGATCAACAATTATAAGGCTTGAGTATGACCGGCTATTACATTTCTGCCATCTTTACCGAGACTTTTGCTAGAGACTAACACCTCTTTCAATTTGGCTTTTCTTTATGTTTATATCACTTACTTTACTCTAACAGCTTGTTTAAGACCTATCAATGCACCAATGATTAAGCACACAGTCTTTTAAGCTTATTTCTTTCTGGACTTGGGGTCAAATAATCAATGTACTATCATTTTCTCTTTGTGCTTAAAAAAAACTCAAAATTTTGAGGAGCACAAAATAAAATGATTTAAATTGCCCCAGTTAAGTTAAGTTCATAAATTAATGGCTATCCTATTCATCTACAAGTAGAGAACGGGACCAAAACATGCAAGAACGTTTCACGAACTTAAATAACTGACTAAATTCTCAGCTAAAAAAAATAAAGTAGAGAGCTTAACGAACGCCCCAAATACTATCTATTCATCAGGTAAATGGCTAACCCGAAGATTTACAAGAAATTATCAGGACCAAACATATACAAGTATATATGTCTTTCAAAATAGAAGCAATTGACATAATTTTCAGCAATCATAAGCAAAAATCTTTTTGGTTTTTCTCTTTACAAACTGAAAACACAATATTTTTGTCTTTTTCGGATTTTTCTTTAGAAAAAAAAAACAAGAAAAGAATTTACATTCTTTTTGGCTTTTTCAGAAATTTTTCTGTAAAAACAGAAATCAGAATCTTTTTGAAATTTTCTAATTTTAAAATGTTTTTGGTTTTTCAGAAAAAAAAATAAAACAAGAAAAAACACAATATTTTTGATTTTTCTATGTTTTCTAATGTTTTTGGGTTTTCTCTATACAAACTCAAGGCATAATATTTTTGTATTTTCTAGAATTTACCCCCTAAAACCTAAAAACAGAATGAAATTTAAACTAGAACAATAAAACAAGTAAAGATAATTATCCTAATTTTAGGATCTCAGCAAGGGTCTTCAATCCATTTAAAACAAGCAAAAAGTGAAAACGTGTTTTATCAAATGCTTTGGTAAATAGATCGGCTTTTTGAAAATCAGTGTGCACTTTTTCAAGATCAATCAATTTCTTTTCATAACAATCCCGTATAAAATGATATCGAATTTCGATATGTTTCGTTTTAGAATGTTGTACGGGATTCATGGTGATACTAATAGCAGCAGAATTATCAATCAAGATGGGAGTAGTAAGAAACTTCAAACCGTAGTCGCGAAGATGTTGTTGTATCCACAAAACCTGGGAGCAGCAACTCGAGGCTGCAACATACTCAGCTTCGGCGGTTGAAGTGGAGACCGTTGTCTGCTTCTTACACTGCCAGGAAACAAGTCGGCTTCCTAAGAATTGACATCCCGCTGTAGTAGACTTGAAATTGATCTTGCATCCTCCATAATCTGAGTCTGAGTAGGCGGTAAGATCGAAAGTATTATCTTTGGGGGTACCATAACCCGATGTCAGGATTTCCCACTAGATATTACAAAATACGCTTGACCGCTGCCAGGTGAGTCACTCGGGGACTAGCTTGGTACCTAGCACACAAACAAACAGGAAACATTATGTCGGGTCGAGAAGCAGTTAAATACATTAAAGAACCAATCATAGCAAGATATAGGGTAGGATCAACAGTATCCTCCAATTCATCCGGTGATAAATTGTGACCCACGGGAAGAGGAGTAGAAGGGATTTTTCCGGCAGTAATCTTGAATCGGTCCAAGACATCGTTCACATATTTTGTCTGATGAATGAAGATTCCCTTCGCAGACTGGTGAACCTGCAACCCTAAAAAGAAATTCATCTCTCCCATCGAATTCATCTCGAACTTGGTTTGCATAGATTTCTCGAACTCCTTACATAACATGTCATTTGTAGACCCAAAGATTATGTCATCCACATAAATCTGAACGAGCAGAAGATCATCACCAATATTCTTATAAAATAAAGTGCAATCTACAGTTCCACGTTTGAAGCCATTATCCGTCAGATGGTCGGCGAGCGTGCCATACCAAGCTCTCGGGGCTTGATGTAGACCATATAATGCCTTGTTTAATCGGTAAACACGATCAGGATAATCAGGATCCTCAAAACCTGGAGGCTGTAAGACAAACACTTCCTCATGAAGTTCACCATTGAGAAAAGCACTCTTAACATCCATTTGATACACTTTGATATTTTTGTAAGCAGCATATGCCAGGAAGATGCGAATTGACTCTAATCTTGCAACTGGAGCATAAACCTCAGTGTAGTCAATACCCTCTTGCTGATGAAACCCTTGTACCACTAAACGAGCTTTGTTTCTCAAAATTACCCCACGATCATCTTACTCTTGTAGACCCACTTAGTCGGAATTGCCTTCTTGACTCTAGCAGGTTTGTCAATAAGATCCCAAACACCTAAACGAGCAAATTGTTGTAATTCTTCTTGCATAGCTTCTACCCAAGAAGGATCTTGCAGAGCCACACGAGGAGTTGTCGGCTCAACTTGAGATAGAAAACAAGTAAACTTAGCAACAGTTGCAATTTCAGATACGTGTAAATCATCATAAGCACATAGAGCATTATTGTCACTTGAAGAGGCAAGTTGATGTCGTGTCTGAACCCCAACATCAAGATCTCCAATAATGTCTTCTTGTGGATGGTAATTATGATTCCTGAGAGTAGGATTCTCAGAAACAACAACATTTTCGAATAAATTAGTGTAATGTTCACCCAATTCAGGAGATGAAACATCACTGTCAAGTTCAATAACTTGATCCACAACAGTATTATCACCAGATGAAGTAGATGTATTATCATCATGAACAGGAGATTCATTATCAGGTTCTTCAATTGGAACAACAATTGGAGCTTCAATATCATTTGAACTTGCAAACCTTGGAATTCCAAATGTTCTTCAAGATAAGCACGAACTAAATATTCATCTGGATGATTAGTTGATGGAGTGAATGAATTAAATAAGCCATCATAATCAAACATCCAGTCGGGACCTTTCCCTTGTGGAGGAGTAGTGTACTTCTGACATTCAACATGGTACCACTCTTCAACACAACCAGACGTAAAATTGAAAACCCTTTTCTTAGGTGACGCATACCCTAACAAATACCCTTCAATGGCTTTTTCTTCAAATTTACCCACATCCTTTTTCAGCATAGTACAAGGACACCCAAAAGGTTCCAAGTACTTTAAGTTCGGTTTTCGATTATTCAATAATTCATAACTGGTCTTCTTGAGTCGTTTGACAGTTAAAACTCGATTGAGGGTGTAACATACAGTATTCACAGCCTCATTCCAAAATTGGACAGGAAGCTTAGAATCAACAAGCATAGTTCTTGCAGCTTCAATCAATGTTCTGTTCTTTCGTTCGGCAGCGCCATTTTGTTGAGGTACATATGGTGCACTATATTCACGATGAATTCCCTTTTGGATACAAAAGAAATCTAATAGAGTGTTTTTGAATTCAGTTCCATTATCACTTCGAATTCTCCTCACCTTTAGTTTGTCAAGTGATTCGGTTTTAGTGATAAGATTTTGTACCAATACAGGCGTTTGATCTTTCGAGCTCATGAAAAAGACCCACGAGTATCTTGAATAATCATCAGTCACGACTAGACAATACCAGTCTCCCCAAATACTCGCACGATTCACTGGACCGAACAAATCCATATGAAGTCGTTCAAGCGGAGTATCAATGGAATTTAACAATTTGGATGGGTGCGATTTCTTCTTCCGTTTGCCCTTTTTACAAGCAACACTGTGATATGATAACTTCAAATTTTTCAATAACACCCCCTCAACCAAATCATTCGCTATTAAATAATTCATCTTTCTAACGTGTATGTGACCCATTCTTCGATGCCAAAGTACGGAGTCTCTCTCGGTTGCTTTCGAGACAAAACACGTTTCGATCGATGTAGATTCTTTAGAGTTCATATTCAAGACATAAATATCATTTGATCGTGGTGATCGCATGACAACCATGTCCTCGGGAATCACGTAACCCGGTTTCAAAATAAGACACTCTTTATCAGTAAATACGGTAGTGTATTTCTTATCACAAATCTGTGACACACTCAATAAATTATGATCAACCTTATCACAATAGTTAACCTTTTCAAATGTAATCTTCCCATTCGGCACATCACCTTCTTGTGTAATCTTACCCCCATAATTCCCAGCAAATGCCACATAACCCCCTTGAATATTTCTCACATTTGATAAGAGATTGAGATTTCCAGTAATATGACGAGAACATCCACTGTCCATGATCCAGTTTTCACCAGAGATGGTCTTGGATGAACCCTACACACAAACGAAAATGATTAGTTCAAAAAGGCAGCCCAGGCCTCAGTCTTGGGCAGCTTTTGGTTTTCTTGAGAAAAGTTAACTTTAGTTGCATTCAATTGTTGTTCAGCAACTTGTGAATAAGTTATAGGTTTCTTCGACTTTCGTCTCAGATACGCAGCCTGAACCACATTTGAATTAACATTTTTGCATATTGGTTCAGTAGGAATAAACTTAGGTTAAACAGAACCATAAGTTTCATTCATATGAACAACTTTTCGAGGATGTATGTTCGAAAACATAATGTGTGTATCATCAGCATATGACACAGGTCATTTCAGAATCTCCTTTACCACTGGAGCCGGTTTGGAATGGTCCTTGATAAACGGATGAAGATTCTGGTTGTTCTGTTGACTACAGTTTCTCACAACATGACCTTTTTATCCACAGAGAAAACAACTTCGCATGTCAACATGGTGATGTTGAGAATTAGTCGACACATGTGACACAGATGATGGATGAGACATCACATTCTTAGTCATACTCTTAGCAAAATCATCAGAACATTCAGATTTCTTTTTCAAGTAAAAATCTAAATTAGAGCAGTTTGAAAAACTTTTCAAGGTGTCAGTTCTGGTTGACTTTACAAATTTAACATGCTTAGCTTGTTTTAGAACTTGTTTAGCTCTTGTTATTGGGTCTGATGAAACTGATGTTTTCCCATGAGCATATTGACGTTCGAGTTCACGAACTTTGGAAGTTTCATTGTAAAACACACTTTCAATTAGTTCGGGTTTAATGATACTAATTGGAATGTCTTTTTCAGTGAACATTGTGTCCATTCCTTTTAACTTAAACACACGAGCAGGTGATGGCTTAAGAGCATTAGGATTGATAAAACGTAACAAATCCTCATCAGAAATTTTTGGTTTTTCTGGTTTCTTAGCCTTTACCGGTTTGACAAACACATCTTGTTTCATCTTGGTTGTGTGTGAACCATACACAGCTTCCACAAATTCATGAGGTTCACACAGTATGTGATTAGAACTTGGAATGTTCTTGTTCTTGTGTATAATTTCAGGTTCAAACACATCCTCAATGATAACTTTGTCCATATTTTCAACAAAAACTTTGTTGCTTTGAACATGAGGTTTTCGAGGAGCACATTGAGTTTTAACAGTTTCAGATTTAATGGGTTTGGGTTTTTCTGAAATCACAGATTCTTTAGGAATCACATATTCCTCAGTTGGAGCAAAAGGATTAATTTTATAATCATTGTGAAATGGTGGTGGAATTTCAACAAAACCAATACCTTTCTTTGAGTCCTTTTTTTTTCCAGAAACTTCGATAATTTCATTCAACAGAAAAGATGAATTTCGAAATTTACCCAATTTGTTCTTTAACTCAAGAACCTCATTTTCAAGCTCGGTTATCTTTGAATGATGTTTCAAAATTTCTTGAAACTTTTGATCATTAATTGTCATTTTCACAGATAACTCGGCTTTAAGATCATGATTACTTATAGTCAAAGCCTCAATTTTCTCCCTTGAGTTTATTTGAGAATTTAAGGATTGTCTATAAGTATCTTTCAATGACACAATCTCTTTTAGTAAATTATCATTTTGAAGTTTTAATGAATCAATTTTAGATTTATTATAATCACAATCAACACATGATACCTTAGAAGTAGATTTACTAACCTCATTTTGGTTGGCTGTGCAAGCAGAAGTGGAAGACTCGCTGATCTTCGCCATACAAGCAAAATTGATTGGAAGTTTTTCACTTGAATCATCCGACTCGGATCCAGAATCATTATCAGATGACAACTCGCTTCCACTAACATCTTGAAAATTTTCACCAATTCCAAACATTGCTAGATTTGCTTGATTGTTGTTGCACAAAAATTTTTGAGACCAATCATTTCCATCCAAATTAGACAACATTGCCTGATTTCTAGAAGATGATGGTTTTGAGCTCGAAGATTTTCCAGCATCATTTTGATCTTGCTTTCTAGGACCAGTGTATTCTTTCTTTGGTTTATCACATTCCTTTGCAAAATGCCCAAGTTTTTGACAATTGTAGCACTTAACCTTTAACTTATCAAATCCTAACTTTTTGCTCAATGAAGGAAGATCTTTGCCTGTTCTTTGTATGAACCTCTTCACTTTTCTGACTATCATAGCCATATTCCACTTTAGAACCATAAGTTCTAAATCATCGGGATCAATTTGATCATAATCTTCATCGGTTAAATCACTTGTTGCAATCTTGCTACTTACCAAGTTCTCATATGAAGACATAAAGGCAGACAAAAATGCAAAGTTCTGCTCAGCCTCCTTTATGTTTACATTCGGTTGGAATGAGAATTTTTTTAGTAGAAGATGAATTTCCCGATGCCCCAGATGATCCAGTATTTCCAGCTGTATAGAAACAAGCTTGTGAATCACTATACAAAGCAGTTGCATTTTCACTTGCAGCTTGAGTAAGAAAAGCAGTCAGTGGAGATATGGTTGAACTAAGAGGCATACTTCCACCATAGAAAGAAGGATCATGACTTTCCTTTGAAGATTTCTGACACTTAAGATCATATTCTCTAGCTTCAATCTTTTGCATAAATTCAATTGCAGTCAGATCTTCATTTGAAAAATAATTGTTTTCCTTCAGAACCATTAAGAACGTGGAATAAAAACTTAGAAGTACACTCTTAATAGTATCAATTTTATCACTCTCAGGAACATCTATTTGCATCTTATCCATCTCAGCAATCAAGTGATTAAATCTCGTTGTCATTTCTTCAACCGTCTCACCCTTTAATAGATTAAAGTTTCTGAATTGAAACTTAAGCATCACCTTTTTGCTTTCTGCCGTGTTACCCAAACTTCTCATTCGAATATGTTGAAACAAAGCACCACATCTTTTTATGCTACCCACTTGGTGAAAGATATTCTCAGGCAAAGCCATGGTTAGAGTAGAATAAGCTTTTATTTCTATTTCTAGTGCTTTCTTTTCTTCAATAGAATACTGTGAGATAGCTTTCGGTGTAAAACCTGTAGTCTCATCTCCAATCATAGGAACAGTATAGACTTCATCTAAGCAGTAAGAACAATCAGGATGAACTGATCCTAAATGAGCACGAAACCGAGGTTCCCACTTGGCAAAGTCACTGAACTTCATCAATCTTGGACATTTCGAATGTGAACCTATCTCAGTATCAAGTTGCAACATTTGTTGCATCAACATATTTTGAGACGTTAATGCATACATACCGGCCATCTTTGACAAATTCTAAAAGTTTAAGGATGTAACGAATCAAATCACAAATTAACAAACTGTAAACTGTTATAGCGAACTATGAACAGTTATAGCGAACTGTAAATAGTAAAAATAGCGAATCAACTCTTAACGAAGTTAAGATTGATCAGTCAACGAATCGCATTTGATTTTAACGAATCAATCAACGAATCAACAGATTAACGAATCAGAGATTCAGGTTAACGAATTGACTAAGTGAATCGCAAGAATCAGCTTAGCGAATCAGGTGATAAGCAGTAACGAATCGCCAAAAGAGAATTAGCGAAATAAGATAACGAATCAGTTACAGTTGATAGCGAATCAACTGTAACGAATCAGGTTGTTACAACCGTTTGTAACAAACTCTGACACCTTATGCCACGTGGAAAAGGTTGTTATGACACAAATCCCAAGGTGGACGCGTGTCACACGAATCGATTAATCCAAACAACGAATTAGATCAAACGAATCAGCTATTTTAGCGAACTGGCTAACGAATTACGTAAAATGAGTAACGAATTGACACACTTAATGAACGAATCAAAGTGAACAAAATAGCGAATCACCATGAAAATGATAACGAATCAGATTCATCTTTGAATCTTCAAATCTTCAACACTAAATTTCCAGAAATGATGAACATCAACTTCAAAAACCCAGAAACTCAGCAATATCAAATTCGTAATACAACCTCGTTACTCAACCAAATCGCACAAACGACCTACCAAAATCCTCGTAAACCAATCCCAAATCCAGTACACTAAACCACTAAGCCAATTAACACTGATTACCGATCCAAATTGACCACAATACAACCTCTGTTTCGGACTTAAACCGAAAACAATACCAATCCACACAAATCCAATCCAAACCTCAATTCCCTCAACCAAACCTTTCCTATACCTTAACCAACACAAATTCACTCCAATTCGTCCATAACTCGATCAATTTATCACAAATATAGTCCAAAACCACTAAAACAGAAAACTACAATATCAATAAACACCAAATCAAGGGTAATTTGAGCACCAACAGCTCTGATACCACTTGTTGGAACCCTTGATTCGTATCAATAACAATAACAGATCTCAGATCTGTGACTAATTGATTAATACGTTTATATATTGATCTAGCTCATAATTACTATAGATTAGGTGTTATATGTTTGTATATTATCAGTATAAGTGTAATCGTAATCGTATAATGTTAGGTAGAATCTTGAGAGAGCAGTTTGACAGAGGTTCGATAATTAACTCAAAACTTAAATTAAAACGGTGAACAGTGTTCACTATATATAGAAGAAGATCTGGTTCGCTAACATCCTCTAGGGAACCAGACTCTCCTTCGTTACATACATTAAAATAGCGAAACACCCCCTGATTCGTTAACCTGCCCTAACGAATCAGGAGTGAATACATTTAATGTCTAGTTCGCTAACATCCCCTAGCGAACTAGACTCTAACTTAACGAACTGGCTGATAAATAAACAATTTATTACATTAAATAATAAATAAAACATTAACGATAAATACAAAGACTCAAGACGCAAAACCGTGCACTAACAAACATTGTGCCTAATGCACTTGATTACACATGAAAAAACAAAAAAAAAAAAATGACTCTAGATTCCACTGAATGGATCTCCTCCATCGAACGACCTGGGTGGAGGAAAGTATGTGAAAGGAAGGACTTGAAACAAAAGTTGTTCATTGATGTCCTGTATTTCCATTTTCATTCTCTCCACCGACTCGGTGAGTTGAATGAGGAGCATTTCTGCAAGGAGATTCATTTCGGTGAGTTCCTTCACGAGCTCCTGAAGTTTGATGAGTAGTTCAGTTTTGGAAACGTGTCGGGTTTCGTTTCTTGGTTGGCGAGGAGCAGGAATTTCATTGCTCATCTCAGCTGGCATTTTGATTTCTTAGAGGGAAGGGTTGGTGTTTGGTTTGATGCAAGAAATGCATTGGCAAGAGGTGCAATTTATAGCCAAACAGTTGCCAGGCATGGCCTCATGCTTTTGGTAACACGGCCTCGTGCTTTCAGTCTGACAAATTTGTTATGAATCAGACAGACTGAGATTTTTGCAGTGAAGATTTCAGCCCGCATTTTATGGCACGGGCCCGTGCCAACTAAGGCACGCCCCCTTGTTTTACTTATAACATTTTATTTAAAACAAACCTAAAGATCATATATACAAGGCCTGGTTTAATGAGGGTCTTGGCCCGACCCTATTTCTAGTATGTTCACTGGTTTTGGAGGGTTACTACCTCCGAGACGGTTTCGAATGATCCATATATGTATGATTTTAATCTATGTCCATTAACTTTGAACTTGTGGCCATCAGAATTTGAAATCCCGAATGTCCCATAGTAAATAACGGATTCAACTACGTATGGACCTGTCCAACGAGATTTTAACTTCCGTGGAAAAAAAGTAAATGCGTGTTATATAACAGTACACGATCGCCAACTTGAAACTTTTTGT
Organism: Bidens hawaiensis; assembly: GCF_021521415.1. Taxonomy (NCBI): domain Eukaryota; kingdom Viridiplantae; phylum Streptophyta; class Magnoliopsida; order Asterales; family Asteraceae; genus Bidens; species Bidens hawaiensis. The sequence continues at coordinate 380,138 of NW_027492822.1, forward strand.
TTCCCTTTTAAATGGGCGTCGTGTAAACGTTTAGTCTCTTCTTTGTAAGACGAGGAATTTTTGTACGTTGGTGCTCTTAGTTCTTTGAGCTCGTGAATTTGATCTTCTTGGTTTTTGCCGGCAGTCATTAGATTAAAGTTCACTGCTCTAAGAGCCCAATAAGCTTTGTGTTTTTGTTCTACGGGTAGATGAAATGTTTTCCCATAAACAAGTTTGAACGGTGTTGTTTCTATGGGGGTTTTATAGGCTGTCCTAAGGGCCCACAAAGCATCATCTAATTTTCTGTCCAATTTTTGCGATTCACCCCAATAGTTCTTTCGAGGATCCTTTTAATTCCCGGATTCGAAACTTCCGCTTGCCCACTTGTCTGAGGGTGATATGATGTTGCCAAACGGTGGTGAGCTCCATATCGTGCTAAGACTGTCCATTAAGGTATTGCAGAAGTGAGTGCCTCTGTCTCTGATTAAGGCTTTTGGAGTGCCAACTGCGAAAATAACTTTTTTCAAAATCGTACTACAACCCAAGCATCATTAGTAGGAAGAGCTTGTGCTTCAGTCCATTTAGACACGTAGTCGACTGCTACGAGGATGTACTTATTCCCAAATGAGTTAGGAAATGAGCCCATGAAATCTATTCCCTATACATCAAAGACTTCACATATTTGAATGCCATTTTGAGCCATCTCATTCTTGGCTGAGATGTTCCCAGCTCTTTGAAAAACATCGCATGTTTGGATCAAAGCATGTGTGTCTTTATATATAGTGGACCAGAAAAATCCTTCGTCGAACACTTTTTTGACCGTGGTGGCGGTACTGTGGTGTCCACCACTTGGTCCTTCCTGGCAGTGTTTGAGAATATTTAAGGCTTCCTTTATTGATACACACCTACAAACAACATGATCGACACCTATCCTAAACAAGTAAGGGTTTTCCAAAAAGTAGAACTTAAGGCCAGAAAAGAATTTCTTCCCCTGTTGATGGGTGAGCCCTTTTCTTAGGATTCCACAAACTAGATAGTTCGTGAAATCGGCAAACCAAGGAATTTCATCCTCCTCTTTCATGAATGCTTGGATATGCATGAGAACTTCGTGTGGAAAATTATTATCGATAATATCCTCAAGATGGTCTGCGGCTACATTCTCTGCTCCTTTCTTGTCCTTAAATTTTATGTCGAATTCATGGAGTAGTAGAATCCATCAGATAAGTCTAGGTTTTGCATCTTGCTTGTTGAAGAGGTATCGTACGGCAGCATGGTCGGTGTAAACTATGGTTTTAGGGAGAACTAGGTAGGATCTAAATTTTTCAAAGGCAAATAATACTGCTAATAAATCTATGTTCCGTTGTGGTGTAATTTTCTTGTGCATCATTAAGAGTTTTACTAGCATATTAAATTGGGTGAAAATGTTTTTCTTTGCGTTGTCCGAGTATGGCTCCAACTGTAGTGTCACTTGCATCGCACATGATTTCGAATGGAAGGGTCCAATCGGGTGTAGTCATGATTGTTGCGTTGACAAGTTTGTCTTTTAATATGTTGAATGATTCAACACATTCTTCAAAGAAGACAAATGGTACGTCTTTCTCTAGAAGTTTGGTCATAGTTCTAGCAATTTTCGAAAAGTCTTTTATGAAGCGGCGATAGAATCCTGCATGATCTAGAAAACTTCTAATGGCTTTTGACTGAAGTTGGAGGCGGAAGTTTGGATATGGTTTCGATTTTTTCCATATCATCTAGTCCTGCTTGGGATATCATATGACTGAGAAGTCATCCATGACAACTTCCATAGAGTGTTCGATCCAATGTTTTCATAACCGGACCTTGCAGCAAACCGTAGACTCACCGGGTCACTGGTCGGACCGGTTTGACTGGTCGGACCGGATGTACAAACCGATGACATCATAAATAATATTTAAAATTATATATGTAAAATACAAAACTCAATACGTGTGAAATATTCAATTGATGGCTATAATGGCTTCGTTTTAAATTAAATTAAAATCAAGACACTAATTGAAAAATGTTGTAGGTGTAGAGATATTAAAATATACGTTTTTGCCTTTCACTTCAACTTCCAACAATAATAGGGATGGCTTTTTCGTTTTTATTATTAATATATATGTCTTTCTTCTTCCCTAAACAATACCTCTGTTCTCTCTCCCTACAACAAACCTCTTTTTTCTTTCAAAATCAAAATGGAAATACAAAGTTGAATACAGATCTAGCGAAGTGGACTACAAATCCAGAAAATGGAAAAAGAGTTTTCTTCATTTTTTGTTCAGATCCGGCGAAGGAAGGGTTAATTCCGTTGACTTCTTCTTATATCTGGTCCGATCATGGACCCGGTTTCCCGGTTTAATCGCGGACCGCTCATAATCGGCCGGGTTTTTCAAAGCCGGGCAATAGGGTTCTAACCGAACCGCCGGCATCACCAATTCCCGGTTGAACCGGTCGGACCGGCCAGTCCGGTCCGAGTTTCAAAACATTGGTTCGATCATTTCATGAAAGATGGCCACCATGCACCGTTGGAAGGTGGCCGAAGAATTACATAGTCCAAATGGCATTCTTCGGTAGGCAAAGGTGCCATAGGGACATGTAAAAGTGGTTTTTTCCTGATCCTCGGGAGCAATGGGAATCTGAAAGTATCTAGAGAATCTATCAAGAAAACAGTAAAACAGTTTTCCATATAAACGTTCAAGCATTTGGTCGATAAAAGGAATTGGAAAAGGATAATTTCTTGTGGTATCATTAATCTTCCGGTAGTCAGTGAGAATTCGCCAGCCTGTGATGGTCCTCATCGGTATTGGCTCGTCCTTCTCGTTCATTACTACTATCATTCCTCCCTTCTTGGGTACTACTTGAAATGGACTAACCCAAGGTGAATATGAGATTGGGTAGATTAATCCGACATCAAGGAGTTTGATTACTTCCTTCTTCACCATATCTTGCATTTAGGGATTAAGACGTCTTTGATGTTGGACCACGAGTTTTTATTCTTCCTCCATGAGGATTTTGTGAGTACAAAAGGAGAGACTGATGCCCTTGATATCCATGATCTTCCATGTGATAGCCTTCTTATGGTTTTTAAGAACCTTAAGAAGTTTGTCTTTCCCTTCTTTAGAAAGGTGAGATGAAATAATTATTGGGAGTTGAGAGTCTTTTTCTAGAAAGGCGTATACGAGATGGTTCAGGAGTTTTATTAACTCTAAGGCTGGTGGTTCTTCGATTGATGATTTTGATTTTTCATTACATTCAGTAATCTCACATACTACTTCTGAATAATTGGTGTTGTTAGCATCGAGATTTTCGTTTTCTAAAATCGATTTGGTGATGGTTTCGGTTAAGATTTGTGTTTCTATTGTGTTATTGATGGAGGACTTTCTCACATAGAAACTCACGATAGAGTCGATGATGTCAACACAATATAATCTGTCATCGTGATGTTGCGGATGTTGCATAGATTTTCCTATGTCAAAAGTGATAGCTTCGTCATTGACCCTGAGGGTGAGTTTGCCGGTGCAAACATCAATGATAGCTTTCGCATTAACTAAAAAGGGTCTTCCTAAAATCAGAAGTACACTTTTGTCTTCCTCCATGTCTAGAATTATGAAATCTACTAGGAAAACAAATCTGTCTATTTTGACAAGCATGCTTTCAACAATGCCCCGAGGATATTTAATGGATCGGTAAGCTAACTGAATGCTCATGCGGGTGGGCTTTGGTTCTCATATCCCTAGTTTTTCAAAATCCACATAAAGAATTAAATTAATACTAGATCCTAGGTCAGCCAAGGCATTGCTAACAGACAAATTCCTACGAGACAATGGATAGTAAAGCTCCCTGGATCTGCCATTTTTTGTGGCAGCTTTTTTTGGAGTACAGCTTAGCATTATTCAGTCAAGGTGACGTGCGAGAGCTCCTCCAACTTCTTTTTGTTAGTCAGCACTTCTTTAAGAAACTTTGCATGTTTCGGCATCTAGGCGATGACTTCGATAAAAGGGATGTTGATGTGGAGTTGCTTGAAGAGTTCTAAAAACTTCCCGTACTGAGCTTCCAATCTCTCATGTTTCAACCGTCCAGGGTATTGAATAGGTGTAACATAAGTTCGGACTAGTTCCTTAGGTTGTACGGTGCCTGTTGGGATTACTCTTTCATGCCTTTTATCAGGGACTTCCTTCTCCATAACTGGTTCTGAAGTTGGTGAGGCAACAGTGGTTGTACCACTTGTGACATTCGTCATTTTCAGTTTAACTTGTGTTTGTATTTGTTTCGGAAACCCGACCCATTTTGTCTTTAGGATCCTTCTTTATTAATAAGATATTGGGTTTTATGTTTTATTTATGTTTCACAATTGAAGGATCAAGAAAACACCCTTTATGGTGCCTTAAAACACCCTTTTATGATCAAAAATGACTTTTGGATTAACCAATGCACCTACGGTATTCATGGACCTCATGAACCTCTTTTGCAAACCATTCTTGAACAAATTCGTAATTGTTTATATCGATGACATCCTCATCTTCTCCAAGACCAAAGCCGAACATGAGCATCATTTACATTCCATTCTCGATCTCCTAAGAAAAGAACAACTTTTTGCCAAATTCTCAAAGTGTGAATTTTAGTTAAAGGAAGTTCAATTTTTGGGACACATCGTCAACGATAACGGTATTCATGTTGATTCCGCCAAAATCGAGGCCGTAAAAATTGGAAAACTTCATCCACACACACAGAAATCCGATCTTACCCTGGTTTGGCTGGGTATTATCCGCGATTCATTCTAAACTTCTCCAAAAATCGCGTTACCCCTCACCGCAGTAACTCATAAGGGAAAACCTTATGAATGGGGATCGAAACAAGAAGAAGCTTTCCAAACTCTAAAGCGTATGCTTTGCAATACTCCCGTCTTAACCCTTCCCGATGGAAACGACGACTTTGTGGTATTTTGCGATACGTCCAACCAAGGTCTCGGTTGTGTTCTCATGCAATGAGGTAAAGTTATCGCATATGCCTCGAGACAACTTAAGGTTCACAAAAGAATTACACGACTCATGATCTAGAGCTTGGTGTCGTCGTTTTCGCTCTCAAAATCTAGAGACATTATCTTTATGGCATAAAATGTGTAGTTTTCACCAATCATAAAAGTCTTCAACGCATCTTTGACTAAAAAGATCTCAGCTGAGACAACGTCGATAGGCCGAATTACTTAGTGATTATGATTGTGAAATTCGCTACCATCCTGGTAAAGGGAATGTCGTGGCTGATGCCCTTAGTCGTAAAGTTAATGTCAAATCCATTTTACTTCATAGCATCATTATCCAAACCGATCTCCAAGACCGCATCAATCGATCCCAATGCACCTCTATTGATGAAGGAAATATGTACGACGAAATGTTATGTGGAGCCGAAATTCAACTCGAAACCAAACCCGATGGCTTGCTTTATTTTCTCAATCGTTTGTGGGTTCCCGATCGTGATGAACTTCGTGCATCCCGGTGCGGATAAAATGTATTTCGATCTTTGATCTATTTATTGGTGGCCGGGTATGAAAAAGGGCGTGGCCTTTTACGTCTCAAAATGTCTTACAAAAACCTTTGGTTTACTAGAACAATTTCCTATTCCCATTTGGAAATGGGAAGACATTGCTATGGACTTTATCACTAAATTACCCCCACTCAAAATAAGAGTAACAATTGAGGTATATAAATCGACAACTCGTATATGGAACTATAAATAAGAGCAACAATTGAGGTTTACGTTAGAAATATTTATTCATCGGCCTCTTTTCAAATCCTGGTAGGGTTTGAGTGTTACCTCCGCCCTTCCAACTGAAATTCGGGTGGTTTCTCCATCCAGGATTATAGTTGTTACTTAAAGCGTTGTTTTTACGAGCGATGAAGTCAACTTCTTCCATGGTCATAAGGACTTGTTTGCAGTCACCGGTCTTATGTGTTCCTCCACAGGTGTCACAGATGATCTTGGTTTTTGATAGTTCTGCTTGAAGTTCGAATTTTCTAGAGAGTGCTTCAAGCTGTGGTGACAAGGGTGTTGGAATCGACGTGGTGAATTCCTTTATGTGTTGGTGCAGATCTTGGTGGGTTATAAGTGAAACTCTTCTTTGCTGCCCTCTCCATGATTTCAAATGCTTCGTAAGGTGATTTAGATCCAAGGTCTCCACCGGCGACTTGGTTGATGACCTATTTGTTTTAACTGGATTGTGCGTCAAAGAAAGTTTGTACTTGTAACCATACGCTTAGTCCATGATGTTGGCATATTCTCAGAATACTTTTGTATCTCTCAAATGCTGCGTGTAACGACTCATCATCATCGGTTAGGAATCCGGTAACGTTGGCTCGATATTTAACAGTTTATTAGGCGGAAAATATTTGAGGAGAAAGTGTTTAACCAACTGGTCCCAGTTGATGATGGAACCAGAAGGAAGAGATTCTATCCATTCTAAGGCTTGTACCCTTAGAGAGATAGGAACGAGTTTGAGTTTGATTTGATCTTCTGAACAGTTTGGAATATTAAAAGTTCTGCAGATTTGTAAGAATCGAGATATATGAAAAATAGGGTCTTCTTCTAGGAGAACATGAAATTGAACTGAATGTTCCACCATATGAATGGTGCTTGATTTGATTTCGGGTGGAGCCACTCTATTGCCATAGCATTCGAGGGTTGGCTTGGCATATTGGCTCATGTTTGGATCATTGTTTTGCGGTTCCATCATTTCTTTAGTTTAATTTTCTTCCGAAGTCACGTCTACTGATTCGTCTTTGATTGTTTCAGCGGTTTCTAAAAATGTAAACCAAGTCGGGCTCTTGTACGTAAAGATGGCTACCCATAAACTAAAAAAAATACTAGATAACTAAAAAATATTAAAAAATACAAACCATAATCTAAAAAAAATAATAAAAAGTAAACATAAATAACTAAAAAAACTAAAAATCTAGAAAGTTAATTTACATTTGACCAATATTACGTTTCAATGCCAACGCCAAGTCGGGCTCTTGTACGCAAAGATGGCTAAGATCTCGCGTTAAGAGATCGAAATCTTTCCGCCCGGCCTTGTATTTCAGGTTGGCCTCCATTAAACGAACCTTTCCCGTTCTAGGGGTGTGATATGATGCGTTTGAGTGGTTAAAGATGGGAGATGTAGCGTTCGCTCAAGATCGTGTTTTAAATTTATAAAATTGATTTCTACTAAGACTAAACACACACAAAATAGGCAAGTGTACCTATCGTATATGTAGAATAGTATTGGTAAGAACCAAGTATCGATCCGTGGACACAAATGTTTCTAATAATAAATCTTCATTTTACTTTAAGCGGAGAGTTTTAATCATTTTAGAGTTAATTTTTAAACTTTATGAGAAATACTTATATATAATATATAGGTGAACAAGAAGAGAAATTCTAAATGGGTAAATCATTATATGAAGGTTACCATCTAAGATCAAGAATCCAATCCATTCTTCCTTGATGATTAATAAGTAAACATGTGATAAAGTTGCGTTAATAATATATGATAGAATAGTCCCTTATTTTTAAGTGAACATATTCTATGACATAAAAGAAAGTATCTTGCATATTTTCAAGTCCATCCTTGCTTAATCTCATACTACTATGAGAATGTCAATTTAAGTAGGCAAGTGGTTTAGTAAAGTAGAAAAATTAGGATTGACTTCGATTTCTCAAATACCAATTCTAACATCTTTGGGTGATTGTAGTTGACTCACACAACCTCCCATTGGTGGATTTAATTAGGTTATAATTACACATTCTATTAACATATGATTTCTTTAACTGACATGATAGCCTAAGTAATCATGTTAACAATGCTATTTCAGAATTATCAAAACTAGAGAAATATATCATAGTTTATATCTCATCATTTCTAAGTACAATATAAGGATCCATGTTTTATCTTGAATAAGTTATCAAGGTATTCTTTTTACCATTTCTAGTCTCCAAGAACATGAGTGAATCATGAATGATTGTTAATCATCAACCTTGATGTGATGAGTTAAAGTGATAAACACATTTTTCATCAAAGGATAATTGCAATATAACCATGTACTTTACCAAACTAAATCACATATTTAATATAACCATCAAGTAAAACAAAGCTTCTTCATATAAATTAGATGTTAAATGGAGTTTAGCTCACAATGAGCATGGTTATGAACATCAAAAGTGATGAAGATAACAAACACATGATCAAACTAGAAAATTTAGCTAAATGTGGATGAATCTTCCTTTTTCAGTGATGATGGATGATGGCGATGATGGATGATGATGATAACCTCCAAGCCTTCAAACTCTCCACAAGATCTTCAATGTGAGTGTAATGTGGGTGTTTTTATAAGTGAAACCCGTATAGAATTTTTTTAAGCACACCTGTTGAATGCAACATGCTCCACTATTTATAGGCAACCTGGGTGATCAGGCACAACACCGTGTAAAGGGAGGCACGCCCACGTGTCCATCTGTCCTTTCGCATTTAATGCTCTGTCAGATCGTACAGGGTTACTCACCATGGGGGCGTGCTTCATGAGGCACGACCCGGTGTTTTTGGTGTCTTGTTATATTTTCTTTTGTCTTTACTGAAACGTGACCACAGCCCCGTGTTTTTTGAGGCACGGACTCATGTCTATCTGTCAAGTATTTTTTCTTTTCTTGCAGAATTTTGTCTTTTCTTGTACAGGAAAGCATGGGGGCGTGTTCCATGAGGCATGGGGGCGTGTTTCACTGTTTTCTTGGGTTTTCTTTGATTTTTCTTTGGCTTTTTGTTCGTTTCTTCGTTTGAGGCTTGGGTTTACCTGAAACTACGTTTTAACATGATAAGTAGCTTTTTGAACTATATTATTTGATAGAAGTTGCAGCTTTTACAGTTTATTTGATGCTAAAAAGATGTATAATTTTATATACATCAGAGTGTGCAAAGGAAAAAACCCGACCCCGCCCGAGAGAAGACTATAACAATTCGGGTTTTCCATATCTCTTCTGTAACCATTACCCTACCCATTTACGGGTCTGGGCTATCCTATCAAATAAATTGCCGCAATTATCGAGTTTAATTAGTTGTTATATTATAATTCTAACTATTTATATATTTATAACTTTCATAAATTGGCAAGAACTACCCTAAACTAAACTATAATCTCACTATGTATCCACTTTCAAACTTCAGGGACTAGATTGTAACTTTGTTATTATAACCCATTTACAAAAATGGTATCCTGACCCAAATACTGATCCAAACCCTAACCACGAACCCGATTATCAAACTGTGGAGACTTGGACCTCAATTCTCGACCTGATTATGAAAATTGAATCAAGAATCATATCGTACATACCTATTACGGCCAAACCGACATCACTATTATGTTAATCAGATCAAAAAAAATCTGCAATTTATATTATAACGAGCCGACATTTAACCTAGATCGTTATACTTATAAACGATTATATAAACGTAATTAAACGTGTAGTTATAATCACCAAACCTTAGCCGACATAACCCCTCTATTTAATTGATTTATCATCATCAACTGCTTGTTTGTTCATCAACTCACACCGTCGGCCACTGTTGGAACGATTAACCTATCCTAACAACAATTTAAGAGGTAATTAAAGAATGATTCTTGTTCGTTAGGTGTCAATTAACAAAAGCCCTAAGGCTTAATCGATCAACGTTAACAGATTTGATGAACTGTAATTTCTAGGGCTTATACAAACTGGGTTCTATGATTGTTGGTTTATATTTATCAGAAGTAAGATTTTAACCAGGTTAGACATCATTCCAGTTGGCTGGTTCATATGTGGTTAAACTTCAGTGTAAGGTCCCGGGTTCGAGAGCTAACACCCTATATTTGGTATTTTTTTTGAAAAATTAATTATTTAAGGCCATTTTAATTAATAGTAAATATAATAAACAGTAAATAAAATATATTTCTTATAAAATCGACAATATTACTTGTATTTTCCCACAACATGTTAAGTATTATAATCATATGTATATGTATATATATATATATGTATGTAAACGGTTCAAATAAGAATAAGGAGTTTCCTAAGAATGGTAAGAACCAACAAAAAATTGATATTTGGCATTACAAATGATGGTGAAAGAACAAATCTAGGAAACTATGTCGGTTATAATGATAAAAGAGTAATTCTAGAAAACTATGTCGGTTATTGGTAATTTTAAATCTCAACCATTGATTAACATGATCCCATGGCTATGATTTATTCCTAGTCTTCCTATGAAACTATTTATTTTTAGCATAACCCTCCCCTATGTATGTATAAGTATAGATATAAACAAATAAAATAACTTGTTTATTTCTTAAGTTTTATATAAATAAAATTTATTAAAAGTATCTAAATAGTTAAAAAGGTTTCTTTACATTAATTATATATATATATATATATATATATATATATATATATGATTCAATTCATTAAGTTATTTTTATATTTGTAAGGATGTATTTTATAATCTTTTTATATATTAAACAAGTAATATTAAATATTAATTATGGAGTAGAACTAAAAGATCTATAAAATAAATATAAGGTTTGTAATAAATCTAAAGTAATATATAATTATCACAATAATAATATTTAACCATCAAGATTCTCAACTCTTTTCCTTTCAAACCAACAAATCTTTATTTTTACTTTCCGCACATATTCTTTATTAGGGTACTTCGTTAGAGCTTGATCTACTGTTCTTATTCTTATCATACCATTAACTCCTGCTCATCTGATAAGGTGAGTATCACATACCCTCTTTTTCCACTTATTTTTACCATTTTGGGGACGCATGCGTTACTACGTATTTTACTATTACTTATTACGCAAATTGCAACTGTTAGTCTTGTGTGTTAACAATTTATGTCTTATGTGTTATATGCTTATATGCTCAGTTTGATTCGCATTCGGAGAGAGCCAACAGAAACTCTAAACAGTATAATCATGCGACCGTCGTATTAGCCATCGCCCAATTTATCTGCTATCGCGCTCATCGAGAACTCATTTATTTTCTCATTGGTTAAATTGTTTATCTCATTTGACACTATTACACTTTTATTTATTATTATATACACATAAAATTTGATGTGTTACTCACTCAACCTAGTGTTGACAAACTTATTGTATTTTTAACACATATGCAGGTCATCGTGTGATGTGATTTTCAAGCTGATCGTAAGAAAAACATAGGATTGCATGCTAGAGAGAATAAACAAGATTTTGGACTTTTATATATTTGTTTTGTCTTACTTATTTGAATTATGGATTTTGTATTTGACAATTGTCGGATATATTTGATTTTTAATAAATAGATATTATAGTTTAAAATGTTTCATGATAGTACCTTGAGAGCTATGAGCAATCAGCTCACGCCCCGGCATTTCCTCCGTAGGTTGGGGTGTGACAGATTGGTATAAGAGCAGAAGATTTAAGATAGGTCGTTAGGGATGCCATAGTAACATGCTTTTTTTCATTAGCCAACCAACTCGTAAAAAAGAGTTTTTTTTATTTAATAAAACTATCTAGCAAAATAATTAGATAGAATACCTTCAGCCTTGTCAACTGATAGTAAAAGAACAAAATCGGGGTACATACCAATGCCTATTACAGTTAGAAAATTGGAGATAGAAACAAATAACTCATGCGGTCCAGAATCAAAAACATAAGAGTTTGGAGTAGTAAATAACTTGTATCCATAGAACATTTGACGTGACATAGATAATAATAAATAGGAGAGGAGCCCTATACGTGCTTATTTGCCTACCTTACGTGTTTTATTTAATTGTTTACTGCTATCTTAGTTAATAATTATTTTGATTATTATATTATTGTCATGCACACACACTACTCCGAGGCTATGCCTCAATACTCAAATTTTTTATTTAAATTAAAAATCAAATTAGATTGCTTTTATTTTGGGAAATTCCTTATGAATTCTCTTTTGTTTTTGCTCCCTCAACTTAGGGCTAGGTTATGTGGCATGTACTTGTAGTAACTGGAAAGGGAAGAGAACTGTGAGTCGGGCATTGGCAAAACGGTTCCGAGAACCCAAGGTAAGACGCTATTTCTTACTTGAAGGATTCCTCGCGTGAGGACTGCCATATGACCGCCACGTCAGACCAGTAAGGATTGCCCACTGATGTATATAGCCTAAAACGTGTGTTAAAAGTGATTTTGAATACACATCACAACCATTCAATTGCATCTCTTTCAAGGATATAATAATCCAAATCAGCAACTACACTCCCTTAAAATAGGACACCTACAAATCCGAGTTAAGGCAATGTGTAGTGGGGCTATAACTTGGGCGAAAAGGGGCGACAAGTTGGAGGAACACCCCCCCCCCCCCCCCCCCCCCGGCGATATTGGGGCGAAAGGGGCGGGGCGGGTCTATTTCTCGCCCAGCATGTCTGTTGTTTTGTTTGTTTATATTATTATTATATATGTGTGTGTAAGATATATATATATATATATAAATATATATATATGTATATAAAACTATTTGTAACCCCTACGGCCCTACACCATTACACCTCAAAAAACAAAAACTCACTCTTTGCTGACTGGGCGCCACATGACACAAAACGCCCCAATTTGTAGCCCCTCCACTACACATAGCCTAATAGATTAAGGTTAAAATGGCATGTTGAATTTATTGGTTTTGCTTTCATCAATCAGATTATATAAATGAACTTTGCACAAAGTTCAAAAAAGATCGGATACAAGTTAGACGTGGAATGTAAGTTGTACAAGTCAAAACAATAAGAGCCCATGCATATGGCAATGCCGGCTGCAAGCTCACGACGGCTTACATCAATATGAAGTTGTGTAAAGTGTAAACCATAGCTGGCATGTAACTTTTAGGACTTTTGGGAAAAAAACTTGTACCTCGGAGCTCGCTCAACTGGCTCAATTGTTGGTAAACAAGCCGAGCTAAACTGGCTAACCATGCGGGACTTGAGGGAAGGATAACTTATAAACATTATATTTAAACTTAACTTTAACGAGTTAAAACAAACAAGCCCATAACATGACTCTACTAAATATATTTGAATATTAATGACCACCTAATATATTTGAATATTAAATTTTAATAAGCATTAAACTTATTATGAAAGAGCTTGCTTGAGCTTTTTTTACCAGCAACGATTGAGCTTAAATTTTAACTTGTCGATACTAATTGAGGGGAGCCGATCGACCCTATTTAGCTTGTTTAATTTTAATCTCAAGCTAGGGTTAAAACAGGCTCGCGTCAATATAGCTGTTAAGTAGCCTCTTAACCACTTTACATAGAACAAGATCTGAACCTCGTGACAAGGATAACGGTTATATTCTTTCTTTATTGTCTCAAGTTGAGACCTTTAAAAACTAGTTGTGACAGAAACTAGTTTGTTGCAACAATAGACACAATACTTAACACGATAATTTAATATTTAAACACTCTTAACTAATATTGAAAACGGATGCAAAATTATTGTTAAAGAGGCCTCAAACCGGTCAAAAATTTTTCAAAACTCAATAATTCATTTAAAATTAATTTAAACCAATATTCTCTCTCACACAGGTCAATTACAGGATCTTAAACTTAAATGTTTATATTGCTTGCTTTGCTTACTCATCAAATAAAAAAGATCTCGATATACAGGTTATATAAATATAACGTTTATCATTAAAATAAATAAATAAGAAAAATAGTATTTGATTTGATTATAGAAAGATATCTGAGCTAATTAAAGGAATCACACCGGCGGCGGATTTCACCACTCCGGCCAGTCTTAACACCGTACAAACTGAGCTTCTCCATTGCTCGACCAAACGCCTCGAAGAACGCCTTCTGATCTCTGGCGTACAACTCCACATACGGCTTCGTCCTCGCATCCATCACCAGCGCTCGGTCCGACTTCAACACTCCGAGTCCTCTGGGCAGGTTCTGGTAATACGCATTGTCGAAGTTCCGAGGAGTCATGACGTCATTGAACACCGAGAGTGACGGATCCCTGTGGTAATTCGCACACGCGGATCTCAAACCCTCGGCGTACCTCCGATTGATGGACGGGTCGATCGGTGACGCCCGGCTGTAGTTGTAGATCTCTGAGCTGATCTCCGTACAGTGACTGAGTCCGATCGTGTGAGCGCCGGATAATGCCACCATTTCCTGAACCGTGAAGCCTCTGGAAGTGAAGATGTTGATTAACTGATTCATAGACATTGAAGGCCGAGGCAGATTACCTGTTCGATGTAATTATAATATGAGTTGTATTCGCTGTGTAATTACAATATCAACAACAGACTTAGGGGGTGTTTGGCCTAGCTTTTATTTTTTGGCTTATGCTTATATCATAAGCTAAAAATCCATCTTCATACAAGCATCTTCAAGTTAGCCTATATAAGCTAATAAGCTTAAGCCCAAACACCAAATTAAGCTTATTTTGTAAAACAAAAGCTAAAAAAGCTATAAGCTTTGTTAAAAAAGCTAGGCCAAACACCCCCTTAAGTTTGTTATATATATATATATATATATATATATATATTTTGTGGTTGTTACCTTCAACTAGTGAGGCTTTGGAGAGCAATCCGTCACGGCGGCCTAACTTGAGGGAATAGAAGGGTCCGCCCATCATGGTGAGGAGATTCCTGGTAGCAACGGCGAGGATATCGGTACAGGAGACGACGCCGGGACAGGCGAGTTCGAGAGCGGTCTTGGCCCTGACGACGACGTCGAATCCGTCGCCGGGAAGAGATAGGTTGATGTCGGCGTCACGCTCGGCCTTGTTGAAGTGAGTGGAGGAGATGAGGACGGAGGCGTCGCAGCCCTGGACGAGGCAGTCGTGGAAGAAGAGGCGGAGAGCGGCGGCGGCGGTGGTGGGAGAGTTGATCTGCTTGTTCGTGGTGGTCTCCTGCATTATCTGCTCGAATCTAGGGCATGACTTCTGGTAGAAAGTGGTGGTCAATTGAGAGTGTGAGGATGAGACGAACAAGAAGGAGAAGATGGCGAGTAATGTGACCGCTGCCATTGATGATGATGATCGAGGAAGGAGGAAGGGTTTTGTGGATGTGGGGATGGACAGGTCACCACTAATCACGCTCGATGGAAGGAACAATATGTCGGTCTCATTCTATTCCAGATCCCGCCTTGTTTCTCCTTTTTCAACCTAATCCTACGTTTTTTATAAATCTTTTTTATTTTTTCAATTAAAAAAAATTATTATGCAACAATAAACTACCCGGTTACAATATAGAGACATATGAGTGGATAACAAGGTGGACCGGCATCTCCTTTTAGACGATAAATCTGATTCTACTGAAAACAAAGTTATTGTTCTTCAACGCCAATTGACCCAAGTTGTTATGCACACATAATAATTTAAGAATTAATTTTAAATTAAATTAATTTAAGAGAGGTTAAGGGGTTAAACAATTTCCTTAAGGTTAGGTGGAGTGAAAGATGATAAAGTAAGTGGTGTGTACTTACTTGAATGTATACCCTATGATCTAACACGGGTGTATCCTCCATAGCGAGGTGTAACCAGGCAAAGAAATGGATAATATCATTACTAAAAACATATATGATTATGAATATTACTATATTAGCATGGAGCATAGAATTTATTTAGAGAGAACATTGCTGATATGATGTAGCTGATATGATTTATTTTCAATATAATATATATTTTATAAAAAAATCATATAATGTCCAATACTAGCATAGTGACAAAACGATAAAATAAATCAAACCAAGGGACACGCTAAGTAACAAGGGCACATTTAACAGATCCTGGATATTAAACTACCTTTTCACTTTTAAACAAATTAGGAAAAGATGTTTTAAGAGTATAATAAAAGTATGTGAATGGATATAATAGGGTGTATGCCAGAAAGGTTTGTTCTGGATGAGTCATTATTTTCTTTTCAATGTCTTGTTTCAAAATCAGACCAAATGAGCATGTTAGTGGACCCCTACCGTGACCACCTAATACAATACAGCCATCATTCTTCAATTTCTTTTTTATAAAATTTACACGGACCCTTTACCTTGATAGTTGATATAAAGGGTTCATGACATACTCTTCCTCTAGTATGATGTTACTTGGGTTTTACTCTCATAATTATTGTTTTCATCATTTATTCTTCATACAAGTATAGTAATGGTACTTTTCTGTAACCTAACAGTATTTGTTAGGTTTTCATGATGAGCAACCGTACCACTGCCATCTTCGGTTGTAGCCAAGATCAATGCTCGCAAATCACTACCGCTCTACCTACCTTCGTTAAAACCACAACCCAAAGCCATTGAGACCATCATTGTTGCACAACCATATGACAATCAGTGCTCCCCTTCGCTAATTCCGTAATTTATTTACCTTCATCATGGGTGCCTCAAGAGAATGAAATAAAGCAATGGCTTTAGCTCCTCATTTCTCTAGGGCCCTCAAATACTAAAAAGTAACAAATTCTATGTACGTAATTTTGGTATTGAGATTGTTTGAGATATTGTGTAGTCTATAATTATACATACGCATAAATAACACGGGAGTCACATGATCGAAAACAATTTTTCTTATGAAAAGAATCTCAATTTTATTATGCGATTTATAGACCCCTAAAAAGACTAAGACGACCCTACTTCCATATTTTGTCCATCATCATCGTAAATTCTTTTGGCCGCCTCGTACCCTCTAAATTTGTTGATTTTTGTAGAGTTTATGAAAATTCACAAAGTGAATGATGTATAATCAATCACTATATATAGGATTACAAAGAGGATATATAGATAGAGGTGCACAAAAAACCCGAACTCGAAACCGAACCCGAAAAAAAAACCCGGGTATTTAATACCCGAACCCGACCCTACCCGTAGGGTACGGATAGGGTATGACTTTCAATGTTGAAACCAGAACCCGATCTAAACCCGATAATACCCGAAACCCGGTTTAAACTATACCCGAAACCCGGTTCTAGTTATACCCGAAACCCGAGTTTTCTGCATACCCGAACCGGATTTTTTACATGCTAGTATATTAGTGTTTGTGCACATGTTTTTGTGTTGCTGTCCACAGATCTATAGTCGTTCTCCAACGGATCTTTTTTGGAGCACGTATATGATATAAATACTTGTTTAGAGAAACAGCTTATGATATACCAAACAACAACTGAAAACACATTAAATATATGTTTTTTGTATCATTGTTTAGTTGGTATGTATGTTTGAATGAACTTTGAAGTTTGTATGAAAAAAAATGGAGTTAGAATAAAAAAATGAAGCAAACCTATTAATAGAAGAAAACTGTAGAAAATGGATTTTTTGAATACCTGGAAAATAGGGTATTCAAAACCTATAAAACGGTTTTTTTTTCAATACCCGAAAATAGGGTCTTTAAATACCCGGGTATTGAAGACTCGGTTCAATACGCTACCCGAACCTGGTACACAGGGTATGGCTTTTCATGCCAATACCCGACCCGATTATTGTTAATACCCGATTTTTCAATACCCGATCATACCTGAACCCGGTTTCATACCCCACCCAGTTTTTCATAATACCAGATTTGTGCACCTCTATATATAGAAGCAACTTGCGTCTAAGGTCACCTTGCATCTAGTCTTGTTTCAAACACACCTTTTTTAAAATCCAGGCCATAGCTACCATCAGTTGATTTTTAGCACTCCCAAGGAACACTAAGAAAATTGAGTGAAAAAGAGATGTGTTGCTACAACAAAGATAAGACCAATGATAGTGAATGGACTGGTTAAGCTAACAGGCTTCAAGGGTTCCGGTTAACCTAACGCAGATCGTGGTGTCCCTCTACGTTTGCAAAACGTAGAAGGAGGTTCACTAGTTTATTGTTAGTTGTTATGGTTCACCAAGGATCGAGAACCGTGATGTTTGGAATCGGTTTTAGAATGATGTTCTTGGTGAAGCTATGAAGTTATTGGAGTAAGAAAGAAATAAGCAGGAAGCATATTTATCAAGAAAGAAGAGAAGATAAGGGAAAGTATGTTATCTGCCCAGATCTTATTGTGTTCTTGTTTATGACTAAGTCTTTCTTATATAGGAGAAGAGACTTAAGCCTTTCGTCCAGTTGTAACTAAACTAGTTCCCCTCCAGTTTGCCTAGAGAGTTGACCTTTGTGGGCGGGAAGGTTTGGACCGCTGATCCATAATTAAAATAATAATACTTTGTCTGAGCATGTCCTTTGCTCAGAGGGGACAAGGATGTGAACAGTGATTTGACATCGTACTGTAGCACGTGGGTACTTGTTTACATAAGTTTGGGCGGGAAATGAAGCTTTTAACCTTTTTAGCGTTAATATGTTCCAGCCATTTTATTATTTCCTTGGGCTACCCCCGTCATCAGCCCCCCAAGTCAGAGGAATTTGAGAAGTAAGCTCAAGGGCTTCTGACTTTTGCACACATTTTGCTTTATTGCTTGAAGGCTGCGAGGCTTGTAGGGGCTTCGAGGCTTTGTTCAGTTTTGGTTGTTTTTTGAATTCCTGACATGACAGTTGATGTGATGGTAACTGCCATATTGCGGTTCCCAATAACTGCTTTTTCATTAATAGTTATCAATGGGATAACTATTCATTTTCTTCCAGATTTCTTTTAAAGTTACTATCATAAACACATTCAAGTTCCTTTCAATCTTCTATCAGGTTAGTTTCGATCATTCATTTTTCTTCAAAATTATGGTTTCCAAAAAGGATCTTTCGATCAGTTTTTCTCGATTAACCCAAGAAGAGGTTGAATCGTTTTGTATTGAGTGTGGAATAGGGTTAAAGTATAAACCGATTGCTCCGCCGGTCGATTCTTCAATCGATCGTTGTCCGGCGGGTTTTATTGCTCTATATTGCCGTCATTTTGAATTTTCTAATCCCCGACACCCTTTTTCGGTTTTTGTTCTCAATGTTTTGGAGTATTACCGTGTATCGTTCGGTCAAATCCATCCGTTAGGGCTTGCTAGGGTTTTGCATTTTTAGGTTTTGTGTAGAGCCCTAGGTTATGACCCTTCCTTGTTGAATTTTCGCTGTTTCTTTCGCTTAGCGAAAAACGGTGATTGGTACACGTTTGAACATACTAATGTTGATACGTGTTTGGTTTCCTCGGCGGTTACAACCCTTGGTTCTTGGAAGGATCATTTTTTCTTTGTTTCCTATTCTATCCTTCCGTTCAAGCCTGTTTGGAGACAACCCGAGGCTGTTCTAAATGAACCGGAACCAGCCGAGTCGGAGTTGAATGAGGCATTTTTGAAGTCGATTAGGAAATGTCCGTCGCAGCTTCGTCCTTTTCCCGAACACCTTCTTGTGTTGTTAGGAATTAGCAAACTTTGGGATAAGCCTAATCGGTATCCCGTGCTTATGAGGGATAATAAGGGTATGCATTTGTTTATCCCTTATTTGCTTTATGTTGTTGATATTTTTGTTAACGGATTTCTTTTGTGTTTGTAGTCATGTCGGCTTTGAACTTCTTAAAGAGCGATGATACTTCTGATGTTGGTTTTACTGATGTTGCGGCTGTTGTTGGGGATGATTCGGTGGTTCGGGGGAAGGAGGGTCGATTTGAGGACGCTGAGTATGTTGGGGTTGCAAACGTTAAAGGGTTTACCAAGACTGTTGTTCCGAAGTCTTCTACTCGTCGTTCCACACGACGTTTGCTGAAGTCTGTTGGCACCTCATCTTCCCATGAACCGGTTGAGGTTAGTGATGACATTCAGGTTTCTGAAGACCAAGGTCCAACTGTGGTGGCTGAAAAGGAGCAAGGGTTGGTGGTTTCCAAGAATGGAAAATCGGCTGGGAAGAAAGCTGCGATGTCTATGGTTCATGAGTTGGATGGGAATGCAGTTTATGTGCCGGAGTGGAGTGTCAAGGTTGGGGATAGCTTCAAAGATCCCGAAGTTTGTGATGACGTGTTAGCCAATTTCACTCCTCCAGGGGTTCGTGATACTATCTCCAAGATGGAGGGTGATTCCATGTTGTCCAGGCTGATTTTGAATTCTTGTAACGTTTCTGCCCTTTTGGCAGAGGGTGTCACTCGCTTTCGAAAAGGGATGGAGGAGTATGAGGAGTTTATGAAGACGACGGAGAAGATGAAGGCCTCTATGGCGGCCATGAAGAAAGAGGTTGAAGGTTTTTCTGAGAAGGAGAAGGTGTATGTGAAGCGGATTGATGAGTTGTCTCGTGGCCATGAGATTGAGATGGCGGGTTTGAAAAAATCTATGGAAGCTGACAGGGCTAGGTTGGATGCTGACCGGGAAGCCTTTGAGGTGCAGAGGAAAGCCTTCGAGATCGAGAAGGAAGGCTTAAAGGCTTCAGTCACCCAGACCTCTGATGACAACAAGTGGCTAATTGAGCATGGGTTTCAACAGGTTGTGACTTATTTGCTTCATTCTAATGAATTCAACTCAGTGTTGGGCGGTGTGTATACGAAGATATTGGCCCATGGTAAGCATTTGGGCTTCGTTGATGGCTGTAGTTATCACGAGTCTGGCCAACCTATGGAGAAGTCACCCCTGTTCAACCGTGAAGCTTACAAGCTTTTTATGGATTCAGTTCATGCCATGGAGAGGCTCACTTACCCTTATGTGGGTGAAGTGTCATCATGCGTTGGTAAGCCTATTTTTGTGTTGCAGGGTTTGAAACCAGCCGGCCTTGATGAGAAAGCTGTTAAAGAGGTGCTCGAGTCCTTGTCGAAGAAACGCTCCCGTTCTGGTGACAGTGAAGAAACTTTATCTGGGGTCAGTGACGGATCTCATGTTGCAAGCCTCGAAGGCTCGGCTGTTGCTGATGTTGGCCCGCAAGTCAAGAAGTCCAAGAAGGCTAAGGGTGGTAAGGCTAGTACCTCAAAGCCTATTCCTGGTGTTTAGATACTTGATTCGTAGCTTTATTAGCACCTTAAAACAATGTTATGTAATCTTAAACAATGTAGGTTTGGCATGGAACTCTTAAAGTTTCTGCCCTGTGGTTGTGTTTGGCCTTTTTGGCCCTTTGAACATTTTCTTGGGAATCCTTGTGATTTCCTTGTTTAGCTTTAATTGGCTTATTATGTATGAATGCTGTTAGCTATGGCCTTGGAATGGCCTTTGTTTATGAACTATGATGTTCTATGTATTTGTGTGATGGTTGCTTGTCTTGTTAGTTTGATGTGATTTTAGCTAACTTTCCTTAAGAAGTTTTAGTGCTGCAGTCACTTTAGCTTCAAGGCTTCATTAGATAAAAAGCACATGTTGGCTATCCTTTGTATCACTACTTAGTGTATGTTTTTGTTTCGTAAACTTTTTGTAAGTTTAAGGAACGAATTGGTGTAGGCTGTTCAGACCTGTCTATGAGACAAGTTTTAGTTGAAAAAATTTTCTAAGTCTCATGGAGTTGGATTGATATAGGAACTCACCCCTTATATAGGTCCATTTAACCCTTGAACCTATTGAGCGATGTGGCCTGGGACTCATCCCCTTACATGGCCCTTGCCATGGAGTTTCTTACTAGGTTCTCAACCTGATTATAGGATAGTAAAGACAAGTTATGACAAAAAATTTATCATTCATTCAAGAAGTGGTTGTTTCACAAAAAGGAGAATTATACATCTCTTGAAATACATTTTTACATTTTGACTAGGCATGGAACCTTTTAAGGGTTTTTCTGTTCCAATGTCTTGGAATCTTTTTTGCCTTCTGTGTCGGCCAGTTTGTAGGATCCACCCTTGTGAGCTTCGAGGATTGTATATGGTCCTTCCCACTTTGGGCCAAGTTTTCCTTGATTTTCTTTCTTGTTGGCCTCGTTGTTTCGGAGTACAAGTTCTCCTGGCTTGAAGCGTTCATGCTTCACTCTTGCATTGTAATAAGCTTCCATTTTTTTGCTTGTATTTAGCCTCTTGAATTGCGGCTTGATCACAAATTTCTTCAAGGAGTTGCAAATTCAACATGGTCTCATTGTTGTTTGATTCGAGGTCCATGATGAGTGTTCTTTGAGTCATAACTCCGACTTCGGCTGGGATTACAGCTTCCGATCCGAACACTAGGCTGTAAGACGTTTGTTTGTGGCTTGTCTTTTCGGCTGTTCTTATTGCCCATAGAACGTTTGGGAGTTCTTCAAGCTACTTGTTGTTGTGCCTTCCCAGCCTTGTTTTGATTCCTTCAACGATGGTTCTGTTTGTTCTTTCAACTTGGCCGTTGGATTGTGGGTATGCAACTGAGCTGAACACTTGAGTGATTCTGAATTCTTTGCACCATGTGCTAAAAGGCTTCTCAGCAAATTGTTTCCCATTATCCGTGACCAGCACTCCTGGCAGCCCATAACGGCAAATGATGGTTTCCCATACGAAGTCAATGACTTGTTTGCCCGTTCTTTTTGCAAGTGGTTTGACTTCAGGCCACTTGGTGAAGTAGTCCACGGCTACTAACAAAAATTTTACCCCACCCTTAGCTGGTGGGAATGGACCAACAATATCCATTCCCCATTTGTGAAAGGGCCAAGCCGAGGAGATAGGGACTAGATCGTGTTTAGGGCTTTTGGGAACCGGTGCATGAATTTGACAAGCTTCACATTTCTTGAGTTGTTCCGTTGCTTCTCGGTGCATGGTGGGCCAGAAGTATCCGAGGTTCATCAATTTTGCAACCACTGTTCTTGGCCCAAAATGAGCTCCACATATCCTCTCGTGAACCTCTTTGATCATATATTGACTTTGTTCAGGGCCTACACATCTCAGTAGTGGTACAAGGAAGCCCTTTTTATAAAGCGTTTCTCTTTGCAACACATACTGTCTGGATTTGATTTGAACCCTTTCAGCCTCAGTCTGGTCCAAAGGTAACTCACCATTTTTGAGGAACCTTTCTATGGGAGTCATCCAATTGGGACCTTCTTCAATGATTACATCTTGAACCTCCAATTCTCGAATTGAAGGAGTTTTCAGCACTTCCACCAGTACTTTCTTGGTGAGGTGTGCAAAAGTGAGGGATGCTAGTTTGCTCTGGGCATCGGCTCTCTTGTTTTGTGATATTGGGACTTGTTTGATGGTGCACTCTCGAAACGTGGTCATCAACCCTTTTGCCTTTTCACGGTACTTCTTCATGTTGGGCTCTTTGGCTACATAGTTGTCATTGACTTGACTTGAAACAAGCAACGAGTCCGTGAAGACTTGTAGCTTTTGGATCTTCATCTCTTTGGCAATCTTCAGACCAGCGATCAATGCTTCGTATTCAGCTTCGTTGTTGGTGGTCTGAAATTCAAGTCGAAGAGAATATGTGAATTCTAACCCTTCAGGGTTGATTAAAACGAGCCCAGCTCCTGACCCTTCGATGCTGGAAGCTCCATCGGTAAAAAGCTTCCAGGCTTCAGGGTCAGAAGGTTCATTGGCAGTTATGTGTATCTCAGGAATGACTTGTTTTGGGATTTCTACAATGAAGTCCGCCAAGACTTGGGCTTTGATAGCTTTTCTTGGGACATAGGTGATGTTATGTTCACCTAGTTCCACAGCCCATTTGGCCAATCGGCCTAAATTTTCTGGTTTTTCAAGCACACTCTTGATGGGTTGGTCAGTGACCACTTGTATAGGGTGTGCTTGAAAGTACCTTCGAAGCCTTCTGGCTGTTTGAATTAAGTCCAGGGCAAGTTTTTCCAAAGGAGGATATTTGACCTCTGCCAGTTTTAGTGTTTTACTAAAGAAATAAACGGGTACCTGAACTTTGTCCCGTTCGATGGTTAGAACCGCGCTTAATGCTTCTTCAGCAACTGAGAGATAGAAAGAGATCAATTCTCCCGTTTCAGGGGCTGCAATAGCTGGAAGTGAAGCCAAGTGTTGCTTCATTTGGTTGAAGGCTTCTTCTACTTCTTCCGTCCACCTGAAATCTTTCTTGTTGGTGCAACCTTTTAGTGTTTTGAAAAAGGGTAAGGATTTCTCAGCAAGCTTGGAGGTAAAACGCTTCAAGGCTGCAAACCTTCCATTCAGACTCTCAACTTCTTTTTTGCTTTGTGGGGATTTGGTTTCAAGAAAAACCCTGACTTTTTTGGGATTAGCTTTTATACTTTGCTTTCCCACGATGTGCCCCAAGAACTTGCCTTCTTCGAACCTGAATGAGCATTTTCCAGGATTGAGCTTCATGTTGATCTTTCTCAAGTTTTGGAAGGTTTCTTGTATGTCTTCGAGCATTTGATGCTCGGTTTTGCTTCTAATTACTAGATCATCAACATAAGCTTCCAAATTTCTGCTAATTTGGTTAACAAATGCTTTGTCGACCAAACGTTGGTAGGTTGCACCGGCGTTTCGTAGGCCAAAGGGCATCTTTTGGTAACAGAAAATACCATTGTCCTTGTGGAAAGAGGTTTTTTCTTCGTCTTCCACTTTCATGAGAATTTGATGGTAACCCTTGTAAGCGTCGAGAAAGCACTTAAAGGGATAACCGGTTAAAGAGTCAACCTTGAGGTCCATCTCGGGTAAGGGATAACAATCCTTTGGACATGCTTTGTTTAAGTCTTTGAAGTCGATGCACATCCTCCAAGACTTTTCAGGCTTTCGAACCATGACTGGATTAGCCACCCAAGATTGATACTTGACCTCACGTAGGATCCCAGCTTGTACAAGCTTTTCAACCTCTTGACATCCTGCCAAGCTTCTTTCAGGAACTAGGCTCCGTTTCTTTTGGACAACAGGCTTGACATCGGGAGGTATTTTCAGCTCATGTTCTGCGATGCTTCGAGGGATGCCTGTCATGTCTTCCGGGCACCAAGCAAAGACATCGTTGTAGTTTATCAACAGCTTTTCAAGGTGTGAAAGTGTTTCTTTGGAAAGGCTTGTTTTTACCCGTACCTTTTGTTCAGGGTACTATGGGTTTATGATTAAGCCTCGTTCTTCGTCTTTGATTTTTGAGCTTTCCCCTTCAACCGTGTGAACCTCTTGGGTAGGTTGAAGGGTTGAAATTCCCATGTCGGTGGGAAACTTTACAGCACCTTCACCAACCGAGACAGCCATATTGAATACACATTGTCCAGGCCTTCCTATGATTACATCATAGCTGGAAGGTGCATCGATAACCACAAAAGTGAGTGGTTTGGTTTTATTCATCTTGCCTTCACTAAAACAGACATCAAGGGTTAGTTAGCCTAAAGGCTTCAAGGGTACATCAGCGATACCTTATATAGATGACTCGGAGGGTTGAAGCCTTGAACGTTCTTCCTTGCTCAGCCGGTTGAAGAATCTTTCATACATAATCTCTGTGGCCTCCCCTGTAGTAGGCTTTGTTTGTTTGGAGTGTTCCCACGTTCGCTTCCACCGTTAGAGGGTTTGAGAGTAAGTTACCTTGAGGCGGTGGGAATCAGATGCATTGAAGCTCCCAAGCCTCCAAGCGTTGTCGTTTATGGGGAACACCTTGGTCTATATTCACCATATTCACTTCTTTGCTTTTTCTTTCAGCCATCTTGTCTTTGACCCCTTTCACCAAATGAGCCAATTCTCTAGACATGACAGCTTCCTCAATTCTTCTCTTGATTTGAAAGCAATCATTTGTGTGGTGACCTTTTTCTTCGTGAAACTCATAGAAATGGGTGGAGTTTTCGTTCTTCTTGCTTTTGGGCAAGGGTCGAGGAGGTCGGAAGTTGTGTATTACTTCTTCGGTGGCGAGGATCTCCTGAGGGGTTTTGGTTAAGGCTGTGAAGTTCACAGTCTTTTCCCTGCTTGGAGGGTTCCGGCCTTCAGGCCTTCGTTGATCTGAGCTCCTTGGATATTTATCATAGGGATTGTAGTTCCCTCTCTTTCGGTTGGGGCTATTTCCTCGCCAACTAGGAGCTCTTTTTCGTTGCTCTTTGAAATCAACGGCCTCCTCGCCTCGAATATGAGCCTAAGCTCGTTCAAGAGCTTCTTCAAGGGTTTTAGGCAGGCACTTGTTAAAGTCCCTTGTGAGGTGCTTGGAGGTGATGGCGTTCATGAAGCCTGCCACCCTCATTTTTTCGCCAGCCCCCATATATTGTAACCCTTCTTTCTTGTACCTTTCGATGATGTCTCGAAGGCTCTCATCATCTTTTTGTTTTATCTAAAAAATGACCGTGGCGTCCTTGACGTACCTTCTTTGTTGTGAGAAGTGGGCCAAGAAGCCCTTGCTCAGATCATCGAAGCTTCGAACGCTTTGAGCAGGAAGGTCATTGAACCATATCCTGGCTGACCCAACTAACGTTTGCATGAACATCAAACAACATTCAGCATGGGACCATTTTCCAATTCTGGCCGCCCCAGTGAAGACCTGGAGGTGGTCTTCGGGATCTTCAGTCCCATCATACGTTCTTATATGGGGTGGCATCTTGATTTTTGTTTGAATGTCATAATCTGCGATTTGTTGAGAGAAACAAGATAGGTTACCTGGCTTGTAAGGTTTTTCCAAATCTTCATCTAGCCTTACAGCAGGATTATGACTTGTTGTTCCTTGGTGAGTACCCAGTGCTTGGTTGATGAGCTGGGTCCAAGGGAAGTTCGCCATCATTTGAGCCATCATCTGTGGCATGCGGTTAAAGCCTTGAAGGCTTTCAGGGGTTGTTGCTGTTTGATTTGTTCCCATCGGAGCGCTCATTGTAGCACTTCGAGCCAACGGTAAGACTGACATGGCCTGCTCCCATGTGGTGGCTGTAGGAGGAACACTTGAAGCTGGTGATTGCCATATTTGGTCGAGAGTGGTCTAGTGACCAAGGGGTTGTTAAGTGAACAAAGGGAAAGCCGTTGGGCTTGGTCTCCCATAGGTGTAGGGGAAATGGGTTAAAGGGTTAACAGGTTACACTTGGACCAACTTCAAAAAGAGAAGCAGCCGGTCGTGAGCTGGTTAGAGGGGAAGGTGGACGTCCGTGCGACAATAAGGGCTCTGATTCTTCATAATATAGCCTTATTCTTATCCCCTTTTCTCTTTCTTAGCTCACGTGTTGGTTAAGAAGATGTCTTAGTTGCAAGAAATGCCGTGATAGCCCTTCCATCGTCAAGTTAACACGTTCCGAGGTGTTCATGACTCCTGCATGAGGAGAAGGAACTCCAGATCGTGAAGGGGTTGGAGTTCAAAAAGGTGAAAATTCGAGGAACAAAGGTCCTGTCGAAGTTCCTCCCAGAGTGGAAAAAATCGAGGTTGTCGCCGGAGTTTCTTGGCCGGCACTTGGTGTCGGTGTTCTTGACACTTGATTGACTTCACCGGGAGATCCACCTTCCGACATGGTGATGGAGCTACACTACTGGTCTTTATGATAAAGTAAGCGGCGTAGCCCCACGGTGGGCGCCAACTTGTTGCTACAACAAAGATAAAACCAATGATAGTGAATGGACTGGTTAGGCTAACAGGCTTCAAGGGTTCCGGTTAACCTAACACAAGTCGTGGTGTCCCTCTACGTTTGCAAAATGTAGAAGGAGGTTCACTAGTTTATTGTTAATTGTTATGGTTCACCAAGGATCCGGAACCGTGATGTTTGGAATCGGTTTTAGGATGATGTTCTTAGTGAAGCTATGAAGTTATTGGAGTAAGAAAGAAATAAGCAGGAAGCATATTTCTCAAGAAAGAATAGAAGATAAAGGAGAGTATGTTATATGCCCAGATCTTGTTGTGTTCTTTTTTATGACTAAGTCTTTCTTATATAGGAGAAGAGACTTAAGCCTTTCGTCCAGTTGTAACTAAACTAGTTCCCCTCCAATTTGCCTAGAGAGTTGACCTTTGTGGGCGGGAAGGTTTGGACCGCTGGTCCATAATTAAAATAATAATACTTTGTCTGAGCATGTCCTTTGCTCAGAGGGGAAAAGGATGTGAACAGTGATTTGACTTCGTACTGTAGCACGTGGGTACTTGTTTACATAAGTTTGGGCGGGAAATGAAGCTTTTAACCTTTTAACCTTTTTAGCGTTAATATGTTCCAGCCATTTTATTATTTCCTTGGGCTACTCCCGTCATCAAGATGGATCATATAGTTTCGTTACATTGAGCTCAGTCCAACTTTGAATAACCAATTAAGGACTCTGTAGACATCGAAAACTAAGGCCATAAGAAGCAAACAAGAAAAGGTGTAATTTATGAGATTTGAAATGAAATCCAAATACCCCCATAAATGATTACCATCCACTTCAAAAGCATCCCCATTGCTTGTTTGTGAAAGATTTTATAGCAAGCACACTGCAAACAGAGAGCAACCGGACAACTTGTTGGGGATTTTTATATCAAAGGGATTATCTTCGGAAAATTCGAGAGACGTGAATCACTTTCTGATCAAAACTATTTGTGGTTCCAAAATGTTTTGATCGGATAAAACTCAGATTGATTTGAGCATGAAATTGAGTATGTGTTTAAGAGAGTACGATGAGCCAAAAAAAAGTCTCATATGATCAAGAAACTATTTTAGGGTTAGGGTCAGGTGGTTATCCTATTTTGGCAGTTATCCTGCATTTGAAAATTCAAGATGCATGTAAAAAACGCTTCTATTTTGATTAAATTATATACGAAATTTAATTCAATTAAATTTCTATTCCCATTTTAATAAATCAATATATATCAAAATAAAAAAATTACCAAAGCTGACTTAGCAGCTCGACACTAACAAGAGCCTCAGCCCCTTGGACCTTTAATATATATATATATATATATATATATAGAATGATTGTAACTGATATAGAATGATTTACTCTCTAAAATAGAGGAGAAATTCTGTGTATATATTTAACGGATTGGAGTCAATTAAATAATCGAATATTATATTATAGTATCACAGGCTCTCTGATCACCAAACCCTAAACCTAGCCGCCAAACTCAATCCCATGTTCTGATCAATCTCTCTCGATCACTCTCCTCTTTCTACCATGAAAAAACTCCATCCTGCTGTTACGTTTACCAGCATCATGAATTTCATCCCCCTTGTTCTTGAAATAGAAAGTTCTCAATACAACTCATGGGTTGAGTTGTTTCGAACCCACTGCCTTTGAAGTTTCTGACCACATCGATTCTAAGGCTACAACACCTTCTCCTGCTACTTCCTCATCAACGGACAAAGATGCCCCTAAACCAACTTTACCCATCTCTCAAGAACTCTGGAATCGACTGGTTTTATAGTGCTCAATGGATTTATTCTACTATCTCTCAAGATCTTCTACACGTCGTCTTGAAGCCACAACCCACTGCTTTACAGGCCTGGACCGCTCCACAAAATATTTTCCAAGACAATCAAGCAACATGAGCTGTCTACATGGGCCAACAGTTTGCTTCTACACATTTGGATGATTTTCCAAACATGCCATCATATTTTCAGGCCCTAAAAATTCTCTAAGACTAGCTTGCCAATGTGAATACACCGGTGACAGAAGAAAGACTTGTGATTCAGCTTATCACATGTCTTAATGAAATCTATGAAAGAACAACCCAGATCCTTGAAGGAATCATCCCATTGGCCACTTTCTACCAAGACCGCTCCAAACTTATTAATGACGAAATTAGGAAACAACATCATATTGCAATGGGTTCTCATCAATCCAGTGGTACGACTCTTCATGAATCAAACCATCGTACCAACGACACCCATCACCATCACTCAGATTCTCATTGTGCCACACGTGGATGTGGCCGCAGTCGTGGTCGGGGAAGGTCGTCAGGGGGGACGTGGCAGGGGTCTGGTCATCATCAATCCGGGCTAGGTTCATCACAACCTCCATCCTATGTCCATAAAACTAGATACAACCCATCGCCGGGTTATGGACACCCAAACTTTAGGCCCACCAACAAAACATGAGCCAACCAACTAGCACCATGAATCCTATTCAACTGGGTCTACACTCCTTGCCCATATCCGACCCAACATGATCCACAATATGGTTCAAGACCAACAAGTTTTACACCTGGTTATGGCACCACAACCAATAATGGGCCCGGAGTGTTAAGCCCTCGTCCAATACATGCCTATGCGGTTTCGGAAGCCAGTTACATTCCGATCGAGCTTGACCAGGGTTTCAGTACCATGACTCTTCACCCCCCAAATCACAGTTGGTACGCGGATTTCAAAGCCACCACGCACATGACACACTCCTTGGGTAACTTCTCGTCTTATTTTAATAAAGGTCTTTTTCGGAATATTATTGTCGGTAATGGGTCCCAAATTCCAATCCACAGTACGAGGCATCAACAACTACCTCACCCCTTCCTACCATTAAACCTATATAATGTCCTTCACGTTCCTGATATAATTAATAATTTATTATATGTTCATCATTTTACAATTGATAATTAGCTTTCAATGGAATTTGACCATTTTGGCTTTGATGTGAAGGACTTCCCGACGCAGACACTCCTCCTTAGATGCAACAGCACTAGAGACCTCTATCCGTTCACTATCAAGCCCCTTCCCAGTTTACAAGTCCACCAGTTTTTGCATCCATCACCAAAGAGCTATGGCATCACCGTCTCTGTCACATGGGATCATCTATTTTAATGTCTTTGAAAAACAATTTGTCATTTAATTCAAGTAATAAGCAACCTAGTTTTGTTTGCTCTTCTTGTGTGTTTGGGAAACATTTAAAATTACCGTTCGCTAAATCAAATTTGGTTACTTATTTACCATTTGATGTTGTGCATAGAGATTTATGGACATTGATGTGCGGGTAAAAGAATGTGTATTAAGTGTTTAATTGCGTGTGTTTTAGTTAGTTAAATATATCGATTACGAGTACTTTGAGTGTGTTTGTGGTTATAGGTTGCAGAGCTTAACGGAGCTTATTTGGAACTAATTTGGAGTGTTTAAGGATGGAAGAATCGAGATTATACGAAGAGAGGTGATCAGAAGCTTAACCGGGCAATCAAGAATCAAAATAAACGAGAAAACGGAAGTTTGAAGCAGGGCAAGCCGTAGGCTACGCCTCCCAGGCCGTAGCCTATGGCCTGATATATGGCGTAAGGTAGACATATAAAGCCGTAGCTTACGGCCCAGCTGTAGGCTACGGAATTTTGGCCGTAGGCTATGGCGAACCATCCGTAGCTTACGGCAGCCAAGATGTAGCTTACGTCCGGGTCTGACGAAAAGTTGGTTTTTGGGTGATTTTCTTCCATATTTAAGAGATAAAACCCAAAGGTCGAAATTATTCATTCATCCATCAGTTTTGGGACATCTTGGAGGTTACGTTTCACCATCATAACACATTCTAATCACAATATTCATCTATGAAATCATTCCCCAACATCATAATCAAGAGAATGAAGATCGAGATGCAAGGCTAAAAGCTTCATAACCATCTCCGGGCGTAGGGTTGAGTTATATGTTAGGTTTTGATACTTTAAATGTTTAACTTTGGATTTGGATTTGGTTAATCATTCGGTTGATCAATTCTTCGTGCTTGTTTGTGTGCTTAAACGTTTTTTAGTAATTGATTGCTTAATCTTTTGTAAGTTAATCGATTTGTGGTCGTCAACAATTAGGATTAAGTTCTTTCGTCATTGACCCATTTATCATTAACCATGTTATTTGTTTTGTGTTTCAAACCTTAAAACCGATAATCAGATAGATTTCATTAAGCTATGTCAATTGTTCGGATTCAGTTCCGACGTTCAACATAGCCAATCTTTAAGTCTTTTGGTTTGCATATTTTAACAAGAAATTTTCCAAAGAAGTTTATCAATTTTCTAACTTGCTTCGAAACCCAAACCCTGGAGTATGTTTATTTTCTTATTACTGTTTACAAACTACTCATTTAAACCGCTTGACATCGTCTGCCCACTTTAATTTTTTCATAATAAAATTTGAGTTTCACTTGCACTTTCCATTGCTTCCCTGTGGATTCGACACCTTACTTGCCCTTTCTAGTAAAGGTGTTTTATAAATATTTTTGTTTGACCTTTCGACATCTATCAAAATGGCGCCGTTGCCGGGGAATCAACGCGCAAAGTGATAGTTTAGCTTAGTTTTTAATCTTTGTTTTTAATTATTCTTTGTTGGTTTTACGCGGGATTTTAGTGTTTTTGTTTGTGAATGTAACTTTACAAGTTGATGCATACGAGGTATTCCCGTGAGAAAGAGCCGATACAGTATGATCCAGAAATTGAGAAAACAACGAGGAGAAAACGAGCAGCTCAGAAACCCAAACTAAACTGAATACCTGAAGTCATAACACCAAAAGTAGAATCCATGAGTACCCGAAACAGAAGAGACCCGAATTATAACCACGACCAACCAAACAACCAAGAACAACCAGCTCCTCAAAACAACCTACCATCTAACCGAAACCAGAACGTTAACCATGAAAGAAACCGCAATCCGTCAAACCAAGGAGAAGTCAACCGTAACCCACCCCAGGAGGCAGTTTAACATGGACGGCAACTTGTCAATCAAATCTGCTCCAGTAAACCATTAAAGACAAGCTGATTTTAGAGAGGAAAGACATGAGATTAATCATGCTCGTGCGCGGGTGGAAATTTGGCATATAGGGGATGGTTTTGGTTTCAATTCAGAGGATGAGGAATAGTTTAGAGATGAACATGGGGGTCAGTATCATCAACAAGATCTCCGTGATGACCAAGAAATTCGACTAAATCATCCATAAAATCAGAGAGATCGAGCACCAAGACGTCCACCAAACTATGAACAGCAGACACCGTATTATGATTTTGATAATGGATTCCCAAGAGCATTTGTCACACCACCGGTCAGGAGATTTCAATGTCACTTTATCCCACAAGTGGCCACGAATCCTCTACCGATCATTATTCCGGTCAGACGTGGAATGACTTTTTCAGTGAGGCAAGACAGTTTGACAGGGTTACCTGCATTTCATGGAAAGGCTACTGAAGAACCATACCTGCATTCTAATGATTTTAACTCAATATGTGCACTTATTTCGAGTCAAGGTTTTACCGTGGAATAAGTGAAGATGGTAGTCTTCCAATTCAGTTTGAAAGATGCAATGAAACAGTGGTTCCTATCTTTGCCATCAGCTAGTATCTTCACTTGGGGGGACTTGGCGCAACAGTTTTTAGATGAATATTATACGACGCTAGAATCACCGAGGCTCGAAACAACATTCAAAATTTTCAGCAAATCACAGGTGAAACCTTTTTTGAGACATTTCAAAGATATACACGACTGCTGAGGACTTATCCGCATCATGGAATTTCTTCATGGGAATTGATAAAGGCATTCCACCATAGGCTCTCAAATGATGTTGTTCGTGATCCCCAAGCTACCACTAATGGATCCTTTCTTACAAATGATGAAAATGTGGATTGGGGGCATTTGGAGAGACATGCGAATAATTCAAAGAGGCAAGCACAGTCGAACATGATGCCAAAAAGATCAGTAGTAAATGCAGTTGAAAGTCATGGTTCAGATGACAAAATGGATAGGTTGGAAAAGAAGATGGATAGGTTGTTGGTTGCAGGTGTACAAGGATCAGGGAAATCGGGAAAAACATATCCGGTATGTGAAAGTTGTGGGGAGTTAGGGCATGGGGTTGTGAGTTGTGGGGTTGCACAAGATGAAGAAACTAAGGTAGATGAAGTCAATTATGCTCAGAGTGAAAGGAGATACAATAAAATGAGTTCGAATACTTATCATCCGGGCCTCAGGAATCACCCAAACTTCAGTTATGGAAACCCGAACACATAGCAGAACCCGAATTTTCATGGTAGTTCTCAGAAGACCGATTATCAGTCGAACCAGAAAACATATGGGAATACTTCAGGAAGTGGTCAAAGTGGGTACAATCAGAGAGACTCTGGGGGTTACAATAAGGGTTATCAAAAGAGTTATCATCAAGGGCAAGAAAATTCTTTCGGGTACTAAAGAGAAGTCGATTAAGGATGTGATGGACTTATTGAAAAAAATGAAGGCAGATCAAAAGACTCAAAATAAGAATTTGAATTAGAGGTTGGAGCTTCAATAGAAGGCAAATGCTGCAGGGGATAAACATGTGAGTCAACTGGTAGAAGAAATGGCAAGCCTAAAGAGGAATCCATCCAAATACTGAGTGACACTTTGAAGAATCCTAGCCATCAGAATAACAGTTCTTCAAGTGGAAAGAACACCCACATTAACCAGGTAAGTACCCTTAGGAATGGTAAGGTTTATGATAACGAGGTAAATCCATCATCAACCTTCGCTGAAGGAGTGGTGGAAGACTTGGGGTAAAATGGGAACAATGATGATGAGGTGGAGATTATATCAATAAATAAACTGAAAAAGTCAATTAATAAAAATTTAAACGAATCGGTTAAAGAAAAAGGAACACCAACCGCCAAGGAGACGGGGCCTACGGGTAAGACCGTTCTGTTTCCTCAGGCGTTGGTGAATCCCGCAACATCATCACCAAAAAAGATGGGCCCACAACAGGAGGAAATGTGGGAGGTCCTTAAGCAAGTAAAAGTTAATTTACCCCTCGTTGATGCTATTAAACAATCCCAGCATATACTAAGTATTTGAAGGACTTGTGTACTAAACAATGAACTCATAAGACGCCCAAAAAGGTCGATTTAACGGCTAATGTGAGTTCAGTTTTATGGGAATCCTCCCACCCAAGCTACAAGATCCGGGAACGCCTATAATACCCATTCAAGTGGGTGATTTTAAAATGACGAGGGCATTATTAGATCTCAGAGCGGGGGTGAGTATTCTCCCGGGAAGCTTATATGACCAATTTGATTTTGGTCCACTCAGAAAAGCCGACACCACCGTGGTGTTGGCTGATTTGACACTTAAGCTACCTAGGGGAATCTTACTAATGTGATTGTTATGATCGAGGATTTTTATTAACCGGTCAACTTTCTGGTTCTATATTTTATCACAGTTGACCCAAAACAACAACCAAATGTAATTCTCGGTAGGCCCTTTTTGGCAACTGCAAATGTTTTAATGAACTGTAGAACTGGAGTAGTCGACATGGCTTTTGGGAATAAAAGTATTAGGTTGAATATTTTTTCAAACTTTTCTAACCCTCTGGTGAGTGATGAATGCTTCGCAGCCGAAATCATTGATGGGTTGAATCCTCATGAAAATGAGGAAGATGTCACAGAGGAGTGTGTTATTTGTTGCAGGTCAGTAGTTGAGCATTCACATCAGTTGGAGAAGGAAGAAAGAGAAGCTGAGATTTATGCTGCATGTTTCGGGAAACCGCCATGGTCTCAATAGGTGGAGAAACTACCAGACATCATTGACTCTAAGTTGATGCCTTCACTTAAGAGTCCACCGATGGTTGAGTTGAAGGAACTCCCAGAACACCTCAAATATGTGTTTTTGTGAGAAAACGATACGTTACCCGCCATCATCGCTTCAAACTTAGAAGAAGATCAGGAAAAGGCTTTGATGGAAGTGTTGAAAGAGCATAAAGCGGAAATTGGGTGGACGATTGCGGACTTAAAGGGAATTAATCCGTCTATTGTGATGCATAAGATTATCACGGATCCTGAGGTGAAACTCGCACATGATGCACAAAGACGGTTAAATCTTGAAATGGTTGGATGCGGGAATTATTTTCCCGATTTCAGATAGTACTTAGGTAAGTCCAACAGAAACGGTTACAAAGAAGGAGGGTATTCAAATAACCCGTAATGAGAAAGGTGAGGAAATTGCTACCCGACCGGTAATCAGGTGGCGAATTTGCGTTGACTACTAGAAGTTAGGCGCCACGACATCTAAAGACCATTTCCCTCTACCGTTCATTGACCAAATCATTGAAACATTATCAAGTCAAAAATTTTACTGCTTTTTAGATGGTTATTCGGGGTATAATTAAATTGCTATTCACCCCGATGACCAACATAAGACCACTTTCACGTGTTCATACGGTACTTTCGCATTTAGGAGAATGCCTTTTGGTTTGTGTAATTCCTCGGCCACCTTTCAAAAGTGCATGATGAGTATCTTTTCAGATATGGTCGGGGAATCACTTGAAATTTTTATAGATAATTTTTCTATTTTCGGCTCTTCTTTGGATTCATGCTTAAACGAATTAACAAAGTTTTTAAAAATATGTGTGGAAACGAATCTGGTCTTAAGTTGGGAAAAGAGCAATTTCATGGTTCAAGAGGGAATGGTTTTAGGACATGCCATCTCGAGTAGGGGGATTAAGGTTGAACGGGCTAAATTTAATGCTATATGTAATTTGCCACCTCCTACTAATGTTAAGGGAATCCGGTTATTTTTGGGACATGCAGGATTTACCGACGGTTCATAAAAAAATTTAGTGTAATCAAAAAACCGTTGTGTAACTTGCTTTTAAAAGATGTGCCATTTGTTTTTGATAAAGATTGAATAAATGCATTTAATGTTCTTAAAAACAAATTGGTTAAAGCCCCGATTTTGCTATCACCTGATTGGTCACTTCCACTTGAAATTATGTGATGTAAGTGATTATGCGGTCGGGGCTGTTTTGGGTCAACGGGTGGACAAGAAAACCGTTGCCATATACCATGGGAGAAAAATCCTTTCTGATGCTCAAATAAACTACACAACTACGGAAAAAGAGTTGCTTGCATTAGTATATGCATTGGATAAGTTCATATCTTATATTTGTGGGAGCAAGGTTATTGTGTTTTCAGATCACAAGGTTGTTAAGTATTTGATGATGAAGAAAGATGCAAATACGCGCTTGATTAGATGGATTTTGTTGATCCAAGAGTTTGACGTGGAGATTCGTGATAAGAAAGGAAGCGAGAACGTGGTTGCTGATCACCTATCTAGACTGACGGGTCAAGAGAAAGAAAACATGAGGGCTATAAATGAATCATTCCCGAATGAGCAATTGTTTGCGGTTTCTACCTTACCATGGTATACTGATATCATTAGTTTTCTTGTTGCACGTACCATTCCGGATTTCTGGCCCAAGAAGAAGAAACATCAATTTATGTCTAAGGTGAAACAATACGTGTGGGAAGACCCGGACTTGTTTAAGATTGGGGCTGATCAAGTCTATCGAAGATGCATTCCAGATGAGGAGATTCGAAGTGTGTTATCACATACACACTCACTCGCACGGGCAGAAAACGGGTCATAAAATTTTAGCTTGTGGTTTTTATTGGCCTAGTTTATTTAAAGATGCAGTAGAATATGCTAAGAACAGTGTTAGATGTCAACAGTTAGGTAGCATTTCCAGGAGGAACGAGATGCCCATGCGATCAATCCTCGTTGTCGACATCTTTGATGTTTTGGGGATTGATTTTATGGGCCCGTTCCCAAATTCCTTCGGGAATTATTATATATTGGTGGCGGTTTCAAATTGGGTTGAAACAATCGCTACCAAAAAAAACGACCATGCCGTTGTTTGTAAATTTATCTAAACAAATATTTTTACGAGATTTGGCGTTCCTCGCATCATAATAAGTGACAGGGGTTCTCATTTAAGAACTTTAATTTTGGCAAATTACTTAAACGGTATGGCGTAAACCGCCGAATAGCCCCACCCTATCATCCTTAAACAAGTGGTCTGGTTAAGGTATCCAATAGGCAAATTAAAGAAATTTTAAAAATGACGGTAAGGCCCGATCGAAAAGATTGGTCAAAAAATTAAACGATGCTTTATGGGCTTACCGTACTGATTTTAAAACACCTATTGGTACCACCCCCTATTGGTTGGTTTACAGGTTAGGATGTCACTTACCTGTGGAACTTGCCCATCGTGCATTATGGGCCATGAGAATTTTAATTTAGATTATGAGTGTGCAGGTAAAGAAAGGAAATTGAATATATGTGAGATGGAGGAGCTGCGTGATGAAGCTTATGAATGTGCGTCAGCATATAAAGACAGAAAGAAGCAAGTGCATGATGCCAAGATCAAGAGGAAGACTTTTGAAGAACGACAGCGGGCCTGGTTATACAACTCGAGAGCAAAACTGTTCTCGAGTAAGTTAAAGATTTGTATCAGGTGAAGCGTGTCGGTCAGTTTGGTGAGGTCGAAATTGAAGATTTTGACGATCATCCAAGGTAGGTAGTAAATGGACATCGGTTGAAACCATATTTGGAATATGCGGATTTGAATAAGAGCACACATGAGTCGGTGGTGAGCTTTATTGCTACTGAACCATCATATTCAGCCGACTATTAAGGGCCAGGTAACGTCGGGCTGTAGACTCTAAATTCAGCGCTTATCGGGACGCAACCCGAGCTTATGTTTCTTAGTTTTTCCAAAAAAAATATTATGCTTCAGCCATAGCCTACAGCTGGCCGGCCGTAGCCTACGGACTGCTTCTACTACCTTACGGCATAAAACATACAAAATGGCCAGTAAGCTACGGTGCCCCGGCCGTAGCCTACGGTGGGGCCGGAAAAAAATATTTTTTTAACTTTATTTCCGTTCACATATTTTACCTACTCTTCTTTCACTTCTTTTATTTTCTTATTCTTCTTTACCATATTCATAAACCCACAAACCATCCATCTCCATAAACCCACAAACCTAAATCACTTGATTCCGAGCTCTAAACTCATTAATTTTTCGAGAGAAATTCATGTGTGGTATCGGTTTTCAACAATTCCTTCTCGATTTTTTCCGGATTTGTGTTATATGTGAAGAACCCTAAGAACCAAGTTTGGGGATTTTCAATTTTAAGTGCTTTTTCTTGTAATTGAAGCTTATTATATCTTTCATCACTAAAATGGTATGTATTTCACTTATTTTGATTAAAGATTTCTAAGATATGTGATAAAGTTTAAATTTTTACATCATGGATGTTGATTGAGGTTAGGTATTGCTATGGATTAATTTCCCTATGCTTGTATGATGGATTTTTCTTAGGGGATTGGAATATGGGTGACATTGGTTATAATGATTTGGTTATGTTGACTTGTTGATTTTTTACAAGATGCAAGTTAATGATACTTTGATTGGTGTTTATAAAATGAATGTGAGCATGATGGGTTAATTGAATAAATCAAGTTTATGCAAGTTAAAGTTTGAAGTAGTAATTATAAGAACTAAAGTAACAAGTCACATACCTATAACCAACAACAAGTGTGGGGAAGTTTTTGAGGGATTTGCTATTTTGAATATGTCGGTTGACTTCCATTGTTTGGCTGGTTATGATTGTGTAGGATGGGAAGGACGGGTGACACGAGGAAGAACTCGTCAAGGAACAAGAGAAAGGCTGCCTCATCGTCGGCTGACCCACCGCCTTTGCCCAAGAGAAGATTGATTTTACGTGATGATGAGGACGAGGAGGAACCAATGCAAGAGAAATACGAAGACGAAGGGATGGCGCCTCCCTTAAGCCACTTTGGGTAAGGGGGCCTCTATCAGGGATGGAACCGTATTGGCAAGCATAGTTGTATAACGATGCAATAGCAAAACTGAAAAACAAGAGAGATGAGTTTAAGTGTGAAAAACATGTTTCGAAGAATTAGTTGAGGCCGTTTAGTATTGTGACTATGTTTGAGAATTTGGGTTGGGAAGCGGCTTTGAAGTGCTATGATGGCGAGGATAAGGAAATTTATATGGACACTATTCAAGAATGGGTTGCATCATTGAATGTTGATTGGGGAAGTAATCAGTCAAAGTCGATGAGGTTGATTGGAAGGGTAAGTAAAGAGGTGGTTATGTTGTTGAAACCTTGCATCGTATAGCACCATTCGATTCGAAACCAGCAGGAGAGTGATGTGTGTATAATAATGCTCTTTCTAAATAACTCACAGCTAAGCTTTAAATTTATTAAACAAGACTCCTAAAGAAACCACACAAAATCGGCAAGTGTACCTATCACTTAATAGTATAGCACTAATGAAGTC
The DNA here is from genome assembly GCF_021521415.1 of Bidens hawaiensis. Lineage (NCBI taxonomy): Eukaryota > Viridiplantae > Streptophyta > Magnoliopsida > Asterales > Asteraceae > Bidens > Bidens hawaiensis. The sequence continues at coordinate 419,844 of NW_027492822.1, forward strand.
CTAGTATCGAACACAAGGACACGTAAAAATGTTTTTAATACTTAACCCTAACCAAGACTCACCTAAGAATACTTAAATTATTTTTAATAATTAACTACTTAACCTAATTTACTCTAACTAAATTAATTAACTAGACTTAACTTAACTAAACTTGACGAAACACTTAACGAAACTTGGAAGCTTAACTGCAATCGGAGAAAACGTCTACCTAGGTAAGAATCATATTGAAGTATAAGGTGATGGATTGAAGAATCTCACGACACCTGTTTCTAAGGATGACACAAATAAGGTTCACTCAAGGAAGCTAGATCACCTATCAGTCTCACTAACAAACTCTAACTTACACTTAGTTGATTTTAAGAACAAACCGGGAAACGAAATGCTAAAGTGTTCTAATGTCGACTCTCCTCTCGGACTCACCGACACACTACCCTAATGGAGACGAATACTATGCAACCAAGGATAGAGGAACAATTTAGTTTAACTTAAACTAGATCAACTAATCGCTCACAAACCCAAACACGACAAGAACCGAACCCGCTCTCGCACGATCCTAATTCTAACAAGTATAAGCAATGAGACGAATTTACTTCCTATAACCTCTAGGTCTCTAAGAAGGTGTCCACCCGCTGAATTCAATCAATCAACACACTCAACAAAACCCTACGGTTGTACCTACAGCAAACAAACTCTAAACACAAAGTAAAGAATTGAACATGCAACTATCAATCAAAACCAATTCAACCAATCGAAGCAAGAGGTTTATGAGTATAACTAATAAAATCACAACCACTAAACACAACCTAATTCATCATTAAACCAAACTTTCAATAGCAATTCAAGTCATATTAATCAAACAATCCATTTAGTTCATCAAAACCGAACAATAATCATCTAACCTAGGTAGAACAAAGAGGTTTAGCCAATCATAATCAATGAGCAGTAGATAAAATATATATAAATGATAAACATGTTCATATAAATCTGATTACAAAAGGTTTGAATGATTAAAAACCAAAAATGAACTCACAAACGTTAAAATAGTCAAAACCGACAACCGAAGGATAAAAGATAGAACCGTAAGCTTGTCCTCCTTGGTTTCTCCTCTAGAGCAGGTGTGGTGGCTGGAAATATTATGTTAAAATCATTCATAGGGTATTAGCCCTTTATATATATGTTTAAACAACTCCTTCCTAATATAAAATAGTTTAAAACAAGCCCACAAGGCCCACTAGAAGACAAAATAGATGGGGTAGCTGATTCCTGAATATTCTTGGTAGCCTTTGGGACATGTGGGACGTCACATAGCGTGGGCATGAATTCCTCACCTGGTCGTGTAGTGAGGCCAGGTTCTGGGTGCTCGTTTCTTCGTTTTCTGACTCGTTTATCTTCAAACGCGCATACCGGCTTCATCCGAATCCCGTTTGAGCTGATTCTTTCTTCATTAAACTCGTTTTTCGCTCTCTTCAGCATGGAACCTATCATATACATAAAAATTTAATTTCATGAAAGAACAAGTTATATTTGTTAACGGTTTACGCACAAAACAACACAAAAACGGGATAAAACGTTATGTGTTTTGCAACACATCAGAGAGTATGTGTATCCTTTGAAGAAGGACTTGTATGAGAACCCAGATAAACATCCGACATATGAAAGAATGAAAATTAAGCTTTTTAAATTGGGATTTGCTTATACGATGCTGCGAAATAATTTGAAGATGCAACTGAGATGTTGTTGAGTATGGTGATTCATAATGTCAAGCCAAGGAGAGGTGATAAAACTCAAATTCAAAAATGGGAAATTTTTGGTGTTATATGCATTGATGACGGGTACACCGAAGATTTCTTACCGATATTTGGTTATGATGAACATTTGGATGGCAAGAGAATCGAAGGCAAAGTTAATTGTACCACATTATCGTTTGATTACAACACTATTGAAGGAAAAAAGGAGCTATTTGAGCATATACACCCACGGTTGAAAAGAATCTTAGCCCTTTTGATAAAGAGCAGTTGTAGAAAGAGGGGTTAATTTACCACGAGTAGGGAGATATGTTTATATTCAACACTTTGATACACAAATGCAAATGAGGAAACTAAAGAGTGGTCATGGAGAGAATGTGATTGACGAACCATACGTGTTTCTTCCTGGTAGTCGGGGTCATCAGGTTACAGGAGGTACATTTGGAAGTGAGCAGGGTGGAAGTTCATAGGGGCAGCCACAACAGTCCCCGATTCAGCACCCACATGAGATGGTCAGGATGATTCAGGGATGGCTGACTAGCTTTAGGCGTCGAGGCCACCCGTCTATGGTTGTTGGAGTGGTGAGTTTTAGCATATGTTTGATCAATAGAACATAATTGCGGAGAGGCAGCGGAGGGAGACTCAGAGGTTGTATGACGGATGGAGTTGTGGAATCAAACATATGAACATAATTGGCAGCAAGAGATCAATGACAGATACGAGGATGATCGCCAGAGTCGAGGGCATGAGGCATGGCATCAGGGTGAGCCAGTGGTGGATAATGCACCAATGATTGACTACAGAACTCTGGGACAGTTTGATGAGAGTACACACAATCCACCACCTCAGATTCATCATTTGAGGTGGGTGGATCCACATGCGGATGTCTCATAATGCTGATGCGCGCAGTTTGTCGGATGCTTTTAACTTCTCCGGTATTATGGATACCATGAGATCTATCTTTGGTGACCTGTAACCACCTTATTATTGAGCACTCGATGATCCGTTGATCAGGTCCATGTGTCTCTCCCAATCTTTTTAATTATGTTGACTTTTTATATTTGTGTTTATGGGCGGTCGGGTGGTGTGTTGAAATTTTAGGTCGTATGGTTGGTGTTTGTGTCTATGTTTAAAACTATGTGTGTTTTATTTTATGGTGGGCATCTCTATTTGAATCCCGAGACGGGTAGTCGTTTGTTAATTGATTGTGACTGGTATGAACATCCCGTGTCTTGCATCTTTTTTTGAAAATATAGGTTACATTGAGGGCAATGTTAATCTCAAGTGTGGGGATAGAAAAATTGCATTTTTTGGCCTTAGAGTAGCTTGATTGTGCGCAAAAGTCGGAATTGTAACTTGTTAATTGTTAGTATTAATGCCAAGTAGAGGTCTTTGATCATGGTCAGTTTTAAGCTTCTCGAAAGTCTTCCCATGCAAATGTTTTTCAAAAAGAAAATTAAAATGTACCGTTTAGATGGGGATAACAAGTCATGGGGACGGGTACACATGTTTCATGTCGACAGCCTAATTCCTCTGGTATGTGTGTGAGATTTGACTTTTATATAATACACATATGATATTAGTATATACACATGTCATATGAGTGCCATTATAGAGAGTAACCAGTATGCTCATTATATATAAAACTTGGTTGTCTCATGCATTTTGAGATCTTAATACCACCACCTGTATGGAGAAATAGGACTGTAGAAAACCAACATTATATTAGCCTAAAAAATAAAAAATAATAATAAAAAAATCCCTACCCTACATTATCCCTTAGGAGTCAATTGTTTCCTTTCCCATTTTTCTTTATATTTTTTAGCCACATTGCAAGCCATGTTAGCCTTGACCTTTTATTTTAACCCTATAGATGAAACCCGGTATAAAAAGAGTTGTAATTGAGTTATGTGTTGAGCATAGTACACAATGTATGTATGTCTCCTGTCAGTCTCTGTTTATGTAATGTCAGTTATTTACGTATGTGATATTAGTGTTATTAGTTAAAAAAAAGGTTGGAAAATCAAAGAAAAACTCAAAAAAAAGAGTCAATGTTTGGGTCAGTATCGTTTGTAAATAATAGTGAGTGAGTTGTTTGTTTGTTAGAATAAATTTGGTTTCATCCACCATTAGTCACTAAATAAATCCGTTTCCACAACCCTAACTTAAGCCACATCAAAACCCTTAGTTCTATTCTCTATGCAACCGGTGGGTAATGGGTGGAGATATGACTTGCTTCCAAGCTTATTACATTGTGTTCATACTTGGTATAGAGGGCAGAGAGATACTAACACATTTTTTGCTGGTTCATATATTAAACCGAGAGGAGAGATGTTATATTATGAGGGGTATGAACATGTGTGCCTTAACCAGAAACAAAGTACACTCGTTTGGGGAGGGGGGGTTCATAGTTTTAAAACGTATCATTAAATTGTTTGGTGGGTTATCAACCTTGATAGTGTTAGTTCTTGGGAATTCGGTATGACCTTACACCTCACTAGTATTAATAATGATAATTGATGAACCATCGATAGAGGTGTATGTGTTGCATGAGAGTTTGCTTGAGGGCAAACAAATGATAAGTGTGGGGATGTGATGTATGGGTAAAAGAATGTGTGTTTAATTGTGTGTGATTTAGTTAGTTAAATATATCGAACACGAGTACTTTGAGTGTGTTTGTGGTTACAGGTGTGCAGAGCTTAACAAAGCTTATTTGGAACTAATTTGGAGTGTTTAAGGATGGAAGAATCAAGATTATACGAAGAGCGAAGATCGAGAGCTTAACCGGGCGATCAAAAATCAAAATTAACGAGAAAACGGAAGTTTGGAGCAGGGAAAGCCGTAGGCAACGCCTTCCAGGTCGCAGCCTACGGCCTGATATATGGCATACGGTAGATAGAGAAAGCCGTAGCCTTCTGGCCCACCATATATAAAGACACACATGCTTTGATCCAAGCATGCGATGCTTGTCAACGAGCAAGGAATATCTCAGGAAGGAATGAGATGGCCCAAAAAGGCATTCAAATATGTGAAGTCTTTAATGTATGGGGAATAGATTTCATGGGCCCATTTCCTAACTCATTCGGAAATAAATACATCCTAGGAGCAGTTGACTACGTGTCTAAATGGGTAGAAGCCCAAGCCCAAGCCCAAGCCCAAGCTTTTCTGAAAAAGTTATTTTCACGTTTCGGCACTCCAAAAGCCTTAATCAGCGACAGAGGTACTCACTTCTGCAATGCTCTAATGGACAAAGTCTTAGCACGATATGGAGTTCACCACCGTCTGGCAACACCATATCATCCGCAGACCAGTGGCCAAGTAGAAGTATCGAATCGGGGTTAAAAGAATCCTCAAAAAAACTATTGGGGTAAATCGCAAAAATTGGGAAAAAGTTAGATAACGTTTAGTGGGCCCTTAGGACGGCCTACAAAACCCCCATAGGATCAACACCCTTCAAACTTGTTTATGGGAAGGCATGTCATTTACCCGTAGAACTAAAACACAGAGTTTACTGGGCTCTTAGAGCAGTAAACTTTGATCTATTGCCCTCCAATAACAATCGGGAAGATCAAATTCACGAGCTCGAAGAACTAAGAGCACTGACATACGAAAATTCCGGGTCTTACAAAGAGAAGACTAAACGGTTACACGACGTCCATTTAAAAGGAAACAAGATATTTCAAGTAGGCGATCGCGTACTATTATATAACACACGTTTACATTTTTTCCCTGGAAAACTAAAATCCTGTTGGACAGGCCCATATATAGTTAAAATAAGTTTTTGACTACGGGACAGTAGAGATTTCAACATCTGATGGCCACAAGTTCAAAGTTAATGGATATCAATTGAAATCATACATCGATGGACCATTCGAGGCCATCTCGGATGTAGTAATCCTCCACCAAAACCAATGAACATACTAGAATTACCAGGCCTTGTATATATGTTCCTTAGTTTGTTTCAAAAAGAAAAAAAAAAGTGTGTCTCAAAGCACGGGGGCGTGCCTCAGTAGGCATGACCCCGTGCCACAAAGTACGGGCCGGAATCTTCGCTGCAAAAATTTCAGTCAGTCTGGTTCGTAACAGAATTTTTAGATCCAAAGCACAGGGTCGTGTTCCCAGAAGCATGGGTTCGTGCCTGGCAACTGTTTGGCTATAAATTGCACCTCTTGCTAATGCATTTCTTGCACCAAACCAAACATAAACTCTTCCCTCTAGGAAATCAAAATTCCAACTGAGATGAGCAATGAAATTCCCATTCCTCGTCAACTGATAAACGAAACCCGACACATTTCCAAAACCGAGCTCCTCATCAAACTTCAAGAACTCGTGAAGGAACTCACCGAAATGAATCTTCTTGTAGAAATGCGCCTCATTCAACTCACCGGGTCGGTGGAAATCATGAAAATAGAACTACGAGACATCAATGAACAACTTCAGTTTCAAGTCCTTCGTTTCATCTACTTTCCTCCACCCGGGGCGTTCGATGAAGGAGATCCATTCAGTGAAATATTAGAGACATTCTAATCTTTCCATATGTAATCAAGTGCATTACGCACACAGTTTAGGACTTTCGGGCTTAACCTGACTTAATTTCATGTTTTAGGATATTCGGGCTTACCCCAATTCTATGTTTAGGACGTTATTATTAATGAGAAGTAATTTTAAGACATTAAAAATGTTCAATTAACATCTTCAACATCATTCCGAAAATTCCTAATCTCGTGTTTTGCTGAAAATCAAAGGTAAAATTCCCAATTACCAAAAGCACGGGTCGTGTCTCTCTTTACATGGGGTCGTAGTCACCCTAGAATCTTCAGCATGATACGCGTTGACTTCCGTACAATTCTCTGAATTAGAAACATTTATTCCTAAAATAACACGAGGTCGTGTAAAAGGTTACACGGGCCGTGCTCGACGGTCTAGTCTCTCTATATATTACAAGCCATCTTCACTAATCCATTCATATCAAACAAAAAATTTCCTCAAATGGATAACAAAATAATGGAATGGAAACCAGTGAGGAAGTTCAAAAATGGTGAATCTTCTTTACACCTTGAAGAAGAAATCATAAGGCTTCAAAATATAGTGAGAGACCAAGTCGAGAGCAACATTCAAGAGGAATCTCGCTTGATCGCGTTGACAAACAAGGTCGAACTACTAAGGTTCGAGAATTTCCACATTGTTGAAAGTCACAACAAAGATGTTGATTACAAGCCCAACTTCCTTAACCGAGAAATCAGAAAGCTCAACAAAAAGCTTTCCGAGCTCTTGGAAGCCAAGAGAACCCCACCACACATTCAAGATATGTTCGGGAATGGTGGTCATTAGTATTAGGATAAGCCTTGTCTTGTTTTCCTAGGATGTGTAATCGTTTAAGCTAGTTTTATGTTTCTCGGTTCGTGTTGTTTTATTTTCGATGTAATGTTTTGTAGATAATGAAATTTCTTAGAATTTTATATTTTTAACCTTAAATCTTCAAAAAAAATTAGTTAAAAACAACCCATCTCGTTAAATAAACAAATAGAAAAAAGGACCTTACGGTTACTTCCAGCACGGGGCCGTGCTTCTCCAGGAAAGGGGCAGTACCCCACTCTATAGTGAGGTTACAAACTTTTCATTAAAACACCAAATTCCTCATAACTTAACCCTAAAAATATATTCCGCCCACTTCCGAAAACCTGCGACCAAACACCCTCCATCACAATCTTTTCTTCGATTCTTTGATTCTCAACAAAAGGTACATTAATCAAATGATTCTTTAAGTTTAATTAATCATTCTAGGTCAAAATCGGGCCCCAAATCTGAAATTTATACCCAGTTGTTGTATCGGGTTAAAACCCGAAAAATAGGATGTTTACTTATTATTGTCTAGGGTTTTGATTTATTAAAAAGGTTTGACCCTATTAGAAATTAGGATTGAAATAGTTTGTGAAGAAAAATCATTCGAGTTCGGGTCTTGAACAACTCATACCATGAAAATCAAACCCGGATGATATTTTTCAAGAACCGGGTTGAAATGCAAGTTCGAATCTTAACATTATCAAAAATCGGATTAAAAACACGGGCTGTGTTTCTGCAAAATAGGCCACGTGGTCAACTGCATGTCAACCAAAAGTCAAAATTGGTCACAAATGGTCAAAACTGCCAAAATCACAGAAACATGGGGTCGTGCCTCCTGAGGCACGGGGCCGTGCTTCACTGACTTTTTGATATTTTCAATTAAATTTTGTGATTATCTGCCTAATCTTGTTATAAAGCTGCAGATGGATGAATATATGGATAACGAGCATACCTTCTTGGTTTTCCCCGAGAACACAGTGCGATATAGGATCACCCAACCAAGATTGGAGTATTTAAACAACCGACGCCAAGAATCGAACTTCTATGCATGTACCGACACGTTAGAGCAAGTCAACCGACTGGGAAGGTACAAAAAGTTCGTTAAAGGGCCATGGACACGTGTTCTTAGACAAAAGGGCATATCATTGACCGAGTTGACTAAGGAATTTCTAGCCTCATGTTCAATAAAAACGAAGGACTTGTCTATGTGGGATGAAGAAGCTGTTGAGTTTAGAATCGGTGGAGCGTGGTATAACACTTCGGTCACCCAGCTTGGAATCGATTTGGGTATTTACACGTCTGATGAGACCAACTCTCCTTTATGGTATGAATTCGGGACAACTTTTGTAGACGAAGATGGTGAAGAAACAAGTGAACCCGAAAACACCAGGATACAAGCATGGGAATAGTTGAGTTATGGAGATGAACGTTATTATCCAAGAAGAACCAAGAGCATTGCTCTACGTGACCCATTGATGTGTTACATTCACCGCCTGCTAAGCCGCACAGTCACTCAGCGTGGCCAAAGAGGGGGGTCGTAGGATTGAGGGATTTGTGGGAACTTTATTGCATCAAGAACAAGATACCATGTAGCATCACTTACCTGTTGTCAGCTATTCAAAACAAATGCAAATGCAAAAGGCCAAAATACCCCGATCTTTGGTGGTGCCTAGATATATAAGCTCTACAAATCTTATGGTGAAGATCGAGAAGGAACACTGAGTCCGAACCCAATACCACTCGATCTCAACCTTTGTATCAGCATGAAAATGGTCCAGCAGATTGACAGAAAACCACAAAATTGGAAGTTTCAGGATACCCTAAACCAGATCTGGGATCCTGAGGACCCCGTTGAGACGACCATTCAGATGATACCTGAGAGGAGGACCGGATCGCCACCACGACAGACCCGCCGCCACACTTACTCTCAGCATGGCAGCCCATCTTCATTAGGAGCCGGCCTCAGCTCGTCATATCATAGCCAGTACTCTTCGAGGGCCTATATGGGCTTATTAACCAGTTCCATACTCACACTACCGCTTCTTTTGACAGGTTATCAGAGAAGATTGTTGCATCTGACGCACAAAGTGCCGCAAAGTACGCGGAGAAGAGGCAGGAAATTCACCAGTTAGGTGAGCGTATGGATCAGCACTGGGATCCTTTGACCCGGATGTCACACCCGACTTAGGGCCTAGGTGTGTGACCAATAGTTGTTACCTGCTTTGTAAATATATCAGAGTTGCGGTTAATTAGCTGAAGTCTTTATTTTATAATAAAATAGTAATATATATTTTGAAAATTTTATTTATAATAATATCTTAATTTAATTGAAAAGCTTATCGAATAATAAATACCCGAGTGTTAAATTTATAAACCTCGTTTGATTTTACAAATCATATTGGATCCAGACGCATGTGTACTCGGTCAGAGTTTCTTTTATTTTCTATTTTGTAAAATTAGGGATCACGTAATCCCTTAAATCTTTTTGTTAGAGATCACGTAATCTCATAAAAATTTGACTGTCTTTGTTTAAGATAAACAACTCATTTATCTTGACTGAAAAAGGTTTAACGTATTCACATGTGACTGTCTGTTCTGAACGATGTGGTGATCTCATTTGAAACCTTTATGAATGAATGATTGATTAACCTATAATAAAATAGGTTTATATAAATATCCGGACTGTCTCTTAATCCGGCTACAGACCTTTAGTCTGGTTTTGATAGATTTAAACTTTGACTTATATATATATATATATATATATATATATATATATATATATATATACTAGACAGGTGCCCGCACGATGCAGCGGGTGTTTGAACCTGTTAATCACGTACAAATATAAGTGTTTATGGTTCGGTTAAAACCTTGAAATCGTTTAAATCGGTCATTGGTTTGACTTCTTTTTTCTTTTTCTTTTATACTTTTGGTTTGTTGGTCGGTTTCAAATTTTTCAAAACGTAGTGAATGGTTGGTTCGCGGTTTATATTGGCAACCGTCCATATGAAATCAGAAAAGACTGTAAATTAACCTAATTGCAATATGATTCCTTTTGTAATCTTTGTTGTTATTATTTCACGTCCTAGATCTTCCATTAATATTTACCATTTATGTGGCTAAAATTATCATTTTTTATTTATGAGCGTCTCAAGTATCATATTATGTTGGTTTTTAATTAAAATTGACGGTACAGTTAAATTATTAATTTTTTTAAACTAAATTTATTATTAAAGTTTAAATTGTGAAACCAAACTGGAACCAGGCCATTAGTAACGATTCAGTTTCAACTTTCAGTGGTTGAGTTTGGTTTAGGACGACAAAAAATCAGTATTAACGGTTGGACTCACAAGTTTAACTTAAAAACCATCAAAACCGACACTGAACACCCATACTTAACATATTAATTTATTTATAATGAAAAAAATTACAACAATGTCATATCCAAATTAAAGAGAATAAAATGCTCGTTTTTATGGTGCAATTTGTTTATAAAAATATTAACGCATGCAAATGCTATAGTCGTTTAAAAATCATGGGTGGGAAGTTAGTTTACAAGTTAAATTAAAAACATAATATGATTAAAGATGAGGGACCAAACTTGTAAGCTGAATGGAATGTGTTTAAAAGACATGTGTATCCTTTCTAACACATGTACCTCATGCTTTAAATGTTGTAAATTACTTAAAAATGGTTGTCTTAATTTACCATTGTTTGATGTATTATATATAGTATATATATATATATAAGATCTTTTGTTTCTTAATTATGAAGAAACATTATATACGACTATTCCCTTTGTAGGTAAAAGCTTATATTTCTTACTCTTGAAGAAATATTATTTTAACTATATCCCCATGTATATGAATGCTTATGTTTCTTTATCATGATGAAACTATATTTTAGCTATAACCTTTGTTTATATTATTTTGTATTTCTTAATCATAAAGAAATCTTATTTTAATTATTGCCTTTTAATTTGATCAAGGTCTAGGCTATAACCCCGACTAGGGTCTAAGCCTTGAAATAATAATATTTTATTTGGGCAGAACCCCTACCTTGCTTAGCTTAATAATTACATAGACTTTCGGCAACACTTCCACACTTGCACGAATATCGGGGTATTCTTGATCTATTTTTCTTGGCACGTAAATCGAGGCGACGTTCGAGGGACGCTGGGTCGTGCACGTACTTCGAGGCAGAATGTCAGGTTACTTTTGGGTGGCACGCACTTAGAGGAAACGTCGGGTATTTGGCATGGATTACGAGGTGCGGCACGCCAAACGATGCTCGACACGCAAAACGAGGTATAGAGAGAAAGTGATTCTAGAGATAGTGGCTTTTGGTGTGAATGAAATGAGTTGTGAACCCTTCCTATTTATAGATGATTTTGGGCTCCATCGCGATACGCGATGGACCCTTTCTTATGGTCATCACGTATCGCGATGACTCATGTAGGTCAGAGAGTGCCACGTGTCGCTACATGGTGTGACACATCATCCACGTGTCACCCGGATGCGACACGTGTCGCTGAGTTATAACGGACCGTCGCGTATCACGATGGTCTTGTTCTTGGACTCATCGCATATCGCGATGGGTTCCTAGATACAGTTTTTCATTTTTGGTTCCTTGTCTTTTGGTAGCTTGTCACGTCTGTGTCTAACTCCCATTGTTCAAACATACTAAGGCAGCTCGCAGCGATGAGAGTGTGCGAAGTGCAAAGTGCGCCATCAAAGCGCCACATTGCACCCATCGCCCTTCGTCGTCGCCATCTCCTTCGCCATCGTCCTCGCCCAAGCCCGTGCTTGTGCGCGACTGGTTCTTTGCACCCTCTGCTAGGACCGCATGGTGCATGCTAAGCATAAAAGAATATGACTATGGAAACTCCATCTCTTAAAAAGAGCTTCCATTTCTTTCCCACTTTCCATGTGGGATGGGTTTTATCTTTCTTATTTCCATCAATGTGGAATGTTTCCACTTTCTTCCATCTTTCCATGTGGGATAGATTCTTTGTCCCATTTTGTTTACATTAGATGGATTTCTTTACGGAATGTTTTTATTTTCTTATTTCCTTAACATGAAATAATTCTATTTGCTTATTTAATATTTTATATCTTTGAGTTTATTTTTTATCCTTCAACTTTTCTAAGTTGTCAAATTTGGATCGAAATTATGGGGATGTTACACCGGAACACCCGGGTAACTGACGAGTGACGACTATGGTAGGTCTGGGTATGGGCATGGGCTTGGGTGGCAGTACTTTATGACACTATTTATCAGTATGTTTGTTCGATACAATTTCTATTTGGTTGTTTGTTTGTTACTTATTATGGCCGGGGGGTGCCGAAACAATTGACTATGGACTTATTTTAGCACGTATGGGCAAGGGTAAGGATAATTTCATACCCAATTTTCAGTAGTATTATGCTTTGGTTGTTTGTTGGTTGTGTGAAGATTTTATTATTTAGGTACACTACAGGAAAACGGACAAAAACTGGAGACGCTTCGAAATTTTGTTAGCCCGTAGGGAAGTTCCTTTCCATTTTATCCACCATACTTCATTTTGAATCTTATCGTAAATCTTTATATGCATCTTTTCACATTGAGGACAACGTGAGATTCAAGTGTGGGGAGGAGAATTAATTGACCAATTGCTTACTCAACTAATTATAAGATTCTCTAATAACAAAATTTTTGTAGCAAACAAAAACTATTTTTATGACAAAACCAAAAGAAAATTCAAGAGAATTTTTTGCAAATAACCAACTAAATATCTACTATATTCAAAAATGTGAAAAAGTAAAAAGAAGTTTTGTAATATGGAGAATAAATTATGCAAAATATGCCATTTGTACTCAATCCCTCTGTTACTGTGAGATAAACCTCATGCCATATAAATTTTTTTCGGAAGCTTTGAGTGAGTCATAAGTTTCGTGTGATTTAGAACTTGTCGCAAGTGTTCATTTCAAGATCGCACGAAGCGTTGTATAAAGTAATATTATCACAATTCCTCAAACCATTCTCCAAATTACAACACAAAAACCAACAACCATACTAAAAACCTTACCACTTTATCCCTCTCACCGATAAAATATAACAATGGTATTTTGTCGGCAGACCTTAAAGAACTAGAAGTGCATTCTTTCGATTTCAATTTCCTTTGCTGCATGCATTTCGCAAAACCTAGGTTGCCTCCAGAACTTAGGGAGAGAATCTTTCTCTTTAGCAATGAGGTGAGGAAAAGTGGCACCAAGACGAACAAAGACCAACATTTTGTGGAGTTTCCAAAAGCGCAATGAAAAGAAGAGAAAAGAGATATGAACGATGTTTAGGATGCGGAACTGGTCCCATGAAGGAAGAGATGTAGAAAAGTTCAAACTCAGTCTCAACATGAATATACTGAAATAATGAGGGTGGGGGCTATTAGGCTCAAAGCCGAACGATCCATTAGAGTTGGAAGTTATGTTCAGAGCAGGATTGAGGAAGAACTGATTCACATCCTCGACAAAACTTGTTTTGATGATCTGACCTTAAAAGAGTCTCTAGGTCTATGAAAAATAAATAAATAAATAGAAAATAACAAAAATTTTCAGCAATCGGGAGAAAGGAGCTAACAATTGAAGACGTCTTAAAGATTCCCGACAATCTTCAGAAGTTGTATTTACCATCCTCGCCATCATTAACCTAGAATTCCTTGAACCACCACAAAATACCAAACCCCTACTCACATAAAACCAACCTATATTACCTTCTGATCTATGCAACCCTTCACAAGGGAGGAGATTTAAACTTGTTACAAGCTTATTTATCATAGGTCACATTTTGGCTAAGAATGTTCACATACATACATCACAGGTGTGATCAGATATAAAACCGAGTGTGAGTGAAAATTGTGAGAATGTGACGTTTTGCATAAATAGAAGCTCTTAAAAACAAATCGCCTTTTTATATCACTACATATATTCATATGATTTAAGGTTGGTTATTTTGTTTCCATTTTCTTAGAACTCTGTTGGGGATGTTTAAGCTATGGTCCTAACTTGATATTTTTAAAGAATATATATATAAGTAGCTTGCTTGAGGACAAGCAAGGTTCAAGTGTGCGGATGTTTGATGTATATAAAATTATACATCTTATTAGCATCAAATAATCTCTAAAAACTGTAACTTCTATCAAATAATATAGTTCAAATACCTACTTATCATGTTAAAATGTATTTTAAGGTAAACCCAAGCCTTAAACGAAGAAACAAATGAAAAGCCAAAGAAAAATCAAAGAAAACCCAAGAAAACAGTGAAACATGCCCCCAATGCCTCATGGAACACGCCCTCATGCTTTCCTGTGCAAGAAAACACAAAAATCTGCAAGAAAAGACAAAATACTAGACAAATGGACATGGGGCCATGGTCAACTTTCAGAAAAGACAAAATAAAATATAACAGAATACCAAAAACACGGAGCCGTGCCTCATGAAGCACGCCCCCGAAGTAAGTCATCATGTACGATCTGACATAGCATTAAATGCGAGAGGACATAGGGGCACGTGGGCGTGCCTCCTGAGACACGGGGCCGTGACAAATCACCCAGACTGCCTATAAATAGTGGAGCATATTGTACTCATTTGGTGTGCTTGAAGAAAACTTCAATACGAGTTTCTCTTATAAATACACCCATTTTACACTCATATTGAAGGTCTTGTGGAGAGTTTGAAGGCTTGGAGGTTATCATCACCATCATCCATCATCATCATCATCATCCATCACCATTGAAGAAGGAAGATTCATCCACATTTAGTTAGATTGTTCTAGTTTGATCATGTGTTTGTTATCTTCATCTCTTTCAATGTTCATAACCATGTTCATTATGAGCTAAACTCCATTTACCAATCTAATTTCTATGAAGAAGCTTTGTTTTACTTGATGATTATCTTAAAAACAAGATTTAGTTTACCAAGAACCGAGATTCTCTGTTTTTGTCACAGCTCAAATATGCAAGCGAATTACCGGAACGAGCTGGCATGAACTCATGTAAACCCATCGCTACACCAGTTGACACCAAATCTATGCTTAGAACCACATCCGGGTTACCAATTGACGACGGGCATACGCAATACCGTCAATTGACCGGGGCTATTCAATACCTCACTTTTACACGGCCCAACATCTGCTACGCCGTGCAGCAAATATGCATGCACATGTGTGCCCCTCGTACAATTCACATGAACGCTTTGAAACGCATTTTGAGGTACATACATGACCACTGTAACTCAAGGCTTGCATATTTTTAAGTCATCAGTTGGAAAACTGCTTTCTTATACCGATGTCGATTAGGCTGGCTGCCCAATACCAGTCGCTCTACTTCTGGTTATTGTGTGTACTTAGGTGATAATCTTCTATCTTGGTCCTCCAAACGTCAGGCAGTCATCTTTCGATGCAGCGCCGAGGTGGAATATCGGGGTGTCACCAACGTTATGTCAGAAACTAGTTGGCTAAGAAATCTCTTACTTGAACTACATTATGCCCCAACACATACAACCCTGGTTTATTGTGACACTATCAGTGTTGTATACCTATCATGCAACCTGGTCCAACATCAACGTACTAAGCATATTGAGTTGTATAGTCACTTTTGTTCGTGACAAAGTCGCCCGAGGCGAAGTCCGTGTGCTTCCCGTCCCATCTCGACATCAAATTGCACATATCTTTTCTAAAGGCTTGCCATCATTTTTGTTTGACGAGTTTTAATACGGTCTCAACATTCGTGAACCTCTAGCTTTGACTGTGGGGGGGTGTAATGTGACAATCGTCAATTTCAGGTTAACCTCGTTAACTCAACTCCGTTAATTCAAACTTTAAGATCGTTGAATCTATAACGCATACTTCATTACATTTAAACTAGGGTTTAAATGACGCTTAACACTTACTACATGTGTAGTAGTCTTTCGGGATTTGCACCGAAACGCAAACGATTGAGGAATAAACGAAACACACTAAAACACTAATGATGTGATAACTATGTGTTAGGATTATGTGTTATGTGATTATATTATTGTCATGATTATTTAATGTGCAAGTTATGATAGAATGTTCTAGAAAAAGTAATACTTAGGAGTTGAGGGGCCAAGGTGTAACATATTAGTCTATAAATACATGATAATCTAAACCCTAACTCCCATTCCCTTTCCCCACAAGAATTCCGATCGGAAACCCTTACCCTAACCCTTTTGCGATCGGAACTTATACACACACATATCTTCAATATCTTTCAAGTTTGATTGAAGATTAAGGTGCTAGGAAGGTATATTTGATCATCCTTCACATTCTTGTTGATTGATTTTGATGTTTGTTGGGTTAATAACAAACCCTAGCTGGCCGATTTTGTTCATGTGTGTGAGTAATATGATTCTTGTTAGTTGGATAATGGATTGATAACTAGATTGATGTTGTTGCATGATTCATTGTTGTCTTTGATTTGAATTAGAACACAAACCCTAATCTTGTATGTATGGTGTGATTGATATGCATGGATAGTAGTTATAGTGTCTAGAGGGTTATATGGATGCATGATAGTTCATAGATTGTTATTATGTTGAGTTTTGATGTGAACAGATTCTGGACAGAATGTATATACGATGTTTAACTGACTGTAACGAAGTGTAAACGTGAAAATTGATTGAGATTGTGGGTACTGCAGTAAACTAGGTTGAGTCTAGTTTCTATAAAGTATAAATTCGTAATTTTTGGATAAGTGGAAGTATACTTTTATGATTTTACAAAAACGTGATGCAAAGCTGAGCTGTTAGACCTGCTGTTAGGTTATGTTGTAAATGTTATATCTCATGAACTACGAGACCAATTGGGTTGGTTCCACTTCTGGAAGTTGACTCACTGAGTTAGGAACCAAACCCAAGTGGTCTTGCATTTATTGGATTTTTCGTTTAACGGGAATTGCAAATAACATTCTGATGTGCATGAATCTGACTGATATAAGTTAGCTGTAATGTTTTGATCATTATGAACAATCTATATGGAATAAAAATAAGATAAAAGATGTTCTGGAAACCTAAGATATGTATGCTCCTGTGGTAATTTTTGGTAAATTAATTGAGACGTTATAATCGGTAAACTAGTGCAATCTTTCAAGTAGAAATTCTGTCATAACGAAACTAGCTGCTGAGTTGTATAGGAATGCATGAAATATGATAGTTTTTATATAATTGTTGTATTTTGACCAAAATACCCTTGTGGGGAATAGTTGCTAGTTGATTGCCATGAATTGACCAAATTGCCCTTATGGGGAATAATGGTTAGTTAGTCTTTGTTTGTTGACCAAAATGCCCCTACGGGAATAATTGCTAATAAGTATGTTATTAATACGTGACACGAAAGTAATTGCTCACTCATGTATCGTATCACAATTTTACTTGTTTAAGTCACAAACGAAACACGAAACATGTTACGTGCATAGGTATTATGTGCCGAGTCTAGAGACTCGTTAAACGTTCCGATACTTAGAAAATCTCTTTGTTATTTTAGAACGCTAGAGAGTTTTCTACGACGCGCATCACTTGGCGATCTAGATCGGATATTCTTCGCAAACAGTGAGTTCACTTACCCCACTCTTAAACTGTTTTCAAACGTTTTTCACTTGGGGGAGATAACATACTCCGATAAACATATTTTCTGAGATAAACGCATATGAAAGATTTTGTTATAAATTATATATCACTTGTAAAGGCTAAGCGGCATACGTAACATTTGAAGTCCCACACATCGGACCGGTTAATATTTGGAATAGCGAGTCACTTTTGGGTAGTACTACTGGGTTTGACAAACCCCACCCGACGCTAAGCTCAACTGGAGGTTGAGTGGGTGTAAATTTTGGCTAACACTTACCATGGTCTGGAGGACCTGGTGACGGGCACTTGATAAACAGTCAGCTTCGGTCGCGAACCACTTAGCGATACTTGTTGTATAGATTAGCTACCTATCGATATATAATTTGACATAACACTATCTGGTAATGCAAAACACTTAAATGCTGTAACGTGGTTACACACTTAAACGCTGTAACGTACTTACACACTCAAACGCTGTAACGTGGTAACACACTCAAACGTCGTAACGGGGTTACGCAACATTTAAACGTCGTAACGAGGTTACGCAAAACGCTAAACGATTTATCTTATTTTACTTGTGAACTCACCAACCTTGTGTTGACACTTTTAGTATGTTATTCTCAGGTAGCCGAGGCGGGCGCGCGGTTTAGGAGCATGCATTAATTGAAAACATCTTTATTCTGCAAACTAAATTTTAACAGTTACATTTGGTTTTAAGTCGTCCTGCGTGACGCAACTTTGGAATTAAGGTTTTACGCTTCCGCACTTATTTACATTTAAACGTTTTTCTTTGGTTTGATTATAACTAATGATTCCGATCCTGCCAGTTCACACCCTCTGACGGTAAAACTCCGTTAGTGGATTTTGAGGGTGTGACAGGTAATAACTGATATATATATATATATATATAGGGTGAGGATCCTAAGAGAACTTTTTGAAATTGAGTACTTTGAGAACCATTTGAGCCAAAAAAAAACCTTTTAAAAAATTATACAAAAAATAAAACTAAAAAAATAAAAATTTTTAAAAAGTAAAAAAAACGATTTTTTTTCATCCCAAATTCATAAAAAAAACAAAACAAAAAAAATCATGTAATTATACACATATATATATTTGTATTTAATCTCGATTTACATAATGTACACATATGTACATTATCATTTATCTTAATTGCACAAATGTGTATAAAGAAATAACATGTATACAAAAATTAAGTATTATACATATGTGTATAATTTTGATAAACCGATATTTTTATTTCAATTTTTTTATATTTTTTATGAAACCGGGATGAAAAATAAAAATTTTTGATTTTTTGATTTTATTTATTTTTGCGTTTTTTTAAGAAGAGTGTTTTTTTAGTAGTCTAAAATGGTTTTAAAAGTTCTCAATTTCAAAATAGTTCTCACATGATCCTAGTCATATATATCTAACTATCTGTATAATTGTCGACCATGAAATCTTATGTGTCGCTCTCAGGTTGTCCCCCCATTCTTTAAAGCCACCAGATTGCTTGGTTTCTAAATGGAGGCTTTTCATGCATTTGACCCGAATTCGCGGATATGGATCTCACCAAACCCGGATAGTCTTTAAATGAGTTATAACATCTCATTTATTTGTAAAACTCTTTCATAATCAAACAATAATTTTTTCGGGTCATGGGTCTCACCAAATCCGGATAACCCTTAAACAAATTATAACATCTCATTTATTTCAAAGAATAGTCTCCACGGGTTATGGGTCTTACCAAACCCTAATAACCCTCAAATGGGTTATAAGATCTCATTTGTTGGTAAACACTTTCAGCATTAAACCCTAATTTAATTTATCTTCTTTACATGTTTTATGTTGCTGGCTTATCATCTTCATCGTTGGTTAACTTCCGATACTACCCACCATCATCAACTACATCAACGTCCCCTTTTCATTAGACAAATATTTGTGTTCATGTTTGTTCATTTTAAAAAATCAACATGCTCGTGTTCGTTTATATTTGTTCGTTAAAAACCTAAAAAGACTACACATCTCAATTGAAAAAAGCCAAACGCTAAATAACATAATAACAAACTAATATGTATGTATTAAATTAAAAAAACTATGTTAAAAAATAAAATAAATCGTCATAAAATAGGAAAACGATTAAAAACAAAAACTTGAATAAACCCTGTAACACGGGAGGATCAAACTAATATATATATATGTGTGTGTGTGTATGTGGTATCATTTCCTTTCAAAAAGTAGCTTTGGTGTACACGTTCTCTCCACATAAACACCATCTCGGTGCCTAATATTCCCTAAGCATATAATATGTCACATGTAAGACCATGCGTAGCCGGGCCTTATGGCCGGCGTTTTGATGGAAAAAGCCGGGGGCACACCGCCCCCCGGCGTTTTTGGTATATTTTTTTGGTCCAGCGTTTTGTGTATAACGCTTGAATGGCATGAGTTTTGAAAAATGTTACCGTTAAACTGTTTGAATGAAGGGTTTTATGGTGTTGAAAAATGAAGTCAGGTCGCCGGATTCAGGTGAGTGGTGACCAGTAAGGGTTTTGTGGGGGGTGGTGTTGATCAGAGAGATGGATGAGATTGACCGTCCCGTGTTGTTGATGTTGAAGTAATCGCCATGGAATCACGACATGTTTTCTGGCGAGTTTATTCCGATGGGTGAGAGAAGATGATAATGATTCTTATTATTATTATTTATTATTCTTCACTGTTGCTGCTATATTATTATCATTATTCTTCATTCTATGGCTGCAATATTATTATTATTATTATTAATTATTATTTAGAAAAACAAAAAAAAATAATAGTGACTGGGCGTCACGTGGCGCATAACGCCTGGGGGTGGGGGCTTTATTTCACCATGTTTTTGTAAAGAAACCATAACTCAGATTGGGCGTCACGTGGCGTCTAAGGGTGGGGTTTTATAACTACACATGGTTTAAAAGAACCAAAAATCTACAATCCAGACTCCATTTGCTTTTACTAAATGGTGTGGATCACAAAAATCCCACAACAAAACAGGACTTGTTGCGAAACAAGCCTAATAGCATATATATATGACAAAGAGATGTTGGGAGAAATATGGAGATTTCATTAATTATGTGTGTATTACAAAGAGGTACATGAGATGTATATGTAGGGTAGGAAAACTTGGGGAGAAAGTTAATCTATATTAGGTATTGATAACCATAATATTATATATTTATAACACTCCCCCTTGGTTATCAACATAATACGCTTGAAGATGTTGCCTCATTAAAAACCTTTCTAGGAAAACCCAGTGGGACAAAACCATAGCTAAGGGAAAAAGAGTGCAACGCGTATTATCTCCCCCTGATTTATATATCTGTTAAAATGATAAATATTGATCTTCTGTGAAAGTTGTCCAAAACTTTTGTAGTCAACCATTTGCATCTTCAGCCATTGACTTGTGAATCCTTAGGTTGAATAACGTTTCATGATCTTCATTTGAAAACTTCTATTACATCATCTCGTAAACATATATCATTGTATTGATAACCCTATTGTGTTTTTCTGCATCGACAATACTAGCCAAACTTGTTTTGATGGGTTAGTAAAATATAAACTCATATATTTCATACATGTAATATATGTATTAACCCATTTTGATGTCTCCTAGCCGGACACATGCTGATAAATATAAATAAAAGATATAAAAATCATGTATAGTTAGCATCGCATATTAATGCACATATGCATTTAGTTATTATACTTTTGAGCCAATACTGTTTCATATTGTGATAGGAAATGATATTGAGTGCATTGTTAGACATACTTTAACGTACTCAAAGAATGAATCTTGTCTTTAGTAAATTGTCTCAACATTTTTAGATGGACTTTGATAGATTGATACACATATAATTACACATATACTCAAACTGCAGGTCGAGCAATAATCACATCATGTCAAGGTATTTCAAAAATTCTCCTTCTAAACGTTCTGCAGTTTCTCTCGATGATTTGTACATCATCACTGTAAACTGTGATTATATGAACCTTTAAGAGTAAAATTTTGATAAAAGTATGACTAATGACATCCAACTTATCTCCCTCCTTATCAAAATAATTATTGATTGTATCATGCTCAATCCGACTATATTAGTCCATACGCAATAAGCATAACTCTATGCATTTTCTAATCTATCATGAACTTCTTTTCAACTTGACAAATTATGCATCAGTGTTCACTTTTTCAGGATTTTTGTTGTATAAACTTGCTCATTTAACACATCAATTTTGTATCACATATTAAAAATCCATATTGTAGCATTTCTTTGTTATTAAGATATTGTACTCATCATATAGATTCTCTTCTATGTGTATGCTTATTGATGCACAAGAATTCCATCATTAAGATGTATTAGTTAACCTTCAGGTATTCAACTACCTTATGAAACTCTTTAGGTTACATTTATGTTCAACATATTCAATAGTCGTAACATATTCAAATATAAATCTGTATACAACATGAGTCATAGTGTTCTCGAGAATTTAATTTGCATGATTTGATAATTCAAATCCTTTGAAGACTTTCTTGTAAACTTTCAGTATCAACTGAATCAAAATATTTATTAGACATTCTCTCTTTTTATTACCAGACTATTTAGATATCGGAAAGTCAATGCTTCCACCATTGGAGAATGCATCTCCTCATAATTAATCACGGGTCTTTGCAAAATCCTTGTGCTACCAATTTTACCTTATATCACTTTATTGAATTTTCATAACTCACATAAAAGACCCGTTTATATCTAATATATTTTACAACTTCAGTTGTATGGACTGCTGGTCCGAAAAAATTTCCGTTATTTAGAGAATTCAACTCTGCTCTGTTTGCGTCTTTCCACTTTGGCCAATCATTTTTTATAGGCAGATTTAGAATCTTGATCCTCATCATCATCATTTCAGCACTAATTATATATGTATAAAAGTATAGCGATGTCGACATTATTTCGATTCCATATATCTTTGTAGACATGATGCAATATATATTACTGAGAGCTCTTTGTTTTCAGTTACCTAAGGTTCTTCAAGAACCATCATGTCTAATCTCTTTCAAGAGATCTTTTACTGCACCTCGACTTGACCATCTTCATTATTTGCTCCAATTTTCGAGGAAAATTTACCTTTGGAACCGATCAATTTACCACGCTACACGCACGTGTTAGACTTATTATCAATATGTGGTTGTCCTTCCTAACATTTATTAATTAGAGTATTAGTAGTTCGCATAGATGTCTTAGTTAGACACTCTCTTTTGGTCAGTAAATCGTCCGGTAATTGATTCGCTTATACATGAATTATCCTTTGAACTTTTAACTCATATAATTTAGTTTGAGGATCAATGATAATTCATTCCAACTAAATTCGTTTTTCCAACTTCTTTATTTCTCCCCCCTAATGTTGGGAATGTTGATTCACTGAAGTGAGAGCTATCACATTAACGACTCTAAGTATATAATCATAGATATCGACATAAATTCCCAACTTCCCTTGTGGCCTCATATTTGTGTCTTGTGGTGGATTAATTTCAGTATATAAAACACATTAGATTAGAAATACTTGGTTACTGACCAAAAACCAATTACAATGGGGAGGAGGTATCATGACTTGTTGGCTTGATGTGAATTAGTTTTTAAGACATGTAAAATCATATGAACTCAAATGCAAACATGAATTGTTGCTCTTATGATCACTTGCTTTGAAATTAATTCTAAACATTCAATGATTGTCTCAACAAAAGCAATCTATGTGTAAACATAATCTATAAGAAGTTCAACAACTATTTCAATAATAACTTGGGAATTGAATTCATTATTATATCAAAAATATATATGTCAATCCGGAAAATATGCTTGCTATCTCATTAGCTAAGCCAAATTTCTCACAAACTTCAAGCTGTGAATTTGATAACCATTTAGACGATGCATCGATTTTGAAATACTAAATGGTATCATGTTAGAATATGTGTATCATTTTCTCATTCCATAACATTTATGGATTCACGTCCTCCTTTGGTTGGTAAATAAATAATACCCATTGAGAGCAATATTTACATGTATAATCATTAGGAAGAATCATTGGTTCTTTAATAAATTTCACATCATTGACTCGGTGTGGTCTAACCGAACATGCCAAGATAATCATTATCCATAAACTTCATGTTTATGATCATATATGCATTATGCTTCTTTAATGAAAATAGTTAAATATGAGTGAACATTGTATTATCATTCCGAGCGATGTGATTTCACATTTGTATGTCCGCATTTTGTTCTCATATATGATCAATCCATTTGCCCCTTGTAGTGGCTGATCTCATCATTAGCATGACCATCATTGTAATTCGGATGGTCGATCTCATTGTTAATATAACCATCATTACATTTTTCAATTATGTTCATGATCGCAACGATCAATACATAGTCACATCACTTCAAGGAATGATATAAAACCAAACCATTTTCATGGTTTATTCATAAGTTTCTCGAACAAGAATACAATATCACTTCAAACTTTCATTCGTTTTAATAATATGTCACTTTAGGAGCATATCTGAGGTTTAACAAATATAAAATTATCTTATTCCGTTTTTCCTCATAATTAATCTTCCCTTCGCATAAAATCTAGAAAAGTAATTACATGAATGAGTTATTTATGTTTTTTCATACTAATATGTAATAACCTTAACCAATGAGGGAAGACTCACACTTCACGTGTCATATTTAATCACATTTACACTTTTCACAATAGTGATAATAAACCAAAACTTTGGTATACTTGGTCTATTCAATACCATTTATATAAATATAATACAATATGTAGAAAACATTTTATATCATCGAGTCAAATTTAAAGTATAACAAGTTTTGATAAATACACTACGGTGTTATACAAAGCACAACTTATATCACATACATACAAATTAATTTATAATTTGCACTCACTAAATTACTCTTTGACATGTATATAACTATTTCATTAATTCACAAATTATTATTATTATATAATATAAAGAAGAACTTTGGTGACGCTCTTCAACCATTGGTCCATTTGGCAAAGTTTGATTGGGTCAAGTAATTATTTTTTTGTTTTTTGTTTGTTTGTTTTTGTTTTTTAAGTTATAATTTTTCTTTTTTATTTTTTGTTTTAGTTCCGGTACCGTAACGAATGAGAAAGAAACCGGTCAAATTCGCATAAAGTCACTGTCTTTTGTTTTAGTTCCAGTATCACCGTAACGAAAACCGACCAACTGCCATTTTTGTTTTAGTTATGGTATCGTAAAAAACCAGCTGAATTCACGTCGAGTTATCATCTCAACGCTCGAGACTGACAACGCTTGAGTTTTACCACCACCCAGATTTTACCAACCTGCCCAGCGCAACGCGCCGGCTAAATTCCTAGTTATATACATAATTAGATTATGTTTAACGAAGAAAACGTGTAACGTTTCAAAAGATAACTATATCGAACTCATTTTTGTCAATATAATATTTATGTGAAGTTATCAAGGTTTAAATTTACTAACCAACTCTTACATGTCCTTTAAAGTATATATTAAAATTAAAAGGAGTTATATACGAATAAATTTGGAGCCATAGTTTTGCTAACTTGAATTTTATTAAGCATGTAAATCAAGTATATTGGCCAACCACACATTTAAAAAACACAAATTCTCATATCAATACAAATTGTTAGTCTGTAATAACTAATCGAATAATAATATAATTTACATAATAGCGTGTGCCGATAAGAGCTCAAAATTAATCATAAATGATTAAATCATAGAAACCAAATAATTATATATAAATAAATAAAATATGTATGAGAAAAACCATTTATTAAAAGCATTAACTAATATAACCAATAATAGTTTCTTTCTCAAAAACATAACATCAGAGTTTAGTGGGAGCTAATTTGAAAACAAATTTAATGTTTCTTTGTATTTATCACAAATAAAGAAAATTTTACAATAGATGATTAAATATATAAGATTCTATCAGTTGGGTTTCATATATATCATATATCGTAAAAGATAATTATCTTAACGCTATGCATATAACCAACAAACTTAAACAATGATTATCAATATAATTTCAACTTTTTTCTAAATAGTTTGTATACTTAAATTGGATGTGTTGGAAAATATATGAACTATTCAACAAGATTTAAATCATCCAATTTTAGGGAAACATGAAGAAAAATTATTTAATATCGCTAAAAGAAATACGTTTATTTTAGACTATCAAGAAAATTCTAGCATTATTATATAAGAGATCTTGTCAAATAATTATCTATATAGAGTAAATGAGAAAATTGGTGCCACAAAATTGACATAGCCACATAGGTTCCAAGACTTTCATATATATATAAGATACTTGTGCAATCTACGCCATTAGTTCAGCTTTGGTCCATTGGCTAGGTGGTGTTGTTTGAGGTTGTTGTTTCCCTGATTTGCCCAGGTCTGATTCTCAGTAGTGGCAACGTATATTTTTTGAACCCTATTTTTTTTTTCCATTTGTGTCATTATTAAGGACATGAGTTTTACCAACCACTTTTTTTTTTCTAGATTCGTAACAAACGTTTTGTTTTTTGTTTTAACGAATTCGTGTCGTCTCACTGCCATAATGTCCGGGCCTGACAATGTTCGGGTTTTACCGACTCACCACATAACGTCGAGTACCGACAACACTAGGGTTTTACCAAACTTTATATTAGTTCCGTTGTCGTAACAAATGTAAACGAAATCAACATAATATTTTTTTACCCACCGCCGAGAAACTCGGAATTTTACCAGCGCCACGGTTTTACCAACTCACCACCACAACTCCCGGTATGAGTCGACTCGCCGCTGCAATGACCGAGTTTTACCAACGACCGGGTTTACCATTGTTTTAAATGTGTTAACAAAAAAATTATAATATGTTATACGATTGTCGTTGAGTCATTGCCTCAACGTTTGGCCTCGACTAACGCCACCCAGTGGCTCACCTCTATTTCTATTTTTTGTTTTCAATTTGTTTTAGTTTCAATACCATAACGAACGTAGCTAATATTGACTAAATTCGCGTTGACTCCCCGTTGCGACACCCAAGTTTTACCGGCCAATTTTACCACGCAAAGCGTGGGTAAATCACTAGTTAATTAATAAAACACAAATTATTATGACATTTCAGAAAATTGAATTTCATTTTTTTAAGAAAACAAAAGTAAACTAAAAGAAAATTGCATGGCATGATCAACAAATTTATTAACACGGGGCAGTCATGATCTGGGAGACCTGGATCCCAATTAAAGTTAATTTATTTGTATGGAGATTGGGTACTGATCGTCTTCCGACCCGTTTGGTGCTGAGTAGAAGACATATTGGTGCTGTGGATGAATCAGCGAAGCATTTATTCTTGGAATGTGGTTTTGTTTTCGGAGTTTGGAGTAGCATTTGGTCGTGGTGCAGGATTTCCAGGTATGAATTTCTATCAATCGCAGATTTATTCCAGTTGAAAGATATCGCTTTTAGTTCCAAGTGGGAGAAGAAGGTGGTTAGAGGCATTTTTATGGTGACGTGTTGGGCTATTTGGACGGAGCGCAACAAGAAAATTTTTAATGGGGCAAAGCCTAGAGTGATAGATATTGTGGCTTTGGTGAAGGCTTTGACCTATTTTTGGTTTAATCATAGAACTAGAGGTAAAAAACGGATTGGAACGTTTGGGTGAAATACCCCTTGTATTGTTTGTAAGGTGTTTTTGGCGGTCCTCGGTTTGAGGCCTTGCCTTTGTTGTTAATGAAGTTTTAGTTTCAAAAAAAAAACAAATTTATTAACAGTTAGAACTATCGAAAATTTGTATTTTATATACAATATAATTATTATGGCATGCTTGATTATATTTCTGAATTATAAAATACAACAGGTTAATTTGTAAGCATATTCAAAATAACTATAAATCTCGGTTAAAACCATAACTGTATTGTTTGCAAATGAATTGTTTTTAGAGATTTAAGAAAAGAACAAAACGAATCTCAAACATAACCTAAAATCGTAATGGATTAAGTTGGAAGAGAAAAACAAAAGTAAATAATGTGACATGCCTTACAATGATTCAACTCCAAAAGCACTTCGTGCTGATAACGTGTTGCGAAACAAGCCTAATAGCATATATATATGACAAAGAGATGTAGGGAGAAATATGCAGATTTCATTAGTGATGTGTGTATTACAAAGAGGTACATGAGATATATATGTAGGGTAGGAAAACTTGGAGAGAAAGTTAATCTATATTATGTATTGATAACCACAATATTATATATTTATAACAGATGTTGTTTTGAAACCAAAGTAAATATGTCACCGTCAGGCTAATTTATTTTTATGTCTGATGTTATATAAACATACAAAATCATACATGTAAATATGTAGGGCAGTTAATAGTTGTGTACACTGATTGAAGGTGCACCTGAACTACATATTGGCATCTTTGATTTCTTCCAAAGAAATGACCTGTAGAAAGATGTTATACAACTTGGTAATTAACAAACCTGAAAAGCTACTATACTATACGTACTTATGTTATCTTATAATAATGTGATTAGGGTATAGGCCCGCGTGACACGCGAGTGAAATAACATGTCACTAAACATAATCAACTTAAACATCAATTTAAACCAACATATATTTCTTTAACTATTAAAACTTGATAGATTTACATTGTCACTAAACACATCACCATACCAACCAAAAATTAATAGATTTAGATTGTCTTAATATTAAAACTTTCAAATTACAAGAAGTTAATTTGAGTATAACAATCAAAACACATCAAACAAAATAACTATGTTCTTTGCTATTAAACCATCATCAACATCTTGAAAACTTCAACCAAAAGAAAATCATTTTTTCTAACACACCTGAAAATTGTTACAACACAATAGCAGATTATATAAAATATAAACCACACAAAACAACATGTATAATAATTAGTAACATATAAACATTACTAAAGTTGTTGTATGGAACCAATAAATCTTAACTTCCAAATTATAGTTATTAGAAAGTGTAAAGAGGTGTTGACCATTACTACTTGTATTAAATCTAACAACAATATCTAAAGAATTTTTATTTTAACTTAAAGTTCATCATCAGACTCCAAATTGTCTGGACCAAAACATGTAAACAAACATAATAAATTTAAACAACAAATTCATGCAACACAAACTTCTTCAAACTTTCGGACCAAAACGTTAACCATTTACATTGTCTAAATATTAAAAGTTAAAAGTTACAATAAGTTAATGTACATCGAATAACCAAAAAACATCAACAAAAGACATAAACACGTTCTTTCATATTAAACCACCATCAACTTCTTCATACATTC
Source organism: Bidens hawaiensis (assembly GCF_021521415.1). Taxonomy (NCBI): domain Eukaryota; kingdom Viridiplantae; phylum Streptophyta; class Magnoliopsida; order Asterales; family Asteraceae; genus Bidens; species Bidens hawaiensis. Next base: position 448,950 of record NW_027492822.1, read on the forward strand.
TATCAAAAGAAACTCATTTTACTTCATCATCTGAAAATATAATAAAACAATATCATCCAAATTAAATAAACTATAATAACATATTTAATAATGAGTAACATTTGAACATTAATAAAGTTGTTTTTATTAAATTGTTGTTTTTATTAAAACAAAATAACATATAACAACAAACAAAGTAAAATGACAACATAAAACATCTTTCTAACTTAAACCATTAAACCAAAAAGATATATCAATAAAAACCTTTTTTGGCCGTCATTTTATAACTAACAAATTTGATACTATTTCAAAACAACCCGTTTTGAAATAATTTCAAAATAGTTACAAAATATAAAAAATTGGAATTAGTCAACTTCAAAAAATTATGAAATTGTTTTTGATTTTTGACCAATCTTACAACAAACTTTTAAATCACTGACATTAATATTTTGTTAAATTTGCAAAACTTAAAAACGTTTTACAATAAATGAATTCAAAAATAACTTTGGAAAGATTTAAAAATTTTATGTTCTTGAAAATAATTAAAGCTGAAAAAATATGACTACTTAATTTAGAAATAATTACAAAAAGAAAATCAAATCGGTTAATTTGAAAACTTCAAAAAATTATGGAAAGATTTTGAAATGAGTTTAAATATGTTAATTAAATTATTTTAAAACCATTAATACAATTTAATGAGTTTAACTATCCTTATTAGTTATTTAAACAAATAAGAATAGTTAAACTCAATAAATTGTATTAATGGGATACTTAAACCTTGTTGCAAGTAAGGGTCAAAAATTTATTTAAGTTATAACTTATTCATTCGGTTTTTTTAACAAATAAGGAAAGTCAAAAGATATATTGTAATAATGGGATAATTAGGTTATTATTTTGGTCAAACCACAAATTAAGGAATGATTTTATAAAAATGGAAAAAATTAAAAACATAAAAAAGGGTTGTTCATTCGGAATTTAAAAAAAAAATAAGGAATGTCAAACTTTATAAAGTGCCATAATTGGATTCTTAAATGTGTATAAATCTGAAAATGTAAACTAATATGAATGGTCAAAAACAATTTAATATAAATTGTCAAATACTTAAATAGGTCATAAATTTATTTAAGTTATAACTTATTCATTCGGTTTTTTTAAAAAAATAATGAAAGTTAAAAAATATAAATTGTAATAATAGGATAATTAGGTTATTATTTCGGTCAATTCACAAATTAAGGAATGAGTTTATAAAAATGAAAAAAATTAAAAACTTAAAAAAGAGTTGTTCATTCGGTTTTGAAAAAAAAGAAATGTCAAACTCTATAAATTGTATTAATGAGATTCTTCAATGTGTATAAATATAAAAATGTAAACTAATATAAGATTGGAAATTATAATAAGATTTTAAATTAGACGGAATATTTGTCACTTAATTGAAAGTTGACAAAAACAATAGAATAGTGATTATATTAATATATGTAATTTAATGTATATTATAATATTATAAATAAGAAATATACATGAATATTAAAAAAATATACATCAATATTAAAAAAATTAAAAAAAATACATCTTATTAACTAATGTTCAATCCATGCAATTAGCTTATATGAGTCGTAACAATAACCTGAAATGATAAAGTCAAATATTAATAGTCATATTAAGGAAAGTTTTAATTATAATTTTATAACCGGAAATTTTGAATGGTCTTACCGAAAAACGAAATAGTGATAATGACGATGATATCTCCGATTTTTATTTAGAAGGTAAAATGAAATATTTCGTACATCAATCGGGACAATAACCTGAAATAATTAAGTTTTGTTATAACATTGATATTATGGAAGATTTGAATTATGACTTATAACCGGAAAATTTAAATTGGTCTTACCGGAAAAAGAATAATGATAATCTCCATGGATGGAACTTTTTATTTAGAATCTAGAAGAACAACATGTAAAAGAAAAAAAAACAGAAAAAATATAAAACTTCAAATAAATATAAAACAACCATTGTTACAGGTATAACACATGAACGAAAAAACTTACCAGAAAAACGTAAAAACGTAGAAATATTAGCTTTATCGCCGTTTTTGTTTTAGAACCTAAACTGATTTTAAAAAAATCAGTTAACAATGAAAATAAAGATAAAAATGTTAGATCTACAATAACCGAAAGAAAATATGATTTTGCCGGAAAAATATATAACTCTGCCGGAAAATCATATAACATTGTTGGCCATTAGAGTGTAATATATAACCTTACCGAAAAACGATTAATCTCGATCTACATTACCGGAATATAAAAGATGGTGGATGGTGGAGTTAGTAAGCCGAGAGAGAGAGAGAGAGAGAGAGATTAAAATGATTTGGGTGAAAAATCTTAAGGTTTAAATCAATGTTTTCAGACCCGGACGCCTTACCGGGTCACAGGTCGGATCGAACCGAGAGGTTGGACCGGACATTAACCCGGATGACGTCATAATATATATATATATATATATATATCGGAAAAGGTTAAAATAAAAAACCCACTCCAGTTGAGAAAACCATGTAAACCCTATCCTAACCATTGAATCCATAAAACTAGTACAATATTTATATTAAAAAAACCAATGTTGAAGTACAAAAGGGTAAAACAGACTTTTTAAGTGGACTTGTTTTATGTCATGTCATCTTTCATTTTTCTCCATCTCAATTCCCAGTATTCTCTCTTTCTCATTTCATTTTTCAAGATATCAAACCAAAACTCTCTCTTTCTCTCTTCCTTCATTTCATTCACACAACCAAAACTTTCTCTCTCTCTCTCTTCCTTCATCTTTCATGTTCTCTTTTCCTCCATTAAAACTACGATCCAAAGCATATCGAAGCCAAGATCCAAGGTGATGACGGCGGCGAAGGACCTGGTGTATCGGAAGGTGATGACGGCGGCAAAGACCTTGGTGTATCGGAAAGTTCCATGTAGCGGCGGTCGATTGTTTACCACTTGATCCGGTGGTTTTTCTCTACAAAAGGTTCAGATATGGAGATTTTATATTGACAAAGTTCTGAACAAGAATTTATGAATGCAGGCTGCTGTGATCTCGTCGTTTTTAGTTTTTATTCTTCTCTTTTTTAAGGTACTATGTCGACAAAGTTCAGATCTGGTCGTTTTAGTATTTTTGTTTTTTGAGATATTCTTTGAAATTTTGTTTGGATTTGAATCTTATTTTATATTTTTTGAAATTTGTTATTTTAGAGTAGAAAAATAGCTCCATTCTTCTGTTTATTGTTGGCCTTAAAAAAATCAAATTTTTTTGATTTTGTTGCAATTCTTGAAGAAATCTTGAATTTGATAATAAATATACATCTTATTTTTTGCTGGAAAATAAGACAGTTGAGTTGTCACACCCCAACCTACAGCGGAAATGCCGGGGCGGACTGATTGTCACAGCTCGCAAGGTTACTATCATGCAAATATTAAAATTTAAATATCTATTTATTTAATTCAAATAACACCATTATTCATTACAAAAAGAAATCCAAAGTAAACAAAACATCAAAATAATTCAAATAAAAATTTAAAGTCTCAAATAAATCTTCTAGCATTAAGTCCTTAAAAACAATCCTTCTAAGTCAACACTTCACATCAAACGGTAATCTGCATATGCGCGAAAATAATATAGTTTGTCAACACGAGGTTGAGTGAGCAACACACCAGTTTAGTTACATATATATTAAAATACCTAGCTGCAACGCGTCAAATGAGATTAACAAATCAACCAATGAGCAAATAAAATGAGATGTCGAAAAGCACAAGGCTAAATCGACTAGCGTATGATCATACTATTTTCTGAGATTATGCTAGACCTCTCCGAATGCGGTTCACATTGATCACATAAACATATAGCAAGTATGGCATGAGATTAGTTAACACATAAGACAACAATTGCAGTTTTGTGTATAGATAAAGTGTGAAAATATAATAATTTACGCATATGTCCCCAAAACAGTATGAAAACGAGTAAAAATGGGGAATGTGGTACTCACCTCAAAGATGAACGAGAATGGTTAAGATGACGAGGATGAGGAAACGAATCACACGCGAACGTTAAAGCCTAAGATAATAAAGAATAATCGGACATGCTAAGTACGAGATCTAACTAGATAATTAACAATATAGAAATATATATTTTATTTATAAGGAGTTAATATTAAACTATCATTTTTAATTTATGAAAATATACTTAATAAAATGTTATTTTTTAGTTTTACTTGATATATATATATGTATTTATTAAATGTTAGTTTTTAAGTATGTCTTTATTTATATCTATACATATATATGAATATATATATATATGTATGAAAACGAGTCTTAGAAAATATATGTGAACGAAAAACAAATACTAAAAAGGGTCTGTTTTTAGTTTAAACAATCTTTAGTCATAATTAATATTAATAACATAATTAGTTTTCTTGAATAATAATAATAAAACTCTTAAAAAAGAAAACTGGTCCAGCATGGTTCGAACCCGCGACCCACATTTTGATACATACACAACCCAACCAACTGATCTGCAAGTTTAGATTTATTAAAACTCAGTTCGTTTTATTATAAACATAATCTGATTTTTGCCCCCTTTAACCAAGAACCCTAGAATCTGAAATTAACCCAATATGTTTACAATTGATTAAAACATGTTTAGGGTTATTGATTCTCATGAAAACGCGATCTAAACCCAGTAATTAATTACCTTAGATGATGAGCGGAAGGGGGGAAACGACGCATGAACAGGGCCGCCGGTTAAGGTGATGAACGAGTAATGAAATGGTCAAATGAATTCAATTAAATAGGTGGGTTTTGTCGGCGATCGAACAAGGAAGGTATCCTTTCAATTAATTGGAATAATATCAACGTTTTCTTGTTCATCCACGTTTTATGGTTTTTCGGTTAGGTTAAAGAAGGAAGAACGATTAAGAATGAGGTAATTAACATAGATAGATTGTCGGTGAGCCGCGTTTAATCAAAAGTAAACGATTTCCTAATATAAAACTCGATCACAAACAGATTTGGACATTCAATTGATTGATTTCTTGATTCGGGTCCAAGAAAGCTTGATTATGGGTCGGGTTTGGATATGGATACCCACTTTAGGAAATGGATTATAACAAAGTTTACATACAGGCCCCTCAAGTTTGAAGATGGATAAAGAAATGGATAGAATCTTATGTTTTGGGTTAAAAGTGTCAAAGTTGAATAAGTGTAAATATAAATATAATAATAATTTATAACTCGATAAATAAGGAATTTATTAATGATGAAACCCGCACCCGAAAGTGGGTCGGGTAATGGTTACAAATGATAAAGTGAAAAACCCAAAATGTTACAGTATCCCTTACTTTTGGGAATTTCGTCCCGAAATTAGAGAATCAGCAACGAAAAGATGAGGATACTTGAGTTTCATCTGGTCCTCACGCTCCCACGTAAACTCGGCGCCTTGCTTAGAATTCCAACGAACTTTAACCAAAGGAATGCGGCTTCGCTTAGTAACTTTATCCATATGATCCATAATCTCAACGGGTTGCTCCACGAAATGCATAGTCTCATCGATACTAACTTCATCAAGATGGATGTGGAGATTACCCTCGGCAAGACACTTCTTGAGGTTAGAAACATGAAATACCGGGTGAATAGTAGAGAGTTCAACAGGAAGTTTGAGACGATACGCAACAGGACCAACTCTATCAATAATCTCAAAAGGACCAACGAAACGAGGAGCTAGTTTTCCCTTCTTTCCAAATCGAACAACTCCCATCCAAGGAGACGCTTTGAGTAAAACAAAATCACCAACACTGAACTCAAGGGGTTTACGTCTCTTATCAGCATAACTCTTCTGACGACTACGAGCAGCAAGGAGATTTTGACGGATTTGAGCAATACGATCAGTCGTTTCTTGGACTAGTTCAGGACCGGTGATTTGAGATTCACCAACTTCGTTCCAACAGATCAGAGATCGACATTTACGACCATAGAGCGATTTAAAAGGTGCCATACCAATACTAGAGTGAAAGCTATTATTATAAGAGAACTCGATAAGCGGTAGATGAATATCCCAATTTCCTCCAAAATCGAGGACGCAAGAACGGAGCATATCCTCTAAAGTTTGGATTGTTCGCTCGGATTTACCGTTAGATTGCGGGTGATAAGCAGTACTAAGATCCAATCCAGTACCCAAAGCGGATTGAAGCGACTTCCAAAAACGAGAAGTAAAACGACCATCACGATCAGATATAAAAGATAACGGAGTTCCATGATGACAAACAATTTTCTCAACGTAAATGCGCGCCAATTGATCAACAGTATACGTCTCCTTGATGGGAATGAAATGAGCAGACTTGGTCAGACGATCAACAATTACCCAAATACTATCATGTGCCTGCGGGTAGAAGGAAGCTTAGTGATAAAGTCCATAGCAATACCTTCCCATTTCCACTCGGGGACGGGAGGTTGCTCGAGTAAACCAAAAGGGCAGTGATGCTCGGCTTTCACTTTGGAACAGGTGAGGCATTTAGAAGCATACAGAGCGATATCTTTCTTCATACCAGGCCACCAATAGACATAACGAAGGTCGGCGTACATCTTATCCGCACCGGGATGTATGGAATATCATGACTTGTGAGCTTCGTCCATAATAAATGTGCGAAGATCATCACGATCAGGGATCCATAAGCGGTTCAGAAAGTAAAGCAGACCATTGGGTTTAGTTTCAAGTTGGGTTTCGGCACCACACGACATCTCGTCATACATATTACCTTCGGTGACAGATTCGTGTTGAGCATCGAAAACACGCTTTTCGAGATCATTTTGAACGAGAACGCAAGTAAGAAGTATCGATTTGAATGGATTCTTACGACTGAGAGCGTCGGCCACGACATTCGCCTTTCCAGGATGATAGCGAATTTCGCATTCGTAGTCGCTAAGAAACTCGGCCCATCGACGTTGTCTCATATTGAGTTCTTTTTGGTCAAAAATGTGTTGGAGACTCTTGTGATCGGTATACACCACACACTTCGTACCATAGAGATAATGTCTCCAAATTTTCAAGGCAAATACGACAGCACCAAGTTCGAGATCATGCGTCGTATAATTTTTCTCGTGTACCTTGAGTTGTCTCGAAGCGTAAGCGATAACCTTGCGTCGTTGCATGAGGACGCAACCAAGACCTTGGTTAGAAGCGTCGCAGAAAACGATAAAATCTTCATTTCCTTCCGGAAGAGCAAGGATAGGAGCATTGCAAAGCATGTCCTTAAGAGTTTCAAAGGCTTCTTCTTGCTTTGACCCCCACACAAAGGTTTTACCTTTGTGTGTTAAAACGGTGAGGGGCAATTCGACCTTGGAAAAGTTATGAATGAAACGACGGTAATAACCCGCCAAACCGAGAAAAGAACGAACTTCGGTGGGAGTTGTAGGCGGCTTCCAATTCTTAACAGCTTCGATCTTTGCAGGATCAACATGAATACCCTTTTCGTTAACAATGTGGCCCAAAAATTGAACTTCTTTCAACCAAAAATCGCACTTAGAAAACTTGGCATACAATTGCTCCTTTCGAAGCAGATCAAGAATGGTATGGAGATGATTCTTGTGGTCGCTCTCGGATTTTGAATAGATCAAAATGTCTTCGATGAAAACAATAACGAACTTGTCCAAATAAGGTTCATGAGGCCCATAAACACTGCGGGTGCGTTTGGCAACCCAAAAGGCATAACACATAACTCGTAATTACCGTAACGAGTTCGAAAGGCGGTCTTGGGGATGTCATCATCACTAACTCGGAGTTGATGATAACCCGAACGGAGATCGATCTTCGAGAAGCATGCGGCTCCTTGAAGTTGACCGAAAAGATCGTCGATTCGAGGGAGCGGATAACGATTCTTAACGGTAAGCCTGTTGAGTTCATGGTAGTCAATGCACATGCGAAATGAACCATCTTTCTTCTTGACAAAAAGCACAGGTGCGCCCCCAAGAAGAAGAATTCGGGCGAATGAAACCCTTGTCCGAAAGTTCTTGGAGTTGGCTCGAGAGTTCTTGCATCTCGGAGGGTGCAAGACGGTAAGGGGCTTTAGCTACGGGGTTAGCTCCGGTATAAGATCAATTCGGAATTCGACTTGACGAACCGGAGGAAGACCAGTGACATCATCGGGAAAATCAAATGAGAGAGTGAGAGACGGGTTATACAAAGTTTATGAACATTTAAATGCAAATGAGAGTGTGGAGACAAGTATTGTACCTTTAAGAAATCAATCAAATCAAAACATCATTTTAACTATTACTTTTTTCTATATAACCATTATAAGGTAAAGGGTTAAAAAATTTTGAATAACCCCTATGAGGAGTTACTTATCCAGCTTTTTAAAAATATATACGTATATTTTTAAAACATATGTTACGCTTGTCTATAAACATATGTTTTAATATGCAAAACATATGTTACGCTTGTCTATAAACGTATGTTTTAATATGCAAAAACATATGTTTTTTTGTTTCGTAATATTAATATTTAAATTTTTATTATTTGCATAACCCATACATCCGCAAAGAGAGAGTGAGAGACGGGTTATACAAAGTTTATGAACATTTAATAAAAAAGAGAGTGTGCGATACACGTATTGTACCTTTAAGAAATCAATCAAATCAACTAAAACATTATATACATAAAAGCTATGTGCTCATGACTTGAATAATGACTTAAATATTAGTTACATAAAATAAAGCTAAGAACTAAATAAATAAATTTATCAATCCCATAATCAAACCAAATTAAAGCTGTTAACTTTTTTCAATCTCATAATCAAACCAAAATAACATTTGAATATCAAAATTAAAACATCAAAAATTCCCTTATGTAAACAAACTCTACCTACAATTGTAAATAAACACGTGGCTGGAACAAAAGATTAAAAATACTTGGCCGGAACAAAACTTCAAAAACTTGGTCAGAACATCCTTGCCCGGAACAAAACCAACCTTGGATCTTTGAAGTCATTGCCGAAAAAGAACCGGTGAAGATGCAGATCTGAAACTAGCCGGGACAAAACCAACTAGATCTGAAAGATGATAGATTTTGTGGTTTTTGTTGACGGTGAGGGATGGTGGTGGTGAAGAGATGGAAGAGATAAATAGAGAAAGATGATAGATTTTGTTGTGTTTGTTGGATACATATCTGAAGGATTAGGTAGTTTTGGGAAGGACAAAAGTGGGGGGGATGAAATTACATAACTAGCCTTGATGATTATAAAACAATAAACCCAAAAAACACCCATGTGGCTGCATCTAGAACCACAAAATAGAGTTTTCAGGGTTTTCTCAACTCAACCAAGTTTTCTTCTTATACT